>NC_088382.1:108362500-108671666 GCF_037993035.2 Macaca fascicularis
TATTTTTAGTAGAGACGGGGTTTTGCCACACAGGCCAGGCTAGTCTCAAACTCCCACCACCACACCCAGCTAATTTTTTTGTTATTTTTAGTAGAGACGGAGTTTTGCCATGTTGGCCAGGCTGGTCTCAAACTCCTGACCTCAGGAGATCCACCTGCCTTGGCCTCCAAAAGTGCCAGGATTACACCCATGAGCTACCGCACCCAGCCAAACAATTTTCAAGGAGACTTAAAAACACATTTAAATACAAAAAAGAAGAACTGAACACAAAGATATTCTATGATCATGGATTGGAAAATACCAGTTAACACAAATTATGAGTTAAATCTAATTCCAATCACAAACCCAGCAAGACTTTTTGTGGAGCTTGACAACTTATTCTAAAATTTATATGAGGCCAGGCACAGTGGTTCATGCCTGTAATCCCAATACTTTGGGTGACCAGGTGGATCCACCTCAGGTCAGGAGTTTGAGACCAGCCTGGCCAATGTGGCGAAAGCCCATCTCTACTAAAAATATAAAAATTAGGTGGGTATGGTGGCGGCTGCTTATAATCCCAGCTACTAGGGAGGCTGAGGCACAACAATCACTTGAACCTGGGAGGCAGAGGCTACAGTGAGTCAAGATCACGCCATTGCACTCCAGCCTGGGCAACAAGAATGAAACTCCGTCTCAAAAAATAATAATAATAATAATAAAATAAATAAATAAATAAATAAAACATATATGAGAGATCAAGGAAAACAAAGACAAGGGAATTGCATCCCAAATATCAAACATGCCACCATATAATTAAGAACATATTTCTGTTGCAGAAGCAGGCAAATAAATCTCTGCTATAACAGAGAGACCAAATATAGAGCCAAATATATACATAACCTTAGTAGGACAGGCTTATAAGCCAGTTAAAAAGGGATAGAAAATTGTGTTAGGACAATTAGATTTCCACACAGAAAAAAAAAAAAAAAAAAAGAAAAAAAGAAGTGCTGTATACCCCTATCTCATATCATATACGGAAATAAACTCCAGCTAGATTAAAGATGTAGGTAAAAAACCAGCCTGTTGCAAGACAAGAGTGACACCATTTCGAAGCAAAACCACCATAATGACAGGAGTTTGGCTCCAGCAGCAAGATCTTCAAACAACGCCTGTAGCATAGATAACCCCTCATAAAGATGTTTATCTAACCTCTCCAGTGGTCACGAATAGCAAGAAAGTCTAAAGTGTCACCAGCTGCACATGTTTTACCAAAACAGCTTGCTATATAAAGGATATTTTGGGAAGGGTGGATGTGGGAATACGCCACCTCTTGGCCACCCAAAACATTATTTCTGTTAGTAAGTCTGTAATAAATGTTTTTTATAAGAAACTGGATTTGTCAGCGTCTTTCTTCAGCCTCTCAGCTCCCTTAGCCTTTGGGGGTAGCTTTGCATGTGTTTGCTCATAGCAGAACAGAACTGCTAATAACAAAACTTGTATTATTTGAAAGAGTTTCACTTCTGGTAATGATAAACTAGATAATTCAGACCACTCTCCTGCTGAAAGAACTAAAATGTCTGGACAAAATACATTTAAAAGTCTATGTTAAGGCTAATGAAGACACAAGGCTAATGAAAACAAAATATTAGAAAAAAGAAAAAGAAAGAGGTGAGCCTAGCAATAAGGGCTCCTTTTCTCCAACAGGCATCTATTAATTACAGAACAGAGGCCAAGAGGCTAAGAAGCAGAGCAGACCTTTTGACTGACTTACAAGATGAGAAGGTCAAAGACTGGAAATCAAAACCTACCAAGAAACTGCGAAGCCCTGTAATGCCAAAGGACCATATCCTAGATGTAAAGGAGGATCAGCCCTCAAAAGTACAGTCATGTGTCACCTGACAACATGGATACATTCCAAAAAAGACATTATTAGGCAGTTTCATCATTGTGTGAACATCACAGAGGGGGTTTACACAAACCTAGATGGTATAGCCTATTGCTCCTAGACTACACACCTGTATAGCATGTTACTGTACAGAATGCTGTAGGCAGCAGTAACACAATGGTATTTGTGTATCTAAACACATCTAAACATAGAAAAAGTACAGTAAAAATACGATACTATAATCTTATGGTACCACCATTCTATATGCAGTCCATCATTGATGGAAACATCATTATGTAGCACATAACTGTACTAAAGCCCAGATTCAAATTATCTCTAACCCTAATTGAATTAAAGTGATCTAGGATTGCTAGTTCTAGTCACCAGATAGAAACAAACAAAAACCTTAAGTAAAATACATCAACATTCAGAAGTTCAAATAACCTCTATCACGTTTTATGCAATGTCCAGCACTCTATCAAAGATCACAAGGCATAGACAAAAACAATAAAAAACAAGAGAAACAATATAAAATAGAGACACAAAGGAGATTAACATTTAAAGATTAGCAGACAGAATTAGACTATAATTAATATATTCTAGGATATGAGCCTAAGCAACAAAGTGAGACCCTATATCTCCAAAAAATCAAAAAAATTAGCCGGGCATGGTGGCACATGACCGTGGTTCCAGCTACTCAGGAGGCTGAAGTGGGAAGATCACTTGAGCCCAGGAGGTCAAGGCTATAGTTAGCCATGATCACACCACTGCACTAGAGCCTGAGTGACAGAGCAAGACCCTGTCTCAAAAAGAAAAACAAAAAATAAAAAATAAATTATGTTCTGGGACATAAAATACAAGATTTCTGGATAATATCTTTAAAAGGCTAAAAGGAATCACTAACCTAGAATTCTTTACCCAGCAAATATACTGTTCAGAAGTGAAGTGAGGGTCAGGCATGGTGGCTCACATCAGTCATCCCAGCACTATGGGAAGCCAAGGCAGGAGAATTGCTTGAGACCAGGAGTTGAAGACCAGCCTGGGCAATACAGCCAGACCCCATCTCTACAAAACAAAATTGTTTTAATTAGCCAGGCATGATGGCATGCTCCTGAAGTCCTAGTTACTCAGGAGGCTAAGGCTGGAGGATCGCTTGAGCCCAGAAGTTCAAGGTTGCAGTGAACTGTGATCACACCACTACATTCTAGCCTGGGCAAAAGAGCGAAAACCTGTCTCAAAAAAAGGAAAAAAGAAAACATGAAGTAAAATAACAACATGTTCACCAAAAAAAAAAAAAAAAAACAAAACAAACAAAAAAAACCCAGGTATTATCATCATACCCACACATAAGGAAATACTAACAGATATTCTTCAGGCAACTGGGAAATACAGAAAGAAATAAAGAACAATAAAAAGCATAAATATATGAGTAAATATAAACATTTGCAATATAAAATAACAAGAATTCCTTGTGCTATTTCAAATATATACAGAATTTTAAAAAACAAAGCAGATCACAAAAAAACAACAGACCATACAAGCTCTTAAAAACAAATTGCCATATTCTTAGGAAAAGATTGTTTCATGACCATGAAAACAATTACTAGAGTGAGTTTTACACCTGTTTAATCAAAGACGACTGTTATACTAGTCAAATTTTTGAAAGCCAGTCAGTCAGTAATAGTCATGCTTCTGAAATTCAGACAGTCAAGAGTATCCTTCAGTGAACAAAGGCTTACAATGTCCAAATACTTTTTAAACGGAATGTTACATATCTTTATATTATTAACCTTAACAATAATGGTACTCTTTTTGAATAATAAATAAATGAAGAAAAATGTCCTTGCACTAGAAAAGAAAGATACAAATATTTCTGAGACTTAATAGGAGCTGTCATCAAGGCAACACTCAGAAACAATATACCTACAGCTCCTGATCAATCTCTTGTGCAGCTGTGGGCTCCTTTTCATATATGGAAATTAGACTATTACTATGTCACCCCAGAACCCAGGGTACCTGTTGTGTGAGAGTAACAACTATGCTATTCCAAGTGTACGACTTCCCAACATGCTCAGTGGACTGTGTCTTGTAACAAAGAATATGAACAGATAAAATCTTTTCTTTGAAAACTGACAAAGAGTTTTCTGAAGATAATGATCTGATCCATACCTATCTTTAAGAACTATAGTATGCCTTCACAGTTGTAATTATTGGCAACAAGAATTAAACTTCTTGGATCAAATACTTCATATCTACTCAAAATTGTAACATTAACACTTAAAACTAAGAAAATAGAGATGTTTAAAATTTTCCATTTCACACACTTTTACTTCATATTCCTACTTGATAACTTTAAATACCAAATGCACTGTTTAGCCCTGAAATGATATTAAAACTCTTCTCTAACTGGGATATAATTACTTTCCATTGAAGCATTGTTCTGCCACTCAAGAGTCATCTGATTTACATAAGTGCTAGTTAAGCACCATAGAAATTCTAAAATATATCATTAGAATGTCACAGATCACTTAATCTACTCTGTCAAAACAGGGATTATTTCAACTTCTGTTTCACTTCTCTTAAAAGAAATCCTATTTACTTTCTTTTCTCTAACAGGGAAAAAAAAATTAGTAAAATAAACTTACAGTGTACTTCCCAAATCAAACTTTAAAATGATTCTGGTTAACCACAAATTGACTGAAGTATTTTTTCTGAATGTATTTTACTGAAACATGGCTGACAACATATAATAATGTTACTGCTACAGAATTACAAATTATTTCACTGATTACTCTTCTTATTCAAGAAAAAAAGGTCACTTTGGTCCATACAAAATTGTCCAAATAAACTAGATGCATTACTAGCTTAAAGTAAACAATTTTGTAAATAGCACTTCTACTTAGAGTTAAAACATAACCATAAAAAGCTTTCATTAAGCAATACATTTCACTAAGCTAAATTTATAGAAATATGTAATATTTCTATCACTTTCACACATCTTGAATATTTGGGAAAATAAATACAAAAATGTTTTATATTTTTTTAAATTCAGAAGTATATAATTTCTTCAAATATTACCAGCCATAAATAATATAGAAAATTTAAGATAAATAAATACCATGAATATTATAAACTTTAAATAAAATTCTAGCCATAATTTATGAAACTCACATTATTAAACAACACACACACACACACTGATTCCAAATGAAGAAGAGAAGTACCATGGTAGTTTCTCTGTGACACAACAAAAATTATTCTAATAAAAAAATTAAACAATCATGTAATTCCTAAATTTGTCACAGAAAGGTATGTGAGCTGGTCCTCACACCTCCTACTAGATATCTTTACACAACTTAAAACCTTTTCTTTTTTCATGCTATTATTTTCTTTGTAACAAAATGCCAACTAGTCAGATTCTAAAATACCAATCTTTAGAAATGAGATTAGCAAAACTACTTTAAAATACTTACTGTCTTGTTTCGTAATCTAATTATGTCTGAGACAGAGCCAGCGCCACAGTACTCCATAACAATCCAGAGGTCTGTATTCTTAAAATAACTGCCATAGTACTTTACAACATATGGGCTAAAAGAAAACACATAAACAATTAAATTTAGTTAATTCCCAAAGAAATTTTTTTCTTAATCTCAATACAAAGTATTTTCAACATTTCATAATGTTCCAATAAGTTAAATAAGTAAATGTCTATTGTACATCAAATTCTCAATATCTGGAGTTCACCAACTATGCATAATTAGACTTTAATTCATGGATGAAATTTAACAGGATTACAAACCAGAAGAGGACCAAATGTTTTGAGTGATTGAGAAGAAAATAAGACTTCATTTTGGCAAAGAAATTACTACTTAACATGAGGAACAAATGAAAATTTTTCCCTTTAACTAAAGCATTTTAAATATAAGTCTTCTAAAGGATTTTGCATTCAGTCAAATATTAATCAACTCTAAAATAATCTATATTTCAATGAGGCCAAAAGAGTTATTTTAAATTTTCTTTCATTCTGGCTTTTGAAAATTCTAGAGAAAAAAATTATAACTTTTTCTGTTTAAATTTATAGAATTAAAATATTAGCAATTTAATTTCTAAACTGTGGTCTTATGTCTTCCAGAGCAGAATAAACTATGTTTATAGCCAAGCTGTCTTCAGGAAGATTTAGAAAGGGACAAATGACCATCAGCAATAATGTACATTATGGATAAACTACATATACTGATGTATGAGAAATCTTACCTATCTCAAAGAGGCAGAATACCAAATTCAAAAAATACATAGAGATAGAAAATACAAGACAGCAGAAACTAAATAGAACACAACTTTAATGCTACAAGAGCTCAAATGAGGAAATAACATTGGAATCATCCAAAGAGAACTTTGTGGAAGGGAGTGGGATTTATATGAGATTTTGAAAGAAAAGTTTAAACTCCAAAATGTAGGTGGAGAAGAGGGATAAGAAAATTCTAGAAAAGAGAAAGGCCATGAACAAAGGTACACAAATAGAAAGAGAAAAACCAAGTATGGCATGTAAGAGGACAACTTGTTCAAATAAATAATTCTATGTAGTAGTAGCTACAATCAAAAACAGTAGCTATTTTGCTGGGCACCAATGTAAGATAAATAAGACAGAAAAACAAATAAGCAAAAAAAAAAAAATTTAAAGTACAATAAAAGAACATGTAGAGACTCTACCAATTGTGGAGGTTAAGAGAAGACTGTCAGGGAAGACTTCTCAGTACAGCCTTTAAAATTTTAGCTATGCTCTGTCTTTGAGGCAGTAATAAATAGCCTACCATCCAAAAAAAACCACTCAGGACTAGATGGACTCAGGGTCGAATTCTAGCAGATATACAAAGAAGAGGTGGTACCATTCCTGCTGAAACTATTTCAAAAAAATTGAGAAGGAAATGCTCCCTAACTCATTCTATGAAGCCAGCATCATTCTGATACCAAAACCTGGCTGAGATACAACAAAAAAAGAAAATGTTAGGCCAATATCTTTGATGAACACTGATGCAAAAGTCGTCAACAAAACATTAGCAAACCAAATCTAGTGGCACATAAAAAACCCAACCCACCACAATCAAGTAGGCTTTCTCTTTGGTATGCAAGGTTGGTTCAACATATACAAATCAATAAATTTGATTCATCACATAAACAGAACTAAAGACAAAAACCACCTGATTATCTCAATAGATACAGAAAAGGCTTTCAATAAAATTAGACGTCCATTCACATTAAAAACTCTCAACAAACTAGGTATTGAAGGAACATACCTCAAAACAGTAAGAGCCATATATGCAAAACCCACAGCCAACAATCATACTGAATGGGCATAAGCTGGAAGCATTCCCCTTGAAAAGCGGCATGAAGACAAGGATGCACTCTCTCACCATTCCTATTTAACATAGTATTGGAAGTCCCAGCAAGGGCAATCAGGCAAGAGAAAGAAAGAAAGGTCATCCAAACAGGAAGAGAGGAAGTCAAACTATCCCTGTTTGCAGATGACAAGATCCTATATTTAGAAAACCCCATAGCCTCAGCCCAAAAGCTTCTTAAGCTGATAAACAACTTCAGCAAAGTCTCAGGATACAAAAGCAATGTGCAAAAATCACTAGCATTCCTATACACCAACAACAGTCAAGCTGAGAGCCAAATCGGGAACTAACTCCCATTCACAACTGCCACCAAAAAGAATAAACTACATAGGAAGACAGCAAACTAGGGAGATTAAAGGTCTCCACAAGAACTATGAAACACTGCTCAAAGAAATCAGAGATGACATAAAGAAATGTGAAAACATTCCATGCTCAGGGATAGAAATAATCAATATCATTAAAAAGAGGCTGGGCACGGTGGCTCACGTCTGTAAACCCAGCACTTTGAGAGGATCACTTGAGGTCAGGAGTTTGAGATCAGCCTGGCCAAAATGGTGAAACTCCCATCTCTACTAAAAATACAAAAATTAGCTGGGCATGGTGGCGCGTGCCTGTAATACCAGTTACTAGGGAGCGTGAGACAGGAGAATCCCTTGAACTCAGAAGGCGGAGGTTGCAGTGAGCTGAGATTACGCCATTGCACTCCAGCCTGGGCAACACAGCAAGACTCCATCTCAAAAAATAATAATAATAAAAAAATAACAAAATATATTTATGTGTGTGTGTATATATATATATACATATACACATCATTAAAATGGTCACACTGCCCAAAGCAACTTATAGATTCAATGCCATTCTTATTAAAACTACTATTTGAGATTCAGCACAGAACTAGAAAAAATTATTTTGAAATTCATATGGAACCAAAAAAGAGCCTGAATAGCCAAAGCAATCCTAAGCAAAAAGAACAAAGCTGGAAGCATCAAGCTACCTGACTTCAAAATATACTACAGGGCTACAGTAACCAAAACAGCATGGTTATGATACAAAAAAAGACACATAGACAAATGAAACAGAATAAAGAACCCAGAAACAAGACCACACAACTACAACTATATGATCTTTGACAAACCTGACAATAACAGGCAATGGAAAAAAAGATTCCCCATTCAATAAATGGTGCTGGGATAACTGGCTAGCCATATGCAGAAGATTTGAAACTGGACCCCTCCCCTATATCATGTACAAAAATTTAACTCAAGATGGATTAAAGGCCTAAATGTAAAACCCAAAAATATAAAAACCCTGGAAGACAACCTAGGCATACCATTCAGGACATGGGCAAAGATTTTACGACAAAGACACCAAAAGCAATCACAACAAAAGCAAAAATTGGCAAATGGGATCAAATAAAATCAAAGAGCTTCTGTACAGCAAAGAAACTAGCAAGAGAGTAAACAGACAACTTACAGAATGAGAGAAAATTTTTGAACAAACTATGCATCCAATAAAAGTCTAATATCCAGCAGCTATAAGGAACTTAAACAGATCCACAAGAAAAAAACAAAAACAAAAACAAAAAATAACACCATTAAAAAGTGGGCAAAGGACATGAACAGATACTTTTCAAAAGACCTACATGTGGCCAACAATTATATGAAAAAAAGTTCAACATCACTGATCATTAGAGAAATGCAAATCAAAACCACAATGAGATACCATGTCACACCAGTCAGAATGACTATTATTAAAAAGTTTTAAAAAAAAAAAAAAGCAGATGCTGGCAAGGTTGTGGAGAAAAAGGAATGCTTACATACTGTTGGTGGGAGTGTAAATTAGTTCAACTATTGTGGAAGATAGCGTGGCAATTCCTCAAAGACCTAGAGACAGAAATATCATTCAACCTAGCAATCCCATTACTGGATATATACCCAAAGGAATATAAATTTTTCTATTATAAAGACACACGCATGCTTATGTTCATTGTAACTAGCACTATTCACAATAGCAAAGACACGGCACCAACCTAAATGCCCATCAATGACAGACTGGATAATGAAAATGTGGTACATATATACCATGGAATACTATGCAGCCACAAAAAAGAACAAAGTCATGTCCTTTGCAGAGACATGGATGGAGCTGGAGGCCACTGTCCTTAGCAAATTAACACAGGAACAGAAAACCAAATGCTGCATGTTCTCACTTATAACTGGGAGCTAAATGATAAGAACACATGGACACACAGAGTGAACAACACACACTGGGGCCTATCAGAAGGTGGAGGGTGGAAGGAGGGAGAGGATCAGGAAAAATAACTAATGGGTACTAGGCTCAATACCTGGGTGATAAAATAATCTGTACAACAAACCCCCATGACATAAGTTTACCCATGTAACAAACCTGCACATGTACCCCTGAACTTAAAATAAGTTAAAAATAAATAAATAACAAAAATATCAATCTAAAAAATAAAAGTTAAAATTTTTCCATTATAATTAAATTTTGTATTAAAAACAAAGGCAATAAATACAAAAAAAAATTAACTATGTCTTGAAGTCAAAGGTAGAACAGAGTGGTTGGAGCTAAAAGGCCTGAATTCAAACCTGTTTTATCCCCAGTGCTACTCCATTACCTCTTACACAGACTTGCTCCCCACCAGTCTCCTTGTCTTAGTTTTCTCCCCCGTTCTAATCTATGCTACATACAGTTGACAAGGTACTTTACTTTAAAACAAAAGTAAAATAAGCTGATCATACTGTTCTCCTAGTTAAACAAAAATACTCCAATCATTCTCCATTATCCAAAGGAAAAGGTCTTACCTGCTTCATATCACATACAAGTTATTTCAAAGTCTACCTTGTTACCCGTATCTCTGATTGCTCTCCATCTCGTACCTTAAGTTTCCAGACATACTCAGCTTTGCTAGGTCTTGGGAATTGAAAGTACGTATTTGGAGTTCATAAATGTTCGCTGAACCATTTAAGAAAAGTGCTTGTTTACAAACAAATGAAACTAAATACAGACTTAGAACTGCGACATATGGGAAACATTAAAAAAAAAAATCTCTTTACATATACTCCTTTGAGGTATGGAGCCTATGTGGAAACTTTTATAGGGAGTACTGTTCCTACACCTGGCTGTGCATCAGAGCCACCTGTGACCCAAGCCCATACTCCTTTGAGGTTCTGATTCAGTAGGTTTTTAAAAGCTCTACCGGTGACTCTGATATAGACCCAGAGTTAAGCTTCACTCCACCAGTGAACAGACTGTATATCCTTCAGAAAACAAACAAACAAATAAACAAAAACTCTTTCTCTCTCTCTATTTTTTTTTTTCCTGAGACAGAATCTCACTCTGCCACCTAGGTTGGAGTGCAGTGGCACCATTTCAGCTCACAGTAATATCTGCTTCCTGGGTTCAAGTGATTCTCGTGCCTCAACCTCCCAAGTAGCTGGGATTACAGGCCTGTGTCACCACGCCCAGCTAATTATTGTAGTTTTGCTAGAGAGGGGGTTTTGCCATATTGGCCAGGCTCATCTTTAACTCCTAGCCTCATGTGTTCCGCCTGCCTCAGCCTCCAAAAGTGCTGAGACTACAGGCATGAACCACCATGCCCAGCCAAAAAAAAACTCTTTAAATATGAATTTTCTCATCCAAAATTTTGAAAAGTGTTAAGTAACAATCAATTCAAGATTATGTTCACTGAAAAGCACACAAAAAAATGTACATTTTTCTTGCCATGCACGCTAATCAGCAATGCTAAGAGTAGAAGTGACAACTCACAAAAATTAGGAATTCTAACCTGGGCAGCTACCTGAAAAAACAGCCCTATCTCTCCATAAGAGTAAGTCAAGAGAAAACGTTGGCAAAAGGTAAAATTCTCTTCAAAGAAATAATTCATGGCCCATCTAATACCCATGTAAGTAGATGGATCCAAGTCCAACACCTCTACAACATAAAACATGGCCTCACTAACTTTAACCCAGTGAAGTATGTAAGCAACTAGAACTAAACAGCCACATGCATTCACTGACCCTCTACTTGGGCCAGGCATTTGACCAGATGTTCAGTATGCACTGATGAAACACACATCCACAATTTGGTCCCTCATACAGAATACACCAGCATGAATATACAGGAATTAAGGAAGTAAACTCACAAATAAATATGATTACTAACTACAGCAAGAAAAGAAGAAAGGGTGCTATAAGATAAACTGGCTGTGACTTTATTTTGTATTCACCATTTCTGCAAATAAAATTGTTCCTAGTTCATATGAAGGAATGGAATGCATTCGTATTCCATGGTAGCCTCTGAGACTTGGAAGGCACTGGAGTATGTGAAAAACCTTTGAAGGTAGGTAAGTGAGCTTTAACAATAAAATGTCCTTTCTCCATTGAACTGCTGTGAATTACAAAATCCACAGATTGGAAAAGAAGGAAATGCTTAAACTCCAGAGTTCATATGTATACAGTGGCCATCCTCTGATACTTTCTATGTCAGCACCTTTTATACTGTAAAGCACTTATTACACCCTGCAAGGACTTTGTCATTGACTTTTATCTGCCTCCCCTAGAAGAATAGAAGCTCCATAAAGATAGGTACCAATCTGTCTTACTTTGCATTTTATCCTCAGTAGCTCTCTTCTCATATACACAAACTGAACAAGCAGGCCGGGCACGGTGGCTCACGCCTGTAATCCCAGCACTTTGGGAGGCCGAGGCAGGCGAATCACGAGGTCAAGAGATCGAGACCATCCTGGCCAACATGGTGAAACCCTGTCTCTACTAAAAATACAAAAAAAAATTAGCTAGGCGTGATGGCGCGGGCCTATAAACCCAGCTACTCAAGAGGCTGAAGCAAGAGAATCGCTTGAACCCGGGAGGCAGAGGTTGCGGAGAGCCAAGATCGCACCACTGCACTCCAGCCTGGCGAAAGAACGAGGATCCATCTCAAAAAATATATATAAAATTAAAATAAATAAATAAAAGAACCAATGAATAAATAAATCACACAAAAAAACTAAGACAGGACCTAATTTAGGACTCTCCAAGGGAATAACATTTAAGCTAAAATGCAAAACTTAACTAGAAGTTAGCCAGATAACTAAGCACCAAGAACTGTCCTGCAAAGGCCCTGAAAGACAGAACAAAGCATAGTCAAAGAATTGAACGATTAGCAGGCCTAGGATAAAGTGAGTAAAGGATACAGTAGGACATAGTGGAGCTGCATATGTAGGGAGAAGCCTGACCATGAAGGGCCTCAAAACCAAGGTAAAGAGACTGGGCTTTATTTGAAATACAGGAAAAAATCAGTGAAGAATTTTAAGCAGAGGAATAACATGATGTAAAGTTTCTGTGGTTGCTGAATGAAAGCTAGATTGTAGGGAAGCAGATGTGAATATAGAGAGACCAATTAAAAAGCAGTGTTAGTCCATGCAGAGATTATATTAAGCATATCTTTTTATTTTCTGTATTCTTGATGCTTTGACATCTGGGACCTTGCTAAAACTGAAGCGATTGCCCCTCTCAGGGTTAGCTAATTTCTAGAGACAGCAAACTAACTCCCATGGAAGGATGTCTTTTATGTGCACACCAACCTATCTAGAGCCCAAACCTCCAACCACCTCTATGGTTACAGTCTAGGGTCAACTTTTCCCCTGCCCAAATTGCCCCAGGGCCAGATACCAGACAACCAGAGAAAGCCCTATGCCCCAGAACCCACTTGAAATACTCAAAGTAGCCAATCCTAAACCTGTTTTACCCCGTCTCACCTGTCCCTTCCCACAGAAACCACATAAAGATTCTTGCCCACTTTTTCCCCCTCACTTTCTCTGCCTCCTAACTGCCCCTGGTACTTCCTTGTGGAGCCCTCTGTGACACAGCACTCCTCCCTCTCTTGTGAGCTGTATGTATAACAATATATCTTTTCCACAGCAATAGTCTCTTAATCTGTTGGCTTCATGATATGGGAGTAATAATAAAGCATACTTTTTTTTTGAGACGGGGTCTCACTCTGTCACCCAGGCTGGAGTGCAATGGCGTGATCTCAGCTCCCTGCAACCTCTGCCTCCCGGGTTCAAGCGATTCTCCTGTCTCAGCCTCCTGAGTAGCTGGGATTACAGGCACCTGCCACCATGCCCAGATAATTTGTATTTACTAGACACAGGGTTTCACCATGTTGGTCAGGCTGGTCTCGAACTCCTGACCTTGTGATCCACCCAGCTCGGCCTCCCAAAGTGCTGGGATTACAGGCATGAGCCACCGCGCCCAGCCCTAAAGCACATATTTTAAAAGAGAGATGTTGGTGGCTTGGATTAAAGTGAGTGTAGTAGAAATAGCATAGAAAACAAATTCAAGAGATGTTTTCAAGGTACACACAACACAATGTGGTAGTAGTACAGACTGGGGAGCTGGGAAACAATAAACAAGTTTTCTTCTGTTTTATTTACTGTGCCTCCCTACAACTGCATACAGAACCTACAACTTAAGACTGGCAAACTAAAGACTAAATTTTAAAGCTGTCATTTTAAAAAATTAAAAAGTGAGGCCGGGCATAGTGGCTCACACCTGTAATCCCAGCACTTTGGGAGGCCGAGGCGGGCAGATCACAAGATCAGGAGTTCGAGACAGCCTGGCCAACATGGTGAAACCCCGTCTCTACTAGAGATACAAAAAATTAGCTGGGCCTGGTGGCGTGCGCCTGTAATCCCAGCTACTCAGGAGGCTGAGGCAGGAGAATCTCTTGAACCCAGGAGGCAGACGTTGCAGTGAGCCAAGGTCGCGCCATTGCACTCCAGCCTGGGCAACAAGGCGAGACTCCATCTCAAAAAAAAAAAAACAAAATTTTTTTTAAGTGTTAACACAGCTACCAATAGGCTCAGAGAGTTCAAGACCTGAGACTTCTAAACTCAAGTCTATTTCCACTAACACAGATATGCATTCAAATTCACATTTATTTAATTTTTTTTAAAGTAATTCAAACAACAAACATTCACTGAACAAGCCTATTAGCAGACGCTAGGGAGAAAAACGGAAAAACATTAGACTAGTGACAAAGAATAAAGGGCAGTCCAGGCAATGCAGAACCCTTGAAGGAATGTATGTAAGGAAATAATACAATCAAACTAGCATTTAAATATTATCCTGTGAAGGATTGTCAAGGATCAAATATGATATTGTTCATTCTAGCCAGCAAGTTAACTAACTCCAATTATTTAGATGTTCTAACATCTGTTTTTAAACCATCATGTTGATTATTAAAGGCTAGGGAAGAGGGGGAGAGAGTTTCACTCAAAACACTGTAACACTCCAGTGTTATATACAGGCAAATCTATAAGATATTGCAGGTTTGATTCCAGACCACCTCGATAAAGCAAGTATCACAATACAGTGAGTCACACAAATTTTTGTTTTCCAGAAAGAGCCCTTGGACCAGGAAGATTCATAGCTGAATTTTACCAAATGTATAAAGAAGAGCTGGTACCAACCCTACTGAAACTATTCCAAGAAAGCCAAGGAGGAGGGACTCCTCTCTAACTCATTCTACGAGGCCAGCTTCATTCTGATACCAAAATGTGGCAGAGACAAAATGAAAAAGAAAACTTCAGACCAATATCTCTGATGAACATAAATGCAAAAATTCTCAATAAAAGACTTGCAGACCAAATGCAGCAGCACATCAAAAAGTTAATCCACCACGATCAAGTAGGCTTTACTGCTGGGATGTAAGGTTGGTTCAATATACACAAATCAATAAATGTCATTTGTCACATAAACAGAGGAGATTTTGCAAAATTCTTGAGGGCCCTAATATTTTTGGAATGGGCAATGAGTACTGGCTCCAACTTAAAGTCATGAGAGGCATTAGCCCTTAACAAGAGAGTCAGTCAGCCTGTCCTTTGAAGCTAAGCAGTGACTTCTCTCTAGCTAGGAAAGTCCTAGATGGCATCTCCTTCCAATAGAAGACTGTTCCGTCTACATTGAAAATCTACATTGAAAATCTGTTGCTTAATGTAGCCACCTTCATCAATTATCTCAGCTACATCTTCTGGATAACTTGCTGCAGCTTCTATATCAGCACTTGCTGCTTCATCTTGCACTTTTACGTTATGGAGACAGCTTCTTTGTCTAAGCCTCATGAACCAACCTCTGCTAGCTTCAAACTTTTGTTGCTTCCTCACGTCTCTCAACCTTCATAGAGTTGAAGAGAGTAAGGGCATTGCTCGAGATTAGGCTTTGGCTTAAGAGAATGCTATAGCTGGTTTGAACTTCTATTCAGACCACTCAAACTGTCTCCATATCAGCAATGAGGCTCTTCCACTTTCTTACCACTCGTGCTCACTGGAGTAGCACTTTTAATTTCCTTCAATAACTTTTCCTTTGCATTCAAGCTTGGCTAGCTGTTTGGCACAAGAACCCTAGCTTTCAGCTTATCTTGGCTTTCAACCTGTCTTCCTCACTAAGTTAAATCATTTCTAGTTTTTTATTTAAAGTGAGAGTTGTGTGACTCTCCCTTTCACTTGAACCCTTATGAACCACTGTAGAATGACTAATTGGCCTAATTTCAATATTGTGTCTCAAGGAATAGGAAAGCCTGAGGAAAGGAAGGGAGATGAGGCCCACGGCCTAGCAGTGGTACAGTCAGAACACACACAACATTTAGTTCACCATCTTATAAAGGTGCAATTCGTGGCACCTCAAAACAATTACAACAGTGACATCAAAGATCACTGATCACAGATCACCATAACAGATATAATAATAATGAAAATATCTGAAATATGGGAAGAATTACCAAAACATGACATAGACACATGAAGCAAGCACAAGCTATTGGAAAAATGGTGCTGACGGACTTGATTTGCTCAGTACAGTTGCCACAAACCTTCAATTAAAAAAAGAAATGCAGCATCTGCAAAGTGAAGAAGTACAACAGAGTAAGGTATACCTGTATATAAATTTTAAGCAGTGCAGAAAGTTTTAATTCAGACATATGCCTAAGAATTTTGACTAAACCAGTATATGGACTCGCAGGTTGTATTGGAACCCAGCAATTCTATACACAGTCATCTCTCAGTATCCATGGCGAACTGGTTCCAGGAACGCCACAGATACCAAAATCCATGAATGCATAAGTTCCTTATATTAAATGGCACAGTATTTGCATATAACTACATACATCCTCCAGTATACTTTAAATCATGTCTAGATTACTTATTACAACTAATACAATGTAAATGCTATGTAAATAATTATTATACTGCATTGGTTTTTTTTTTATTGTTTTTTTCTATTGCTTTTTTTCTCACAATATTTCCAATATGCAGTTAGCTGAATCTGTGGATGCAGAACAAGCGGGATACAAAGGGCTAACTGTAGTTTTAATACTTTTGTTATTCTTTTTTTTTTTTTTTTTTTTTTTTTTTTAAGAGACAGGGTATCACTCTGTCACCCAGGCTGGAGGGCAGTGGCACAATCATAGCTCACTGTAGCTTCAAACTCTTGGGCTCAAGTGATCCTTCCACCTCAGCTTCCGAAGTAGCTGTAACTATAAGCATGCACACACCTGAACTAATTATTTTTTTTATTTTTTGTAGAGACAGAGTCTCACTACATTGTCCAGGCTACTCTCAAATTCCTGGCTTCAAGTGATCCTCCTGCTTTGGCCTCCCAAAGCACTGGGATTACAGGCGTGAGCCACCATGCCTGGTTAGTTTTGTCTCTTTTAAATAGGAGTAAGCAGCTATGCCTTTGAAAATTTCACTGGGTGGAAGAACCAGGAACACACAAAGGAAATTACAGACTACACCAGGAAGCAGAGGTGAAATATGATGCCTTAATAACTAGCATGCCAATCATGAGCCACATTCTATGCCTTTCTCTTATGCATCTTCTCTCCACTTCATCCTCCTGTCTCATTAATTTTTCCCTTCCCCTATGTAAACGCTTTCAATCCAATAAAATGACGTATCTTGTTCTGGTTTTCTTTTTTTTTGAGGGGGTGGGGGCATCTGGGCTTCCTCTCATCTCATACCTAATGATCACACCCTTTCCATTTCCATCTTCATTTCATAGCTCCCTACACTCTTTATCCTAATGGTCCTCCTCTAGTATCACAACTCAAAATAGAAAGAGTATTAAAAAAAAAATGAGAAAACCCAAAGGGGAAAAATGGAGAAAGGACTACATACTCCCATCTAACTGTACGTTACTTAAACACTACCTATGATACAAATTATATGGACTGAATCATTACGTTTAAGCTTCTTACAAAAATCCAAATGTTCTATTCACAACACCCGAAATATGGAATCAATCTAAGTGTCCATCAACAACATCATATAATTAAAGAAAATGGAATACTTTGAAAATACTGCTTGAAAGGTGACTCTTTTTTTTTTTTTTTTTTTTTTTTTTGAGACAGGGTCTGGCTCTGTCACCCAGGCTGGAGTGCAGTGGCATGATTTCAGCTCATTGTAACCTCTGCCTCCTGACCTCAAGCAATCCTCCCAACCTCAGCCTCCCAAGTAGCTGGGACTACAGGCACGTGCCACCATGCCTGGCGAATTTTTGTATTTTTTTTAGAGATAGAGTTTTGCCATGTTGCTCAGGCTGGTCTTGAACTCCTGAGCTCAAGCAATCTGCCCACCAAGGTCTCCCAAAGAGCAAGGATTACAGGCATAAGCCACCATGTACAATCAAAAGGTGACTTTTTAAATATTAACTTGAATTTCATTCTAACTGAAGAAAACCATATATTGCTAAAGGTATATTTTTTAAAAGTCTTCCTAATATGGGCATGTGATAATTAAAATACTAAAGAAATGGCTATTTTTAATTACATCATTTTCATCAACATCTTACTACAATCTTAGTAGTGTTCTGTAACTTAGTAGGTAATATAAATAAGAGTTTTTACAAAGGCAATGTGGATATTCTACGGAAACTGAGCTGTTTCCAGCATAAAGCTGAATCACACAGCAATTTATTTCTTTTTGCCAAAGAAGAAATAAATTGCCAAAGTTCATCACTAATCCTCCAATATGGTGATTTTCAAGCTTTTTATTATTTTTATTTTTTTTATGTCAGAAGCCGTGTTCAAATGGAATCTTATCTAGAAACATGAGGAAATAGAACAGGTAAGAATGTAGCATGCTCTGGTAGAAGCCAAGGGGTGCGCAGTGACACCCTGAACAGGCCAGCTGAAAATGCTCTATTTCGCCATAAGAGTTGTCTCTTCTCTTTGCCCAGCAAATCTAACTCATCAATCAGGACTCAGCTTAGCTATGACCTCCCTGGGAAATCTTTCCCTGAACCCCCAAACATGACAGATATCTCTTCCAACCCACATACTTCTCCATATCTATCCCATCACAGCTCTTACCACACTGTGTATTGAAATAGCCTACCCATTCATCTGTTTCTTCCAGCTCAGTGAAAGTCTCTCCAACGCCTAAGACCCATTCTTTTTTTTTTTTTTTTTTTTTGAGATGGAGTCTCATTCTGTCAACTAGACTAGAGTGCAATGGCGTAGTCTTGGCTCACTGCAACCTCTGTCTCTCGGGTTCAAGTGATTTTCCTGCCTCAGCCTCCCCAGGAGCTGGGATTATAGGCGCCTGCTACCACGCTAGGCTAATTTTTGTATTTTTAGTAGAGATGGGGTTTCACCATGTTTGCCAGACTGGTCTCAAACTTCTGACCTTGTGATCCACCCGCCTCAGCCTCCCAAAGTGCTGGGATTACAGGCATGAGCCACGGCACCCAGCCAAGACCCATTCTTTGTTGTATCTCTTGTGAGAGCAAATCAGGGCTACACTTAGGAGTAGGAGGTACTCAATACATACTAGTTGAACAGGTAAAAAGAGGATAGGTGTGTGCCCTGATTTGTATCAACATTATTTCTCTTTGTTTAAATGTGAAAAGTTCCTTCTCTGGCATATAAGCACCAGGAGAGTAGGGACTGTGTCAGTTGTGGTTCCCTTGTGTACATATTACCTGGCACATAGTATTGCTAACCAGTTGTTACCTCTACTCCTAGCAATGCCTTGAGAGTGCTTCACTTTGAACTGTTGGAATTTTTTTACAGACATTGCTTTCTTCAACATTGGCCCTAGAGTAGGGTAAATGCGGGTTCTTATTGCATCTCAGTCACTAACTAGCAGTGTGATCTTGGGCAATTCACATAAAAGCTCTAGTTCTCATTTTCTGTATCTGCAAAACTGTTTTTAAATATGCTTTAGCACTAGAAGCCTTTTCCTCAAATAAAAATTTCAAAAGAGTCCCATATATAAAAAAGATAAAAGCAATAATGAAGTTCTCATTCTACTCAATTCTTCAGTGAAGAAAATGCCACTAAAAGTACCTTCTTAGATCAGGGTATGATTTGAAAAACACTAAACTAGCTGACCCACAAAAGTTGAGTCTAGCAATAACATTCCATGATTTATCCATTTAATAAATACTTATTAAATGTCTACTCTGTACCTGGTACCGAACTAGGCACTGCACATTCAGCAATAAACAAAGCAGATGGGCTTCCTGAGATATTTATGCCAACATGTGGTATTCAGCCCATTATTAAATATTCACTTAAAAGAACAGAAAAAAGATAAAAACACCACCTCTGGTCTTTTTATAGAGTATAGAAAGCAAGACATTTTACCAAATTCACAAATAGCTGAATGTATTAATAGCTAAATTTCAGAAATGCATATCTCATTTTCCCTAACCAAAATTTCAGTGTATTATTTGGGAATTTTTCAATTCATACTGTTTTCTTCCAATCATTTTTATGCTAATTTCTTAATAACACATTTACATTAATATTATTTATTGGTAGCTAAAATCTAAGTTTGTCCCTGTCATTTCCTAATTGTTTTTCTTTTTTTTTTTTGAGAAAGAGTCTCACTCTGTCACCCAGGCTGGAGTTTAATAGTGCAATCTCGGCTCACTGCAACTTCCGCCTTCCAGGTTAAAGTGATTCTCCTGCCTCAGCCTTCCGAGTAGCTGGAATTACAGGCACCTGCCACCATGTCCAGCTAATTTCTGTATCTTTGTAGAAACGGAGTTCTGTCATGTTGGCCAGGCTGGTTTTGAACTCCTGACCTCAGATGATCCACCCATCTCGGCCTCCCAAAGTGCTGAGATTACAGGTATGAGCCACCATGCCCAGCCCTTATTTATTTTTTACTTGTCCTATCTTTTAGCATTTTAGGATCTTTTAGCCAACTGATTTTTGATCCTTCGCAACTTCATACTTACAATATGAATTTGACAGTGAAATCTAAAAGGCACAAACCATTTTTCATCAATATTTGCTTCACCATTTATTTCATTCAACAAATATTTGAGAAGTACCTACTATGTGCAAGGCATTCTGCTATAAAGCGGTACAAAAGTTCTAGAATTCTATTCACATTTCCTTCCCACTGTATTCTTTACTTTTCTTTCGCTTTAAAAGCTTAAAGTGCATAGCAAGAATAAGTACCTGATTTCCTTAGGGTTCCCTCAATCTGTAATGCTCTTCCTCATACTCCTCATACATACCACATTCATTCATTCATTCATTCATCAAAAAGTATATTGCTAGGCACTGAACAGGTGCTAATGAAGAAAAATATATGGTTCCTTTCCTTAGGGAATGACGAGAAGAATAAAGATAGTGATGACATTTCAGAAGGAAAATCTACAAGACTCAGTATCATCAGAAGCATCATAAAAAGGAATAAAGATGATTCTCAGACTTGCTAAAAGACTAAGTACATGATGATGCCTTTGACACACAGGAATTTGAAAGGCTTGTCTGGAATGTTTAAAACTGGTTTTAGAATGTTAAATGTGTAACTCCCTCTGGATAGTCTAGTTGAGTTGCCCAAACAGAAATTATTAAATAGAAGTACTCATTAGTATCTGAGTAACCATTATGTGGCAGGATCCAAGGACACTAAGTAAAATACAATCCCCGAATTCAAGGAACTTAAGACTTAGATGATAGAGAATACAAGTAAACAGACACTTAAAAGAGAAACTCAGGGAACAGACTGGAGGTGTAAGCACCAGATGGAACATGAAGGACTGGAGACTCGATTTCTCGAGGCAATGCGGAGCCACAGGTTTTAAACAGAGAATGCTTGATTACATTTGCATTTTAGAAAAAAACACTCTAGCTTCAAGGAAGATAATGGGTTGGAGGAGGCAAAAATGAAAGACAAAGTGAACAATTAAGATGCTGTTGCAGAAATCTGAGCAAGATTTGACAGATTCCAAGACCTACAAAGATTAAGGGAAGAGATACGTAATAGTAATATTTGAGAACCTGACTTTCCTAGACAACACTCAAAGTACAATGCTAATTCCTGAACTACTTTTAACCATAATAATAGAATAATGCGCCGGGCTCGGTGGCTCAAGCCTGTAATCCCAGCACTTTGGGAGGCCGAGACGGGCGGATCACGAGGTCAGGAGATCGAGACCATCCTGGCTAACACGGTGAAACCTCGTCTCTATTAAGAAATACAAAAAACTAGCCGGGCGAGGTGGCAGGCACCTGTAGTCCCAGCTACTCGGGAGGCTGAGGCAGGAGAATGGCGTGAACCTGGGAGGCGGAGCTTGCAGTGAGCTGAGATCCGGCCACTGCACTCCAGCCTGGGTGACAGAGCGAGACTCCGTCTCAAAAAAAAAAAAAAAAAAAAAAAAATAGAATAATGCTAGCATCAGGCAAGTATAAAGCATACCTGATGGCCGAGCACTATGCTATCTCATCTCCTATTCTATATCAAATTGTGGGAACCACAGTTGAGGAATGTATCTTTTTTTTCCTACAACCACTTGAATTTCACATGCTGTAGGAAATACATAACATAATTTAAATATGCAGCATACTCTAAAAAAAAGCAAAATTGAACAGATCCAAGCAGCAAAGTTCCTCTAGGATTATGCAATCACTTCATTAGCCAAGAAGCTTACAATCTATAGATCCTATGTATTGTCAGGAGAGAAAGCTTTCCATAAATCTCTAATTACAGGGCCCTGAATTGATAAGGGAAGACAATGTGTCCAGACTACCCTGTGTCACCAGCTCTAAGTCACAGATGAGACAATTCTTACAAATAAGACTGAAGCTGAAGGTTTCTGGGAAAGCCCCTTCCCTGCTTCTTCCTTTCTTCCTCCTGCCTGGAATGTCGACATAAAGCTGGGGCTATAGCAGCCCTGTCGTAGCCCTGAGATAATAAGCATGAGGACAAAGTATATGCTAAGGATGACAGAGTACAAGAAAAGAAGGCTGAGACCTGGTTGTTCCTTTGTTGCTGCTGTACCAGCAGACCTTTTGTTAAGGGAGAATAATAAATTCCTCTGTGGTTAAGTAACTTTAAGCTAAACATAGTCATAATTTATACACTCTGAATCCCTTATAGAATAAAGCCTAGGCCACTTAACATTGCATAAGACGCTCCTCACCATCAGCTCCATTTAACTATCCAACCTCATTTCATTCTGTTCTCTGTCCCATACTTTCCATTCCAATAATTCTAAGTCTTGTCAGATGAGCACACCCCAATGAGCTATTTTTACCTTTCTACCTGTCATTCCCTTGACTCTCCCTTATCACTCCATTTCTTCACCAAATTAACTCTTCGTCAGCATTCCAGATTTCCTGGCTCTACTGGCTGAGAAAGATGCCCTGCCTTCTTCTTTTCACATTACCCCATGCACCAGTCAGTACAATGAGTGTGCTATATTACAGTTATTTATTTATATATTTGTCTTCCCAATTACACTACTGATCCCTCAAAAAGAAAAAGGTATCTTAGTTCTTTTGGCATTCTTAGATCCTGGCACAGTACTGGGTCAACTGGGGATGCTTAGTGAATGTTTGCTGAATGAATTAGATTTACATAAAACATGATTTCTTAATTAATAAAAGTGATTATACAATACATACTGCTAAATGACCCCTTTAACATCAAAAACTCATTCTCATCCATAAAGTTGTGCTAAAAATGTCCAGGCTGTAGTGCAGTGCTGCAATCATAGCTAACTGTGGCCCTGAACTCCTGGGCTCAAACAATCCTCCCGCCTCAGTTTCCCAAGTAGCTAGGACTACAAGTCCAAGCCATCACACCTGGCTAATTTTTTCTCTTTTGGTAGAGAAAGGGTCTCACTATGTTGCTCAGACTGGCTTTGAACTCCTAGGCTCCTTTACCCTCGATGCTCTGGCCTCCCTAAGGGTTGAGATTACAGGTGTGATCTACCACATCCAGTCTCATTTCTGCTTTTAAGCAGAAAAGCTGCAAAGAGCTGTAAGTCCTAAAGACACTTGACAAAGCCATCCTCATCTGCCTTAAAGGATTAATCTCACTTACAGTGGGAAGTCAGAAATGAAAACCAGGCTGGGCGTGGTGGCTCACGTCTGTAATCCCAGCATTTGGAGGCCAAGGCAGGTGGATCACGTGAGGTCAGGAGTTCGAGACCAGACTGACCAACATGGATAAACCCATCTCTACTAAAAATACAAAATTAGCCGGGCGTGGTGACACATGACTGTAATCCCAGATACTCAGGGGACTGAAGCAGGAGAATCACTTGAACCCAGAAGGCGGAGGTTGTAGTGAGCTGAGATCACACCATTGCACTCCAGTCGGGCCAACAAGAGCAAAACCCCGTCTCAAAAAAAAAAAAAGAAAAAGAAATGAAAACTAAACAGATGATCAAAGAATAAATTTTGTTATACGTTATTAGCAAAACTTGTCAAAACAAGGGTAAGCAAAGAAATAAAATCTCTTCATACCTGTCACACTGCTGCATTATGGAAATTTCTTTGATTATTTCCTGAAGATCTGATTCAACAGGCACTTGTTTAATTGCGACAACTTGACCAGATTCCTTGTGTATTGCTTTAAATACACTTCCATAAGACCTAAAAGAAACCAAGACATTATTTTTTTCCTATAAAACATCGTAACTATAAGGTTAAAAGTCTATGAGTTTTCTGTGGATTGTCTTTTTTAGTTTAAAACACTATTTAAAAATTAAAAAATCAAAATAAACAAGTAACAATTTTAAAAGTTAATGAATTATATCTTAGCTTTATTGCTTCAACTACAGACTTAAAATAATCAAGTTAATATATAATGAGTAGCTATTTTTCTTATGAATGAAAGAAACAGACTTACGTTTTGTCAACTCAAACAAATGCAGCATTAGGAAGACATAAATGGAAATTAAAAGAATGAAATGTACATTAAAAATAGCCAAAGTCTCAAATTAGGGGAAAAGGCTGATCTCAAGGAAAATGACCCCCGGAATATCAAAAAGTCACACGTCTGTTCAGAGTACCTGAACAGTTAAAACCCTCAGCTGGGGACCACATTAACATCAAAGTTAGAGAAGCAAGGAATCTGTAGCCATCTGCTTCTACCTGATTTAGAGATCCAAGGTGTCTTTTTTAAAAGTCCCTTTCACTACCTTTTCCTCAAGAGAAAAACTACACGCTCACAGGTAAATAAAATGAGGAATAGGGTCTAAGTCACTTGCCCAAAACCTGTCTCTGCTACAACTACTGAAACTTTGCCAACTGAATATTCACGTGTTTTAAAAAACAAAACCAAAGAAGAAAGAAGCCATTTGTATCTTAGTAAGAATTTAAAAACGAGGTTAAACACTACTATGTACTGAGTTCTTACTATAAACCAGGTCCTGTGCTAGGTGTTTTATATGTATTACGAAATTCAACCCTCACAACCATAAGGAAAAACACTATTATTGTCATTAAAAGATAAGAAACAGACTAGTAGGGCCAGAATTCAAACACATTCTGACTCCAAAAATCATGTTTTTCTCACCATATTTTTCTACAGAAGACAAGGAAAAGCAAGCCAATGGAAGACACTGAGTGTTTCCTAATATTAGAAATCTATACAGAAGCCCTTCCAGATTTATAATCTTTTAAAATAAGTGAAAAAGAGAGAAACAAGTGATAAAGCGACTACTTCAATAAAATATATTTTATCCTCTCCTCTGTTTCTTTGGGCTCTCTGAAGTAATTTAATTTGGTTTGGTACCCAAAGTCACAGTGGGCTGGGTGTGGGGGAATGTATGTGCGTGTATCTCCCCTTGAAAGCCGTATGTGTGTATGTTCCTTCAAAAGCTAACACAGAATTCAGTGCTAGATCATCTACTGTCAATTAGGCAACACCATCACTCCTTTCTAAGGACTCCTCAGCATTACAAAAGAGAAGCTACAATCCCCATTTCCCAGAATCCCTTTCCCTGAACGGTTCCTCATTAAAAGTCTGCCAGTGGGAAGAACATGCATGTGTGAATGCAAAAAGGAGAAACCATTTTTTTCCAGATATAGTTGTAGCAGATGGACTGACAGATATAAAGTGCACAACGGCTTCCTGCTGAGCTTCCAACAGCCACCAGTGCTGCAGACTGAGGTAGCTGGTGGAAGTTTCTCAATACTGCAGGATTCCAGCAGATTCCCAGAGAGCTTTTGAGAAACACCCACTTCAGTGCTTCAGGCTGAGATCTTCAATGCTGACTTCGACCTTCAACCTTCGGCAACAGTTTTCATGAGCTTTGCATCCCTGGCCCCTCCACAATTCATTTGAGCTCCTAACTTTATTACTAAACTCTTTATATCTAGAGTACATAGAGTAGCTTCTCTTTCCTGACTATACCTTGATAGCAATATAGTTTATGGTAGAAGAAGCGGTTCCAAGGGAAAGAATCTTAAAGATGAGAATCTTGAATTAGTTCTTTCTTAGATGTTGATATGGTTTGGCTGTGTTCCCACCCAAATCTCGTCTTGTAGCTCCCATAATTCCCACGTGTTGTGGTAGGGACTCAGTGGGAGATCACTGAATCATGGGGACAGATCTTTCCCATGCTGTTCTCATGACAGTGAATGGGTCTCACGAGGAGATCTGATGGTTTTAAAAATGGGAGTTTGTCTGCACAAGCTCTCTCTTTGCCCACTGCCATCCATGTATGTACGATGTGACCTGATCTTCCTTGCCTTCCATCGTGATTGTGAGGCCTCCCTAGCCACGTGGAACTGTAAGTCGATTAAACTTCTTTCTTTCGTAAATTGCCCAGTCCCGGGTATGTCTTTACCAGACTAATACAGATGTGTAGATAGTAATGATTTCAATACAAATAACAAATAGAACACTGATGGTCTATGGCATTCAGTGGCAAACAGTTACTTAAATTATCACCCTTAGTTGCCTGGAGTCTAAGCAAAGCTTTAAAAGACCAAGTAGCTATATCAATACAATGTATGGTAAAAATAAAGTATAAGGACTATAGAATGGGCTGCTGCCTCTGCCTGCACTGGAAAAGTTATAGAACAAACACAGCAAGCTAAAGGCTTAAATGTCCAGCTCAAGACTAAGAGAACCAGAAAACTTCTGAATTTCTTAATTCTTACAGAAACAGGGTTGAGATTTCTGAAAAACAAACTCTAAGTATAGTCTTACTGGAAGCTGAATTACACTGCAAGTTGAATTCACATCAGCACCAGGTCTGTTATGTTAAAGTTAAGGCATGTAACAGTAAAGAGAAGTACCTAGAGACCTGGTATTAGGACATTTAGATAGATTCTCATTAATCTGAGTACCTTGAATCCCCAAATCCTATCAAGCCTCCCTTGCTACCAAAAGCAACTCTGCCCTCCTGTCTGAGAAAATTAACCTTACAATGCCTGAAGACTCCACCTCCTGAAGCAGTCACTTTTCAGGAGAATGGAGTGGTCCTCCAGACCACTCTACCACCACTTCTCATTGCTTCCAGACCCAAAGTTATACTCAACTCCCATAGACACCAGGGAGACAAGTATAAAATTTAACCCAAGCAGTTAGTATTCACACTAAAAAAGTTGCAAGATTTTGCCAATTTTTATCAGAACCCTAAAAAATATGTGTGAGAGCGAATTCTAAGATATCCAGAGAGGAAGAAATGTACTGATATGGATGAAAGACCAGAAATTCCAGACTCAGCATGTTAGCTCAAACAGTTGGGGGTGTCCCTAACAGTTGCTCAGCCAGTTAACTGAAACCTGGACTCAACAGTGGCCCATATTAAGTGAGATGCTAAGTGAGCCTCAGTACACACCAAAGGAAGCATATCAAAGACTCAAGGAAATGGGATACTAGATGGATATATATTATATGTGCCATGCTCACAAACTCCCTAACTATGTTTTCAAAAAGCGTCCAGAGGATACCATCATCAATCAAAGCTCTATTAGTGCAGGGGAAAGATGACAAATATGCCAACAGTGAAACTGGCTCCTTAAGTTTAATAGATAACAGGATCCCAACACAAGAGAAGTGGCAACATCTATTCACCTGAGACAAGGTGGGAACAGTTACCATAATGAGTAACAAAGCAAGGCTGAATTACAGTTTTCTTTTATTATACATCTGGGTATCAGTATTAAAGTTACACTAGCTTCATTTTTTTAAAAAAAAGCTATAATTAACTGTCCTTTAAACAGTGTATAAAACATAATTGGAACCTTTCTGGAGGGGAGGAGGTGAAATACACACAACATAAAATTCACTATTTTAAAGTGTACTATTCAATGGCATTTAGTGGGTTCACAGTGCTGTGTAAACGTTATCTGTATGTTCCAAAATATATAGAATCTGCTTTCTGTCTCTATAGATTTATCTATTCTAGATACTTCTATAAATGAAATCATACAATATGTGACCTTTTATATCTGGCTTCTTCCTTCACTTAGCATAATATTTTGTAGGTCCAACTACACTGTAACATGTACCAGTACTTCACTCCTTTTCATGGCTAAAAGGTCACTTGTACAGACATATCACATTTTGTTTATTCATCTGGGATAGCAGATGGACATTTGGGTTGTTTCCACATTTTGGCTATTATAAATAATATGCTGTGAGTTGGTATCTTTATAATTAACAGTTATTTAATCATTTCTCTATCACTGGCTATATCTTCCTTCTTATTCTAAATCTGCTGTATTTTTGCTCTATTTTCTTTAGTCAACACTGTAAGAGGTTTAACTATTTTACTGATCTCTTCGAAAGCTTATGTATGTATAAACATATATGTATTTATCTTTTTTTTTTTTTTTTTGAGACAGAGTCACGCTCTGTCACCCAGGCTGGAGTGCAGTGGCACAATCTTGACTCACTGCAACCTCCACCTCCTGGGTTCAAGCAATTCTCCTGTCTCAGCCTTCCAAGTAGCTGGGATTACAGGCACATGCCATCACGCTCGGCTAATTTTTGCATTTTTAGTAGAGATGGGGTTTCACCATATTGGTCAAGCTGGTCTCAAACTCCAGACCTCAAGTGATCCACCCACCTCGGCCTCCCAAAATGCTGGGATTACAGCGCATAAGCCACTGCGCTGGGTTCATATTTTTCATTTTTAATTTTTTTTCTATCTCATTAATTTCAGCTTTTTCTTTAATTCAATCTTCAGTTTCTTTCAGTATGTTTCATAATTTTTCTAAGTTCTTTAAGCACTAAGTTTATTTTTTGCCTGTCTTCTTTAGTAATGAATGAATTTAGAACTAAAACTTTTCTTTTAATTAGTTTTACTGTATTCCATAGATACCGGCACAATGTGTTCTCCTTTTCAGTGTTTTGTAGATAATTTATAATATCCTCTTCAATCAACAAGTTACTTCAGATTATGTTTCCTAATTTCCAGTTGGTGTGGATTTTGTCATATTATAACTACTTATTTCTAATTTAGTGAGTATAATCAGTGATATGGTTTGCATATTTGTCCTCTCCAAAACTCATTTTGAAATGTAATCCCCAATGTTGGAGGTGGAATCTGTTAGGAGACGTTTGGGTCATAGGGGCAGTTTCCTCATGGCTTGTTGGTGTCCTTGAGATGGTAAGTGAGTTCTCACAGGACATGCTTGTTTAAAACGGTGTGACAGGCTGGGTGCAGTGGCTCACGCCTGTCATCCCAACACTGTGGAAGGCCGAGGTGGGCAGATCACCTGAGGTCAGGAGTTCGAGACCAGCCTGGCCAATATTGTGAAACCTCATCTCTACTGAAAATATGAAAATTAGCTGGGCGTGGTGGCAGGCGCCTATAATCCCAGCTACTCAGGAGGTTGAGGCAAGAGAATCCCTTGAACCCGGGAGGACATTGCAGTGAGCCAAGATCGTGCCATTGCACTCCAGGCTGGATGACGAGAGAGAAACTCTGTCTCAAAAAAATTTAAAAATAAAAAAAATAAAACTCTGGCACCTCCCCTGTCCTATCTTGCTCCTGCTCTTACCATGTGAGACATCTGCTCCCCCTCTGCCTTCTTCCATGACTATAACCTTCCAGAAGCCCTCACCAGAAGCAGATGCTGGCACCGTGCTTTTTGTAGTGTCTGCAGAACTGTGAGCCAATTAAGTTTTTCTTTATAAATTACCCAGTCTCAGGTATTTTTCTTATAACAACACATGAATAGCTTAATACAATCAGAAAATGTGACCAGTAAAAATCTCTTATTTTTAAGAATTTGTAACTTTTCTTTTATCAATGGTCCTTGAACATACACCAAAAAAGCAGGTCCGCAAGAAATATATATGTATAGTTATATAGACATACAGGTACTTTATATATTTTTACTTTATATATATTTACATTTCTATAAAATCAAGTTTATTCATCATAATGTTAACTCCCTCTATGTCCTTTCTCTTTTTTCTATTATATCTGTCCAATTCTAAAAGAGATACACTGAAATCTCCCATACAATTATACTTTTATTAGATGCCTCTGACATCACTAATAGCTTTTCTGTCATAAATTTAGCTGCCATGTTGTCTGATATGTTTTGTTATAAATTGTCTTTCATATCGCTACCTAATATACCTCTTTATTTAGTTGAAATCTTTTAAACTTTAATGTATCTAATATAAAAATTGCTATTACTTTTTTTTATTTGTACATTCATCTCTTACATAATATTTTTTATAAGAAATATCCTTATAAGCTATGCACAGTGGCCCACATCTATAATCCTAACAATTTGGGAGGCCAAGGAAGGAGGATCACTTGAGGCCAGGAGTTGAAGACCAGCCTGGGTAACATAGCAAGATCCCATCTCTATTAATAATAAATAAATAGCCTTATATTTCCATTATTTGTTTTACTTGTATCTCCTATAAACAAAATATAGGTAGGTTTCACATGTTCATTTACTCTAACAGTTTGTCTTTTAATGGGAGAATTAACATTTACTGAAAAATACACTTGATTTTATTCCTTCCATCATGTTTAGCTTTTTTTTTCTTTTTCTTTTTTTTGAGATGGAGCTTCGCTTGTGTTGCCCAGGCTGGAGTGCAATGACGTGATCTCAGCTCACCGCAACCTTTACCTTCCAGGTTCAAGTGATTCTCCTGCCTCAGCTTCCCGAGTAGCTAGGATTACAGGCGCCTGCTACCACGCCCAGCTAATTTTGTATTTTTAGTAGAGATGGGGTTTTTCCATGTTGGTCAGGCTGGTCTCAAACTCCCGACCTCAAGTGATCCACCCATTTTAGCCTCCCAAAGTGCTGGGATTACAGGTGTGAGCCACTGTGCCTGGCCTAGCTTATTATTTTACCTTTTTATTTTCTCTATTTCCTTGTCCTTGTTCTTGCTGATCTATAAGCTTCTTTTAATTCTGTTTTGTACCTTTCTTATTTTAAAAATTCTCCTATACTTTGCCATTCCATTAAACGCTCCCTACCTTTCTCTCTGCTCGAACCGAGACATGTTTCTCTACTATTATTTTGAAACCATGTCAACTATTCTTCTGCCTATACAAACTGTTTTCCTCACTAAGATATTCTTGTAATATCAACTACTTACCTTTTCCAAAATAAAATGAGCCCCAAGATCTAAAAGGATGGCCTTATGTTCGTTTGCCTAACAAAGTCAAAACCTTCAAGCATATTAATAAGAATGCCATAAGGGATGAACTAACAAATCTCTTGAAAATCATTTCACAGCACATTTCCTGCTTTTTGCTTATATATATAGCCTACTTTCTCTGAAAAAACACTATTACCAGATTTAGCACAAACTAATCTTTAAAATTCAGTATCACCTGCCAAATTTAATTACTACTAAATACTATTCAATTCATACAAATATATTCTAGTTGAAAGATTAATATCATACAATATTTTTTAAATTGTTCTGAAATTATTTAGACGCTTTCATATTTTTTGTACTTACCCTTCTCCAAGCTTCTCTAATACATCAAAAACTTCTTCAGGCTGTTTAGTCAAACTGTCTTCACTCAGCTTTTTTAGTTTACTGATTTAAAAAAGAAAGAAGAAAGAAAATATTTTCTTTAAAGACCTTTTACAAAATTTTTAATTTTTAAAATTTACAAAGTTTTTAATTTTATTTTAATATATTCAGAAGACTATAACAATATAAAAACATATATAGTAAACTCTCTCCTTTCAAGCCCTGTTCCTCATGTGCCCAGCAACACCTCCAAAAATAATCACTTTTATTAGTTTTTTGTGAAACCTTTATGCAAATATGAATACATATTCTTAATTCCTCCCCTTTGAATATATAAGAAGCACATACACACCCTTCTTTATAAATATTGTTACGTTGTGTTAGAGAGCTTTCCATACAGGTTAACCATCCATAATCCAAAAATCTGAAATCCAAAATGCTCCAAGATCTGAAATTTTTGAAGCACCAACATGATACTGACAATGGAAAATTCCACACCTGCCCTCATGTAATGAGTCACAGTCAAACTGTAAGCACATAACACAATTTAAGGAAAAAAGATCCTCCTCAGCCCGCTTCGGCTCCGACATATCTTTTCCATGCATGCACAGATTCTCCCACCCAAGCACATCCAAAGAAGGGTAATAAAATGGCACAGGTACAGGCCAGATGCACCAATGATAGGTTCCCCACGATGCCCCACATGGAGCCAAGACTGTGCATTACTCACTGTGGGTTTTTTTCCTTATTCTCTGCTTTGTGGCACAAAGACAATGTTGAAAATCTGAGTAAGTGACAGAAAAACAGGAAGCATTTATGCTTATCTCTAGCACAAAAAGTCAAGCTGCTGGATAAACTGGACAACAGTGTGGGAAATGTCTTACAAAAGAGCATGGTGTTGGAATGACCACCATAGACAACCTGAAGAAACAGAAGGATAAATTGTTGAAGTTCTACGCTGAAGTGTCAATGAACAGAAGTTAATGAAAAATTTTTTTTAACTGCAGAAAACCAAAATGAAGATCTCAAATGTATACTGAAAGAGTAAATCTGTCAGCATGGCAGAGAAACATACTACTTAATGGTATGGTGCTCATGAAACAAGCAAAGATATATCACGATGAACTGAAAATTGAAGGGAACTGTGAATATTCAACAGGCTGATTGCAGAAATTTAAGAAAAGACACAACATTAAATTTTTAAAGATTTGTGGTGATAAAGCAACTGCTGATCATGAAAAAGCAGAAAAATTCATTGACAAGTTTGCCAAGGCCATCACTGATGAAAATCTGACACCAGAACAAGTCTATAATGCTAATGAAACATCACAGTTTGGTGTTAGTTCCCCAGAAAGACTCTGACTACAGCCCCTACCGGATAAGAATGCCACAGACAGAGTAACTGTGCTGGGAGGTGCTAACACAGAAGGCACACTAAGTGTAAACCTGCTGTGTGGGAAAGACTGGGTTCATTACTAGACTAACAAAAAGGCATGGGTCACCACGGACATCTTTTCTGATTGGTTTCACAAACATTTTGTAGCAGTGGTTCGGGTTTGCTGCAGGGAAGCTGGACTGGATGATGACTACAAGATTTTGTTATTCCTTGACAACTGTTCTGCTCATCCTCCCGCTGAAAAATCTCATTAAAAATAATGTTTATTCCATGTACTTTCCCCCAAATGTGACTTCATTAATTCAGCAAGTGAGTAGGGTATCCTCAGATCAATAAAGAATAAATATAAAAACACTTTCTTGAACAGCCTACCTGCAGCAGTGAACAGAAATATGAGCGTGTAAGGTTTTCAAAAGCAGTTTAGCATTTAGAATATTGTATATGCGGCCGGGCGCGGTGGCTCAAGCCTGTAATCCCAGCACTTTGGGAGGCCGAGACGGGCGGATCACGAGGTCAGGAGATCGAGACCATCCTGGGTAACACAGTGAAACCCCGTCTCTACTAAAAATACAAAAACTTAGCCGGGCGAGGTGGCAGGCGCCGGTAGTCCCAGCTACTCGGGAGGCTGAGGCAGGAGAATGGCGTAAACCCGGGAGGCGGAGCTTGCAGTGAGCTGAGATCCGGCCACTGCACTCCAGCCTGGGTGACAGAGCGAGACTCCGTCTCAAAAAAAAAAAAAAAAAAAAGAATATTGTATATGCTATTGTCAATGACTGGAACACAGTATCTAAAGACACAGTTGTGCATACCTGACACAATCTCTAGCTTGCAACTATGTTCAGTAATGATGATGAACAAGGCAGTGACTTTGAAGGATTCTGTATGTCAAGATAATAAAAAAAAAAATAGGCCAGGCGCGGTGGCTCATGACTGTAATCCCAGCATTTTGGGAGGCCAAGACTGGTGGATCACCAGGAGATCGAGACCATCCTGGCTAAAATGGTGAAACCCCGTCTCTCCTAAAAATACAAAAAATAAGCCGGGCGTGGTGGCGGGCGCCTGTAGTGCCAGCTACTTGGGAGGCTGAGGCAGGAGAATGGCGTGAACCCGGGAGACAGAGCCTGCAGTGAGCCAAGATTGCGCCTCTGCACTCCAGCCTGGGCAACACAGCAAGACTCCGTCTCAAAAAAATAAATTAATTAAAAATTTTAAAAACAATAATAAATAAAAATAAAAAGATGTTTGACTTTCTTACATATGCAAAAAAAAACACCTTCAGAGTCTGTCAGTAAGTTGGAAGAAATGGATATCAAATAAGTTTTTAACATTGATAGTGAGTCTACAGTTGTTCATTCATTGACCAATGGTAAAATAGCAGAAATGGGCGGGGCGCGGTGGCTCATGCCTGTATTCCAGCACTTTGGGAGGCCAAGGGAGGCGTATCGCTTGAGCTCAGGAGTTCAAGACCAGCCTGGGCAAACAGCGAAACCCTGTCTCTATTAAGAAATACCAAACGTTTGGTGGGCATGGTGGCACATGCCTGTGGTCCCAGCTACTTGGGAGACTGAGCCTGGGAGGTGGAGGTTGCAGTGAGCTGAGATCACGCCATGGCACTACAGCCTGGGTGGCAGAGTTAGACCCTATCTCAAAAAAAGAAAAAAGAAATAGCAGAAATGGTTCTGAATCAAGGTTATGGTAGTAGTAGTAGTAACAATGAAGAAGATGTTAACATTGCAGAAAAAGTGCCAGAAGATGACAAGGTGTGATGGGGTTATTTTAGGACTAAAGTAGAATGCATTCTTAACAGAACAAGAAATCACGTCAGTTTATAACATCAAAGAGAGACTTCCTTTTTTTTTTTTGAGACAGAGTCTCGCTCTGTCGCCCAGGCTGGAGTACAGTGGCCAGATCTCAGCTCACTGCAAGCTCCGCCTCCCGGGTTCACGCCATTCTCCTGCCTCCGCCTCCCGAGTAGCTGGGACTACAGGCGCCTGCCACCTCGCCCAGCTAGTTTTTTTGTATTTTTAGGAGAGACGGGGTTTCACCATGTTAGCCAGGATAGTCTCGATCTCCTGACCTCGTGATCCACCCATCTTGGCCTCCCAAAGTGCTGGGATTACAGGCTTGAGCCACCGCGCCCAGCAAAGAGAGACTTCTAAGACAAAAGCCATTGTTAATGAGGCAGACGATTCTAGAGGAAACATTTTAAAAAGCCATCCAGCAGAATGTTTCCTTATCCCTAGCGGACCTATTTCCTGGTCCCTCAGCTGCTTCTGATGTTTCTTCTCACCTTAAAAAACAAAACAAAACAAAACAAAAACGCACACAGTGTATAGTAGTAACCTTTCAATCAAAAATCAGCATCAGAGGTGAAAACTAAAAGCCTGCCGTTGTTTGTTGTTCCTGCTGTTTAAAAGCTGATACAGGTATTCTGGTAATGCTACTGTGCTGCTTAATTACCCTGATCATATTTATTTTCCACTGTATTAATGTTATGCCACGTTTTTTACAGGTAAGTACTTATGCATGAGCAAGTATAAGAAAATGATTGCTTATCAGTAGCATGTAAATTCAGAGTCAGAAATGATGGTGATGCCAAACAACCCCACAGACTGTCCACATGGGTGGCTGAGATAGTGACACCTTTGCTTTCTGATGGTTCAATGTATGCAAACTTTGTTTCATGCAGAAAATTACTTAAAATATTGTGTAACATTACCCACAGGCTATGTGTATAATGCAGATACAAAACAAATTTCATGTTTGGCCTTGGGTCCCAGCCCCAAGATATCTCATCATGTATATGCAAATACTTCAAAATACAAAAAAAAAAAAAAAAAAAAATTCAGATATCTGAAACACTTCTGGTCCCAAGCATCTCAGATAAGAGATTCTAAACCTGTATAAAGCATCACTGTTCTTTTTTACAGCTGCATTCTATTCAATTACAGAGATATAGCACATCTTACTTGCCCAGTCTTTTGCTTATGGACATCCAGGTTCTCTTTTGATATGATAAACAATGCTGCGATGAGTAACCTTATGTATAAGTCAATTAATACATGTGCTAGAATATATGTGGAATAAATTCCCAGAAATGAAACTGAGAATACAGACACATTCATACACACATCAATATAAAAGTAGATATACTGACAAGTATATAATCACATAACATAATTTTAATAATGTGGTATAACATAAGATCACTATTATAATAACTATATGGTAATTATTAAAATTATTGATTACATTATGGTACATTTTACCTATTATACTTGTATGTTCTATAAATATATATACACATATACTGATTTCAGCAAGTTGTCCTTCATAGAGTTTGTACCAATTTATTCTCCAACAAGCAATATATTAGAGCCCTTCTTTCCCACAGTTTCACCAATAGGGTATTTAATGAAATTATTTGGATTTTAGCCAATCTGTGATGAAAACTTATTAGCTCAGTGTAGACTTAACTTGTATTATTATGAGTGAAGTTGACCATCTTTTCAATATGATTAAGAAACTAAAATCACCTACTTGTTCTTTAATCATTTTTCCACTGGGTTTTCAGTCCTTTTCTTATCTGTATACAAAGGAAACTAGCCCTTTTTTTGAGATTAAAAACATTTTCATTTTCATTTTCATTTTGACTTCACTTATTTTTAATTGTGCCATCTATTTGATTTTCTGCCATACAAAAAATGTCATTAATTTGTTTTTGCAAATGAGTGGATTGTAATGCCATTTACTAAGGTAGGAAACACAGGAAAAAAAAAAACAGTCTGGAGGGGAATAAGATGGGCTCAATTCTAGTCATCTAAAAGTAGGTTTCCAGTAAGCAACTGGATTTACAAATCTCAGGAGAGATTTGAACTAGAAATATAATTCTTGGTGTCATCAGCACATAGCTTGAAGCCTTCAGAAGAGACAAAATCATCAAGAAAATGTCTAAGAAAAAATAAGAGTCAAACACAAAACACATATCAAGGAAACACCAATATTTAAGAAATGAGGTCATGAAGCACAAGAAGGTAATATTTGGCTACATCAAAAGCTACCAAAAGTTCAAGCAGCTTCGAAGTTTAAGTATCCATTGTAGAACTTCCACTTCCAGCCACCAGGTGTGACAGGAAGCAGAATTATCTGTCAGCTGTAAATAGCTACAAAACTCAACAAAATGTAAGAAACTATTTTCAGATGCTGGCTATCAGGTATTCCAGAACTGGATATAGTGAGGTCCCCAAGAGAAGGAGAAGAAATAAGATGAGCCCTGCCATCACCCAGGCTTTAGATCTAGAGACTATGTCAGACTGTAGCACAGGAAAAGAAGAACTCAAACAGAACCAAGCAATTTTGCTGAGTTGAAGAAATAGAGCTTAGAGTTTGGTGAGGAATCAAGGCAAATAGAACTTCCATTACAGAGTATCAGGAGAAGGGAGCTATGCAGAGAAAAGGTTCAGCAATCTATCTAGAGGTTTCCATGAAATGCCAGTCTGTGCAAGCTTACAAAACACTCCTCAAAGCCCAGCAAAACCAGTTTCTAAAGGGGAAAAAAACGATCAGGGAGCAATAAAAAGCAAAATTCCCAGACGTATCACAAGGCAGGGAATCTTTCCTACTATCCAGAGTTGAAAGAACTCCATGAATATAAAGGTCACTCAGAAAAGAACTCAGAAAAGCATTATTTTAGAAAGGAGATTATATTACCAAAAGATAAAGGATATTCCAGATTCTCCCTAGAGTAGCTTAAAAACTAACCTCAAAAGCCTCAAGCCAAACCACAAGACAACTTACTTAACTGCCTATCAGAACGAGTCCGTAACTTAAGCAAAACAAAATTCGACATTCACAAACATAAAATTAACAATGTCAAAAAATCAATCAAAAATTATTAAACCTATGAGTAATCAGGAACTATAACTCATAAAGAGAAAAATTAGTCAATAAAACAGACCCAGAAACAACAGAGGCGGTGAAATTGATAAATATCTTATAAAAAGCTCTTATGAATATACTTTCACATACTCACAGATGTTAAAGGAAATGGAAGATGACGGAAAGATAAACGGAAATTTAAGAGATAAAAAATAAAATATTTGCTTTTGTTGCTGCAGCAGAAGCTGTGAGTATGTTCAAGGCTTCAGAAGAGGCTTACCTCTAGCATCCTCTGCTGTGGCAAAAAGATCTGGCTGGACACCAAGGAGACCAATGAAATCTGCCATGCCAACTCCTGTCAGCACATCCAGAAGCTGATCAAAGGTGTGCTGATTGTCCGTTAAGTCGGTGACTGTCCGTTCCTGGGCTCACTGCCAGAAAAGCACCTTGGCCTGCCAGAAGGGCAGGTACATGGACACAGGTAAGCAAAAAGGGTACAGCCAATGCTCAAATGCCAGAGAAGATAACTTGGGTGAGGAGAACGGGAATTCTGCGTCAGCTGCTCAAAGATACTGTGAATCTAAAAAGACTGACTGCCACACATATCACAGCCTGTACCTGAAGGTAAAAGGGAGTGTGTTCAAAAACAGGCCGATTCTCATGGAACACATCTGCCTGCTGAAGGCACACAGCCCCACAAGATGCTCCTGGCTGACCAGGCAGAGGCCTGCTGGTCTAAGATCAAGGAAGCATGCAAGTACCACGAACAGCGCCTCCAGGCAAAGAGGGAAGAGCATATCAAGACTTTGTCCAAGGAGCAAGAGACCAGGAAATAAAGCTTCCCTTTTCTTGTCTGTACATAGTGGTCTTGGTGATTATACAGATCAATCATTAAAATAAAACACATCTTTATCTACAAAAAATATATATATATCTGAAACAAAATTTGTGTTGAATAAGATTAAAATGAGATTAGACAGTGCAGCACAAAACATGAATCATTTGAAAAGGAAAAAATGTTATTTAAATAAAGGAAGAAACAAAAGGCCTGAGTCCCACATGAAAAATAAACAAACGGGATGGGAAGTAATGAAAGAAAAGTAAGGCAAGGAAGGAGGGAAATAAGGAGAAACATTTTCCAAATTTTATGTAAACCATAAACCCACACAGATGCATCAAATTCAACAAATTTGAAAAGATAAAACACAAAGAGAGAGAGAGAAGGTGAGAAAGAGAGCCAAGATATATTATGATCAAATTGCTGAACATCAGCAATTTGTATAGGTATAAATTTTGTATAGAGAAAAAATACTAAAAGTATTCACAGGAAAGACATATAGGCATATCTCAGAGATACTGCAGGTTCGGTTTCAGACCACATCAATAAAGCAAATACCACAATAAAGCAAAAAACATAAAAATGTTTGTTTTCCCAGGACATATAAATGTTTACACTATACTGTAGTCTATTATGTATATAATAGCATTATGTCTGAAAAAATATATATATACCTCAATATAAAAATAATGTTTGAGGTGAAGGATACCCACTATTCCCTGATGATTGTTATGCATTATATGCCTGTATCAAAATATCTCATGTACCCAATATATACACCTACTATGTACCCATAAAAATCAAAAGTAAAAAAGATTTTAAACACTTTATTGCTAAAAATGCCAATGATCATCTGAATCTACAACAAGTCAAAATCTTTTTGCTGGTGGAGAGTCTTGCCTCTATGTTAATAACTTCTTCCTGATCAGTGTGGTGGTAGCAAAATGTTGGGGTAGCTGTGGAAATTTCTTAAAATAAGACAACAACGAAGTTTGCCACATCAATTAATTATTCCTTCCCAAAAGATTTCTCTATAGCATGTGATGCTGTTTGATGCATCTTACCCACAAGCAGAACTTTCAAAATTGGAGTCAATTCTCTCAAACCCTGCCACTGCTTTCTCAATTAAGATTATATTCTAAATCCTTTTTTATTTCCAAGATGGCAGATTAGAGGCTTTTAGTGGGCCTTATTCTCTCGGAAATAGCAAGATAGTGTACAAAGCTCAACTCTGAGAGCTTTAATTCACAAAGGAAAACAGGAATCCACTGGAATCATGATGGACACCCGAGATCCAAGGAAGACACACAAACACAAACAGCCCCTATGATGGCATCCAATTGATAAAAGTGAGGGAAGCCCAAGTATGCAAGACAGTCAGAAAGCCTCCCTCTGTGACTCACTTTTCCACTGGGGATCTGAGCAACCCAGGTCAAGAAAGAGCACTTTGTTTCTTCCAAGACCTGGATCTAACTTGGGGACAGGCTGGTTTGGAGATGCTGTAAGGGACAGACACTGGGAAAAGCTACTGGCATTTCCCAGACCCAGGACGGAGAACAGAACACCATTTTAAATGTGGGTGCATACAAGTCAACCATTCTTTGGCAACCCAGCAGCATGGCCACATAGGCATCTGGCTCTGGAGCAGGACAGGGGTCTTCACAGCCACACTGTAGTTAGTGCCTCAGCACTAGGTGCCAGGATTGTGCTCTCCTCCACTGCAGGTCTAGGATGAGAGGAGAGCTGCTACGGCTGTAGTTTCTCCTGGACAACCAGATTTGGAGCCAGACCCAGGTTGGCAACCTGGAACTGGTCTGCATGTGTCATGGCTGGTTGCCACAGCCTGTTCCTCTGAGAATGTGGTGCAGCAGGGCCCTCTCTGCTCTACTCCCTGGCAAAAATCCAGGCATTTGGAGCAACTGTTTGCCTGGACAAGCAGGCTGAACCACCTCACCCTTCATGGATATAGATCATGGCACAGGGGAGGCCTCTCTGCTCCACATGTAGGCAGATCTAGAGGTATTCCGAGCACCCCCGCCCCCCAACTACATCCACAGTCTGAGCTGCCTTACCCTTCCTGTGCATAGATTGTGTACAGTGGGGCCCTCTCCACTCCACATGGAAACAGATATCCAGTGCACCTGCTCACACGGACTAGCAGATTGAGTTGCCCCACTTTTCCTGTACAGAGATTCTGTGCAGAGGGGCCCTCTCTGCTCCAGGCCCAGGCAAATCTCCAGGCATTCAGAGCATCTGCTCACCTGAATCGGCAGCCTGATCTGCCTCACCCTTCCTATGCAGAGATCCTAGTGTAGGGAGGCCCTCTCTGCTTCACACTCAGATAGATCTCCCAGGCATTCAGAGCACCCACTCACCTGGATCAGCAGCCTGAACTGCTCCATCCTTCTGTATATAGATTATGGTGCAACAGGGCCCTTCCACACCATCGCCCAAGAAGATCTTCAGATATTCAAAGTACCTATTTGCCCAAACTGCCATCTTGGGCCATGCCACTCTTCCTATGAAGAGATCTGGGTACAGGGAGGCCCTCCCTGCTTCATGCCCAGGCATATCTCCAGGCATTCAGAGTACCTGCTTGCCTGGTTCAGCAGCTTAGATCACCCCAACCCTCCTCCACAGACATCTTAGTGGTGGTAGGGTCAGGGGGACCCTCTCCACTTCATGCCCAGGCAGATGTCCAGTCATCTGGAGCACCTACTCTTCAGGATTAGGAGTTTAAGCTGCCGCCCATCCCTGTGTAGAGAACTTAGGGCCAAGGAGGTCTCCCAGCGCCACACCCAGGTACACCTCTGGGTGCTTGGTGACTACCCACTGGATTCTCCCTATGCACTGACACTTGTGCTTGCCATTGGAGGACCTGGCGGTGAAAGTGCCCAGTCCAGCCCTACATATCTTGCCCTCTGCCCCCTCAGGGCTGAGCAGGAAACTCAGACCACTATACAATCCACAAATCAGCCCACTGCCTGAGGCAACGGAGAGCTGCTCCCAGTAAACAAGGATCAAATATATACCCAGTCACACTGGCAACACCTGGCTCTTACCCATAAGGGCCTTCTACTGGTTTATAGGACAAACTACACAGCCCAATATAAAACCTGCCAACTGAAGTGCATAGGACTATAAATACAAAGCCAAAAGACTCTACACAGCATTATTTCCACTTACACCCCCTAAGGAAAAGGGGAAAGGGAAAGAAGAGAAAACATTATAAGAAAGAAAAAATCCTACCAGTACAAAAATAATCACACAAATTAGCAGTGCCAGTGTCTCCAGATGGGCAGAAACCAGTGCAAGAATACTGGCGCCATGAAAAATCTGAATGTAGTGCCACCACAAAAGGATCACACTAGCTCTCCAGCAACGGTCCTCAACCAAAAAGGACACTCAGAAATGACAAAGAACTCAAAGCATGGGTTGCAAGGAAGCTCAAAGGCATCCAAGACAAGACTGAAAATCAATACTAACACACTTCAAAGGAAATCCAGCAAATAAAAGAAGAGGTAAAGATCTTTAAAAGAAATCAATCAGAGCTTCTGGGACTGAAAAAGGTTTACTTAAGAAATTTCAAAATATAACTGAATGCTTTATCAATAGACTGGACCAAGCAAAAGAAAGAATTCCAGGCCAGGCATGGTGGCTCATGCCTATAATCCCAACACTTGAGGAGGCTGAGGCAGGAAGATCATTTGAGCCAAGGAACTTGAGACCATCCTGGAAAACATAAAGAGACCATGTTTTTACAAAGAAATTTAAAAATTAGCTGGGTATGGTGGCTCGCACCTATAGTTCTAGCTACCTGGGAGGCTGGGGTGAAAGGATCACCTGAGCCTGGGAGTCCAAGGCTGCAGTGAGCCATGATCATATCACTGCAAAACAGACAAACAAAAGGAAAAAAGAAGAAAGGGATGAAGGCTGATCTTTTGAACTAACCCAGTCACACAAAAATAGAGGAAAATGAACTTTTAAAATTGAACAAAGTCTTTAAGAAACACAGGATTATGTAAAGCGATGAAACCTATAAATTATTAGCATTCATGATACAGAAGGAGAAAAAGCAAACAACCTGGAAAATATATTTGAGGAACTAACTCAAAAAAATTTCCCTAATCTTGCTAGAGTGATAGACATCCAGATACAACAAATCCAGACAACACCTGTGAGATAATATACAAATCCAGACAACATTTGGGAGATAACAAACAAAATGAACATCACCAAGGCATATACTCACCAGGCCGTCCAAGGTCAATGTTAAAAGAAAAAAAAAAATCTTAAAGCTAAAGAAAAAGGTCAGGTTACATACAAAGGAAATCCCATCGGGCTACCAGTGTGCTTCTCAGTAGAAATTTTACAAGCTAGGAGAAACTAAGGGGATTATTTTCAGCATGCTTTTTTCTTTTTTGAGATGAAGTCTTGCTCTGTCACCCAGGCTGGAGTGCAGTGACGTGATCTCGGCTCACTGAACCTCTGCCTCTTGGGTTCAAGCGATTCTCGTGCCTCAGACTCCCAAGTAACTAAGATTTCAGGTACGTGGCACCATGCCCAGCCAAATTTTATATTTTTAGTAGAGACAGGGTTTCACCATTTTGGCCAGGCTGGTCTCAAACTCCTGACCTCAAGCAATCTGCCAGCCTTGGCCTCCAAAATGATGCTGGGATTACAGGTGTAAGCCACTGCACCCAGCCAATTTTCAGCATTCTAAAAAGAAATTCCAACCAAGAATTTCATATCCCCCCCCAACAAATTAAGCTTCAAAAGCAGAAGAAAAATAACATGTTTTCCAAACAAGCAAGCACTAAGAGAATTCATTACCGCTAGACCCAACATTACAAGAGATCCTTAAGGGAGTTCTAAACATGGAAACAAAAGAATGATACCTGATACCACAAAAACACACTTAAGTACATAGCCCACAGACCCTATAAAGAAACTATACAATACAGTCTACAAAACAACCAGTTAACGACTTCATGATAGGATCAAATCCTCACATTTCTTTTTTTTTGAGACAGAGTTTTGCTCTTGTTGCCCAGGCTGGAGTGCAATGGCACGATCTTGGCTCACCGCAACCTCCACCTCCTGGGTTCAAGCGATTCTCCTGCCTCAGCCTCCTGAGTGACTGATATCACAGGCATGTGCCATCACATCCAGCTAATTTTGTATTTTTAGTAGAGATGGGGTTTCTCCACATTGGTCAGGCTGTTCTCGAACTCCCGACCTCAGGTAATCTGCCCACCTCAACCTCCAAAAGTGCTGGGATTACAGGCATGAGCCACTGCGCCTGGCCAAAACCTCACATTTCAATGTTAACCTTGAATGTAAATGGTCTAAACGTTCCACATTAAAGGTAGAGTGGCAAGTTGGATTAAAAAACAAGACCAGATATCATGGCAGACAGGAGGCAGGACTAGATTGCACCTCCCACTCAGAGCAGTGTGTGGAGGCTCACATCTTGAACTTTTGCTCCAGAATGACTGCAGGAATACATTAGGAAAGCCAAGAAAACCCAGAGACCCTCTGAAGGAAGTGGACTGCTCCTGCAGGACCTGGCAGACATCCCAAATATTTTGAGTGCCCAAGCTGTGGAAGTGGGAAAGGGAGATTGTCCGCCCCCGAACACACACCCCCAAATGCGGAACGTGAAGGTCTAGATTATGGGAGAAGATTCAGACCTTACCTGGAGCTGAGACAATTTAAAGAGCCAAGAGAAATATGGGCCAGGTGCGGTGGCTCACGCCTGTAATCCCAGCACTTGAGAGGCCAAGGCGGGCGGATCACGAGGTCAGGAGATCAAGATCATCCTGGCCAACATGGTGAAACCCCATCTCTACTAAAAATACAAAAATTAGCTTGGCGTGGTGGTGCGCACCTGTAGTCCCAGCTACTCCAGAGGCTGAGGCAGGAGAATCACTTGAACCTGGGAGCTGGAGGTTGCAGTGAGCCGAGGTCGCACGACTGCACTCCAGTCTGGCGACAGAGTGGGACTCCGTCTCAAAAAAAAAAAAAATACAAGAACTGAAGGAAGAAATATTCAATGAAACAGATAGCATAAATAAAAAACAAAACTTCAGGAACCAATGGACACATTTATAGAAATGCAAAATGCTCTGGACAGTCTCAGCAATACAATCGAACAAGTAGAAGAATGAACTTGAGAGCTCAAAGACAAGGTTTTTGAATTAACCCAATCCAACAAAGACAAAAGAAAAAGAACAAGAAAATATGGACAAAGCCTCCAAGAAGTCTGGGATTATGTTAAACGACCAAAACTAAGAATAATCAGCGTTCCTGAGAAAGAAGATAAATCTAAAAGCCTGGAAAAATATTTGGGGGAATAATCAAGGAAAAATTTCCCGGCCTTAATAGACACCTAGACATCCAAATACAAGAACCTTAAAGAACACCTGGGGAATTCACTGCAAAAAGATCATCGCCTAGGCACGCTGTCATTAAATTATTTAAAGTTAAGACAAAGAAAAGAATCTTAAGAGCCACAAGGAAAAAGCACCAGGTAACCTTTTAAGGAAAACCTATCAGATTAGCAGCAGATTTCTCAGCAAAAACTTTACAAGCTAGAAGGGACTGGGGCCCTGTCTTCAGCCTCCTCAAACAAAACAATTGTCAGCCAAGAATTTTGCACCCAGCGAAACTAAGCTTCATAAATGACGGAAAGATAAAGTATTTTTCAGACAAACAAATGCTGAGGGAATTTGCCACTACCAAGTCAGCATTACAAAAACTGCTAAAAGGAGCTCTAAATCTTGAAACAAAGCCAGGAAACACATCAAAACAGAACCCCTTTAAAGCATAAATCTCACAGGACCTATAAAACAAAAATACAATTTAAAAAACAAAACAAAACAAAAAAAACAAGGTATACAGGCAACAAATCACATAATGAGTGGAACGATACCTCACATCTCAATACCAACGCTGAACGTAAATGGTCTAAACATTCTACCTAAGATACAGAATTGGCCAGGCGTGGTAGTTCACACCTGTAATCCCAACACTTTGGGAGGCCGAGGTAGGCAGATCACAAGGTCAGGAGTTTGAGACCAGCCTGGACAACATGGTGAAACCCTGTCTCTACTAAAAATACAAAAATTAGCCAGGTGTGGTGGTGCGCACCTATAATCCCAACTATTCAGTAGGCTGTGGCAGGAGAATCGCTTGAACCCGGGAGGCAGTGGTTGCAGTGAGGCAAAATTGCGCCATTGCACTCCAGACTGGGGGACAAGAATGAGACTTCGTCTCAAAATAAATAAATAAATATATCTATATATAGAGAGAGAGAGAAAGAATTGCAGAATGGGTAAGAATTCACCAACCATCTGCTGCCTTCAAGAAACACACCTAACACATAAGGACTCACATAAACTTAAGGTAAAGGGGTAGAAAAAGACATTGCATGCAAATGGACACCAAAAGCGAGTAGGAATAGCTATTCTTATACCAGACAAAACAAACTTTAAAGCAACAGCCATTAAAAAAGACAAAGAGAGTCATTATATAATGATAAAAGGCCTTGTCCAACAGGAAAATACCACAATCCTAAATATATATGCACCTAACACTGGAGCTCCCAAATTTATAAAACAATTACTAAAAGACTTAAGAAATGAGACAGCAACAATAATAGTGGGGGACTTCAACACTCCACTGACAGCACTAGACAGGTCACCAAGACAAAAAGTCAACAAAGAAACAATGGATTTAAACTATACCCTGGAACAAATGGACTTAACAGATATATACAGAACATTCTACTCAACGACCGCAGAATATACGTTCTATTCAACAGCACATGGAACTTTCTCCAAGATAGACCACATGAGAGACCACAAAACGAGCCTCAATAAACTTAAGAAAACTGAAATTATATCAAGTACTCTCTCAGACCATAGTGGAATAAAATTGGAAATCAACTCTAAAAGGAACCTTCAAAATCATGCAAATACATGGAAATTAAATAACCTGCTCTTGAATGATCATTGGGTCAAAAATGAAATCAAGATGGAAATTAAAAAATTCTTCGAACTGAACAATAGTGACACAATCTATCAAAACCCCTGAGATACAGCAAAGGCAGTGCTCAGAGGAAAGTTCATAACCCTAAACGCCTACATCAAAAACTCTGAAAGAGCACAAACAGACAATCTAAGGCCACAACTCAAGGAACTAGAGAACCAAGAACAAACCAAACCCAAACCCAGTAGAAGAAAGGAAATAACCAAGATCAGAGCAGAAATAAATTAAATTAAAACAAAAAAAATACAAAAGATAAATGAAACAAAAAGCTGGTTCTTTGAAAAGATAAAATAAAATTAATAGAACATTAACAAGATTTCCAAGAAAAGAAGAAAGAAAATTCAAATAAGCTCAATTAGAACCAAAAAGGGAGATATTACAACTGATACCAAGGAAATACAAAAGATCATTCAAGGCTACTAGGAACCCCTTTATGTGCATAAACTAGAAAACCTAGAGGAGATGATAAATTCCTGGAAAGATAAAACCTTCCTCGCTTAAATCAGGAAGAATTAGATCCTCTGAACAGATAGACAGCAAGCAGCAAGACTGAAATGGTATAACTTAAAAATTACCAACAAGGCACTTGGGAGGCCGAGGCAGGCGGATCACCTGAGGTCAGGAGTTCGAGACCAGCCTGCCCAACATGGTGAAACCCCGTCTCTACTTAAAACACAAAAAATTAGCGGGGCATGGTGGTATGCACCTGTAACCCCAGCTACTCAGGAGGCTGAGGCAGGAGAATCGCCTGAACCCAGGAAGCGGAGGTTACAGTGAGTCAAAATCATCCCATTGCACTCCAGACTAGGGGACAAGAATGAGATTTCATAGCAAAAAAAAAAAAAAAACTAGTAAACCAAATACAGCAGCACATCAAAAACTTAATTCACCATGGTCAAGGAAGTTTCATTCCTGGGATGCACGGTTAGTTCAACATATGCAAATCAATAAATGTGACCCACCACATAAACAGAATTTGAAATAAAAATCTTATGACCATCTCAACAGACATGGAAAAGGCTTTCAACAAAATTCAACATCCCTTCATTAAAAAAAAAAAAAAAAAAAAAAAACTCTGAACAAACTAGACATCAAAGGAACATACCTCAAAACAGTAAGAGCCATCTATGACAGCCCCACAGCCAACATCATACTGAGTGGGCAAAAAATGGAAGCATTCCCCTTGAGAACTGGAATAAGACAAGGATGCCCACTCTTAGCCCTCCTATTTAACACAGTATTGAAAGTCCTCGCCAGAACAGTAAGGCAAAAGAAAGAAATAAGAGGCATCCAAGTAAAAAAAGGAGAAAGCAAACAGTATCTCTTCACAGACAATTTGGTTCTATACCTAGAAAACCTTAAAGGCTCCACCAAAGGCTCCTAGAACTGATAAACTACTTGAGTTTTCAGGATACAAAATGAACAAAAACCAGTAGCATTTCTATACACCAGTAATGTTCCAGCTGAGAGCCAAATCAAGAACATAATCCCATTTACAACGGCCACAAAATAAAATAAAATAATAAAATAAAATGCCTAGGGATACATCTAACCAAGGAGATGAAGGATCTCTACAAGGAGAACTACAAAACACTGCTGAAAGAAATCAGAGATGACACAAACAAATGGAAAAACATTTCATGTTCATGAAGTGGAAAAATCAACATCATTAAAATGACCACACTGCCCAAAGCAATCCACAGATTCAACACTATTCCTATCGTGCTACCATCATTTTTGACAGAACTAGAAAAAAACTATTCTAAAATTCATATGGAACCAAAAGGGCCTAAATAGCCAAGGCAATCATTTAAGTAAAAAGGACAAAGTCAGAGATATCACATTACCCAACTTCAAACTATACTATAAGGCTACTTTAACCAAAAAATCAAGTTACTGGTACCAAAACAGACACATAGACCAATGGAACTGAATAGAGAACACAGAAATAAAGTTGCACACCTACAGCCATCTGATGTTCAACAAAATTGACAAAAGCGACAGGGAAAGGACTCCTTAATTCAACAAATGGTGGTGGGATAGCTGGCTAGTCATATGCAAAAGAATGAAACTGGACCCCTAGCTCAAGATGGATTAAAGATTTAAATAGAAGACCTCAAACTGTAGGAATCCCAGAAGAAAACACAGGAAACACCATTCTGGACATCCGCCTTGGGAAAGAATTTATGACTAAAAGCAATTGCAACCAAAAAACTGATGAGTGGGATCTAATTAACCTAAAAAGCTGCTTTTGTATAGCAAAAGAAACTATCAACAGAGTAAACAGACAACCTACAGAATAGGAGAAAATATTTGCAAACTCTGCAGTCGACAAAGGTCTAATATCTAGAATCTGTAAGAAACTTAATTCAAAAAGTAAAAAGCAAATAAACCCATTTTTAAAATCGGCAAAAGACATGAACAAACTTTTATCAAAAGACATACAAGTGGCCAAACATATGAAAAAATGCTCAACATGACTAATCATAAGAGAAATGCAAATCAAAACTACAATAATATACCATTAGTACCAGTCAGAATGACAATTATTAAAGTCAGGCCTCGGATTTCAGGACTGATAATGAGCGTCGGCTTCAACTTAAAGTCACCAACTTCATTAGTCCCTAACAAGAAAGTCAGTCTGTACTTTGAAACTTTGAAGCCAGTCACTGACATCTTTTCCCTAGCTATGACAGTCCTAGATGACATCACCTTCCAGTAGAAAGCTGTTTCATCTACATTGAAAATCTGTTGTTTACAGCAGCTACACTCTTCAATTATCTTAATTAGATCTTCCGATAACTTACTGCAGCTTCTATATCAGCAATTGCTGTTAAGGGGTGGTTTCCTGGCCCACCTGAATTCAAGGCAGACAGCTTTTGTTTCTACTTGCCCATCAGAAACATGATTTTTTGCCTGGGGTCAGAATGTAAAATATCCCTATCCTTCCCCCATCAGCAGATGGCTTTTCCTTCTCTCTCTCTCTCCCTTAGGACAAGTATATCATATGCAAGGATTGGAAGACAATATTTTTAAAGTCAATCCTCCCAAGTTTGAGCTTAGATCAAGGCAATCAATCAAAATCCCAGAAGCCTTTCTGGTTTGTCATTACACACCACTTTGAAAGGTGCATGCCAAAACTGAGAGAAAGTAAGATAACTGACCGCAAAGGAACATAACACAACTTTTTGAGGTGGTAGAAATGTTCTAAATCTTGATTTGGGTGGCAGTTACAGGATTATACACACTTCGTCAAAACTCATCAAACTGCACACTTAGAGAACATGAACTTTATTACATAAAAATATTAATGATCCTATCTTTTAAAACTTCAGCCAGTTTTTCTAGTAGTAATTGACAAGCTGGCAATCTTAGAGTTTGTGTATTTTCTTCAATGCTGCTCAGAACTCTGAAGGTAGAATTTGTCCAGAGTTAGCATTTTCCAGGCAGATGCCACAAAATACCAATGATATAAGAGAGTTAAAGATATTAGCAAAAGAATGGTTGATGAAATACACCGAGCAGAGAAAGAAATTTTAAAAGAGGGAGGGGAACTAATGAACAGGGAGAAAGAATAAAGTAGAAACATTTTGCGAACCACTGAAGAGCATATTCCTACGGAAAGATAAGCAATCTTTTTTAAAAATTGACAATTGCACCTTAGAAATCAAAGAGACTTCATCTTCATGGCTAAGGCCAAGATGAAGCCATCCACATGGTACAGTGATAGAGGCAGCACTATGTTAACAAATCTCATTAATATTAAACCAAAAAAGTAATCCAATGGCTACATGATTCTCCAGGAGTTAAATGTTTGCTTCAAAGCAGCTCATAATATGGCTCACTTTAAACAAATAAGTCAAAGATCCCCCAAATGAATCCAGTAAACACGAGAATTTTCTATTAGTCCCCGCATCTCATTTTCTCAATATGTGGAACAATTGGAATGTTACTAATTTAACTTAGGCAAAAAGACAATCTGTGAGGCATTGGTCAAGTGAAAACACATGATTTATTTTGGTAAACAATTCATGTTTTATGTCATTTTGTCTTTATTTCCTCTTTTTCTGGTGTTTTACATGAAAATCTTTTCAGTTACGAATTTTAAATAATTCTTATACTGTCTATTTTTAAAATCCTTACAGTCAAAAAAATCTCATAATTAAAAGTCAATATAAAATACACACACAACACAATTTTCTATTTTCCTGACTTGGCAAACACAATGTAATATACATAGTTTCATCTGTCTTTGACATACTGTGAATTTTAACACCTCAGAATATCATCATAAAGGTAATGTTTTTAATCAAAGGCCCCCAAAAATGTTATTCTTGACTGACTGCCTTTAGAGCATGCACTCTTCTAGTTGCTTGGGAATTTTGTGGAGAACAAGTCACCCACAAAGTACCTCTCGTGGACGTTAAGAGGGAGGATTTCTTATGTGCTTAGGCAGACATACTCTGGAATTACCTTTTTTAAAATAAGCAAGTAGCAAATGCAATCTGGTTTTCCTATTGCTATGTTTTGGATATGTCCCTTCCAAAATTCAGGTGCTGAATCTAAATGGTCAATGTCATGTATTAAAAGGTGGGGTACTTTCAGAAGTTTGAGGTTATAGTGAGCTATGATCACCATGCCACCACACTCCAACCTAGACAAGATCAAGACCCTTTGAAAAGAAGTTGGGCCTTTAAAAGGTAATTAGGTCATGAGGGTTCCTCACCTTGTGAATGGGATTAAGGCCCTAATAAAAGAGATTTCACCGTTGTCCTTTCACAATGTGAAAACACAGCATTCCTCACCACCAGAGGATACAGCAACAAGGCACTATCTTGGAGTCACAGAGCAGCCCTTATTGGACAACCAAACCTGCTGGCAGCTTGATCGTGGACTTCGTAGCCTCTAGAACTGTGAGTAAATAAATTTTTCTTCTTTATAAATTACCCAGTCTATGGCATTTTGTTACAGCAGCACAAACAAACTTAAGACATCTATCATTTAAAACTATCTCATTAAGTAGGGAAGAGTATAATCTCCTATTTGACAATGGAAATATACTTAATCAAAGATAAAAGCAACCATTTTTGAACATTAGGATATGCCCTTTTTTTTTTTTCACTGACATCCAAATTCTCTAGCACTTCAAAACAGTAAGCTTGTTGTATCTCATTTTTGTTGTTTCCTGTTCAATGTAAGAATTTCCAGCCAGAAACAGTGGCTCATACCTGCAATTCCAGCACTTTGGGAGGCCGAGGTGAAAAGACTGCTTGAGGCCAGGAATTCAAAACTACCCTGGGCAACATAGCGAGATCTTGTCTCTATAAAATATTTTAAAATTAGCCAGGCATAGTAATGGGTGCCTGTAGTCCTAGCTACTGAGGAGGGTGACACAGGAGAATCCCTTGAGCCCAGGAGTATGAGGTTATAGCAAACTACAACTGTGCCACTGCACTCCAGCCTGGACTACACAGCAAGACCCTGTCTCTTAAAAAAATAAAAAAGGAAAAAACAATTCTGTCAAAATTTTTTCCCAGCTCTCAATACAAAGTTTTCTAAATATTGAGGGGAGGTGGAGAGTCTGTATAGACTAGTCTCCATTTTCTTCAAATTCTTCCTAACATTTTATAATTTCAAGAATAAGTTACATTTCAAATTATACCACAGACAATGCTCATATGGTGATAAATTATTTAATATTCTTATCATTTAGAGATACATGCTAAAAGTTAAGAATATATCTGAGATTATTTCAAAATAATAAAGGATGCAGTATATGTAGGGGAGTATATTATGTAAGATTGGCCAAGGAATTAATAATTGTTGAAACTAAGCGATGAATACATAGAGGTTCACTTTCTCTACTTTGCTAAACTATGTTTAAAGTTCTCCATAATAAAAAGATTTTTAAAGAGTAAACAATAGGAATTAAATCTAATTAAACTGTTCTTAGAAATAATTAGACACAAAAAAGGGTATTCATTGTAAATTACTTATAACAAAATTTAGAAGGAAATTAAATGTTCAAACATAAAATATTAATTAGTTATAGAACATTCATTCCATGAGATACCAAGTAGCCACTAAAAATCATGTTGTAGAAAACTCATTGATATAAAAAGAATTCACAATATACTTCTAAGAGAAAAAAAGCAGGTTACAAAATAATATGTACAGAATTGAACCATTTTCATTTTTTAAATGTGGGCATCTGTGTGTGTACGTGTGTGTTTGCATATGTGTATACTTCTACCAAATACTGAGAGACTTGGTTTCATTCACTGCTTTATTCCCAGCACAAAAAACTGTACCTGGAACATAATAAGAACAACACATACTTGTTGCATATAAAGGTTTTGGCATTCCAGACAACAGGGTTTCCCTTGGGGTATGATTCTCTCTGTGCTTTTGTTTCATAAGGTTTCTCAAATAAACATTCAGTTTTTTCTGTTATTGGGGGAAAACACTTAAAATTGTATCTCACATAACAAAATTAAAATTTATTTGCCTGATTCAATAATTATTTCATGAAATGCATTCAATAAAATCATTTTATACACTGAAAAAAGAAAGGCCTCTTCTATACTTGGAATGAATAAACTGGCAACAGCAATCAGAAATAGTAAAAACAGGCTGGATACAGTGGTTCATGCCTGTAATCCCAGCACTTTGGGAGGCCGAGGCGGGAGGATCACGAGGTCAGGAGATCAAGACCATCCTGGTTAACATGGTGAAACCCCGTCTCTACTAAAAATACAAAAGCTTAGCCAGGTGTGCTGGTGGGCGCCTATAATCCCAGCTACTCAGGAGGCTAAGGCAAGAGAATGACATGAACCCAGGAGGCAGAGCTTAAAGACAGCCCCTCTGCACTACAGCCTGGGTGACAGAGCAAGACTCCGTCTCAAAAAAGAAAAAAGGAAATAGTAAAAACAATAACTTGTTAATCAGTCTTATCCTTGTGGGTGAATTCTGTTGCTGAGCAATAACATAGCCTTACTATATTTAGGAAAGCTAATACTTCTAAAATGAATCTTTAAAACTGATACAAAAAAGTATAAAATCAGTTTTAAAAAAATGAGTCCATTATATTCATTCAATATACACTTACTGAATTTGTAGACAATAAGTTACCTGCTAGGGTAATCCAAAAAAAGATTACGTTATAGCCCTTGATAACCAAGAGGCTCCCAATCTAGTGGGAAAGACAGATGAATAAAAGCTAAATTAAACATAAAAATAAAGGTAGCTGACATTTGTTAGGTTCTTTTTTTTGGCATTGTGCTGACACTTAACAAGCATTTTCTTTTTTTTTTTTTTTTGAGACAGAGTCTCACTCTGTTGCCTAGGCTGGAGTGCAGTGGTACAATCTCAGCTCACTGCAACCCCCACCTCCCAGGTTCAAGCAATCCTCCCACCTCAACCTCCCAAGTAGCTGGGATTACAGGTGTGCACCAACACGCCTGGCTAATTTTTGTATTTTTAGTAGAGACGGGGTTTCAACATGTTGGTCAGGCTAGTCTCAAATTCCTGGTCTCAAGTGATCCACCCACCTAGGCCTCCTAAAGTGCTGGGATTATAGGCATGAGCCACCACACCTGGCCAAACAAGCATTTTCTTATTTAATCCCAATAACAACATTTTTAGTAGTTACTATGATATTCTCAGTTTTTAGAAAAGAAAACATTAAGACTTAAATGACTTCCTCAGTCACTTGGGTAATAAATGGCAAAATAGAATCAAACCAAATAAACCCTGTCCCAGATACAATATGGGGTCGCTCATTGTTAGGATGCTAGTAAACACCAAAGTGGACTCTTACCATTTCCATCAGTTACTATCAAGTATAACATAATAGTCACCTTTTTTTAAGGTAGATATCCTTTTGGAAGTGTTTCCAGGAATTTCTTATCTTCAACTCAACTAGTTATCTCTACTTTGAAATACACTATTACAGCCACTAACCTATGAGCCTCTAGAGCATAGAATTCAGTGGCTTCCCTTCTCCCAGTGCTATACAATGTATGCACTCAAGAAATATTAAACAGATGAACTTTTAGCTTGTTTTATGCTTCCTAAATTCCAAATCACTATAACATATTACATAATAGTTGGTCTAGGTCAATAGCAATTTCATTTATGTTATTAGGAAAATGTGGTATGGGAAAATCAGAGGAATAAAATTCTGAAGTGCTAAATTATGGTGGTTATGCTAATTGGGGAACACTGCTGACCGCATAAGATGAACCAAGATACTCTTCCTCCAGGGACTTCTTCCTAATCTTCTAAATGTCCTATAAGCCAAATTTCATAAGAGAACTGGAAATGTGCAAAACTAGAGGGTAGTTTTGTTTCTTGCAAAAATCTGGTGATAAAGATCTGGGCTAAAAATAGTGAGAATGACGGGAAAGAATTCAAGAGATATTTCAAAAGCAGAATCATTTCTCACTACATGCAAGACAAAAATCATAACTAACTGTGGAACCTAAGATCTTCTCAGTCACCTCATTTGTTTCCTACAGCCTAGCCAGAGAGAACTACTCCTTAAAGGTCCTGAATTCTCACATAACATTTTAAAACTCCCAAAATAACTGTAATATAGGCTGGCGCGGTGGCTCACGCCTGTAATCCCAGCACTTTGGGAGGCCGAGGCGGGTGGATCACCTGAGGTCAGGAGTTCGAGCCTGGCCAATACGGTGAAACCCTGTCTCTACTAAAAACACAAAAATCAGCCAGGCATGGTGGCGGGGCGCCTGTAATCCCAGCTACTCGGGAGGTTGAGGCAGGAGAATCACTTGAACCCAGGAGGCAGAGGTTGCAGTGAGCCGAGATCACGCCACTGTACTCTAGCCTGGGCGACAAGAGCAAAACTCCATCTCCAAAAAGTAATAATAATAACCGTAATATAAAAAGCAGATAGTGTGCAGTCACTTGTATGTTACAAAAGAAACAGACAGTAGAACACAGGAATGGGAAAGGCACTCAAATTTTGTGTTGGAAAATGAACGAATGAAGATAATGCAGAAGACCTTCATAACTGATTTGAGAAGGGACTAGCAGCTATCTCTTGGTGATGAGATAATACAGGCCCTACCTCTGTATCACCATATTCTCTTACAACATGATCTTCCCCCTATCTCTGCCTGTCAAAATTAACCGCTTGCTTAAAAACACCATCAAAAATCTTCTCTGGGAAATTTACAGAAATCACCTCCTCACTTCTACCATTGTCCCCACCCATCCACACAAGTACACACACATACACAAAGAACTAGTCCCACTGTCTACTATGGTCCCACAGCACTTGGCACCTGCCTCTATTATAGTACTTAGTACAGTGAGTCATTATTCCTTTCATTATTATGTTCTGTATGAGAATATCACTAGAGCTAGAATATGAATTCCACAAGGATATGGATCATATCTTATCTAGCCTATTTCCATTAAATACCTACAACAGAACCTCACACACTACTGTTTAAATAACTTCTATCTAATAAACAAATGAATAAACAAATGAAAACAAATTTGCTAACTCCTGGAGCGCTAAAGGAACCTCAAAATGTCTGTGACTTAAACAGTGCCTTTATGGGGAAAAAAAAATCTATCTTCCTATATAAACGCTTATGGCTAACCATGACCTGCTTCAACTTAAATCAGTTTCGCTACCACAGCAATAAAAAATACACATATATGGCTAGAAGTTGATGTAAAGGCCAAAAGCATCCCTACCAGGGCTGAAATGGCCAATGGGGATATTCCAAATTTCACGGTTGCAAAATGACCCAATTAATCTTAGATTTCAGATAACTGAACAAAAACAAGGGTCACTGGAGCTCAAGTCATCATTCCAAGTGACTCTAAGCTGTTAGTCCCTGTGTTAATGGAGCCTGTTACACAACCCAGTATTAGAAAACACTGGAGCTTGGAAGGAGCATGCTACTCCATGCACATTTCCCAAGTATCCTCACAATAAACTTCTATCACTGAAGACAATCTATGTAGTTCTCTACCTTGAGTCTTAAAAGACCTAAGTAACAGTAAATAATATAGGAAACCAAGCAAAGGAAAGAATCACACACCAATGTGAACTGGAAAAAGTGACGACGCCAATTAGTAAAGATTAGGTGTCCCAGGCGCGGTGGCTCACGCCTGTAATCCCAGCACTTTGGGAGGTGGAGGCAGGCGGATCACGAGGTCAGGAGATGGAGACCATTCTGGCTAACACAGTGAAACCCTGTCTCTCCTAAAAATACAAAAAATTAGCCAGGTGTGGTGGCGGGCACCTGTAGTCCCAGCTATTCGGGAGGCTGAGGCACAAGAATGGTGTGAACCCGGGAGGCGGAGCTTGCAGTGAGCCAAGATCGCGCCACTGCACTCCAGCCTGGGCAAGAGGGAGAGACTCCATCTCAAAAAAGAAAAAAAAAAAAAGATTAGGTGGAAGGTGCGGATTCAGTTCTGAACATACGGCCTTTAAGGAGACAGTAATCAAATATTTGGGTTTTTGGTTTTGGGAATTTTTTTGTTTTGTTTTGGAGACAGAGTCTTACTCTGTTGCCAAGGCTGGAGTGCAATGGCATGATCTTGGCTCACTGCAACCTCTGCCTCCCCAGTCCAAACTATTCTCGTGCCCCAGCCTCCTGAGTAGCTGGGATTACAGGAGCACACCATCATGCTCGGTTAATTTTTTGCATTTTTAGTAGGGATGGGGTTTCGCCATGTTGGCCAGGCCGGTCTCAAACTCCTGGCCTCAAGAGATCCAGCCGCCTCAGGCTCCCAAATTATTGGGATTACATACGTGAGCCATTGTACCCGGCTAGTAATCAAATGTTAATTTAGGAGACTGGAAATAATGAATAAGACTGAGTACAAAAATTCCAAGTCTCAATAGTATTTGTGGATCATTTCAATCAAATTGAAGCCATTAGAGTAGATAAGCTCACCAAGGAAATAACTATGTAAAACAAATAAAGGAGGAAAAGATAGAAAATGCAAAGTCACTGTCAATTATGAACTGTGAAGATCAATTCATAACTGAACATAAAGCAGGCAGAGAAACAGAGGCAACAGGAGAATCAAAATGCCAGAGAAAACTTCAAGAAACAGATATGAGGAATGTTAAGAACAGAGAAAAAGTTTCTGGTCTTGCCAAAACAATGACTAATCTGCAACCTAGAGTAGTTTCATTAATAAACAAGGCCTAAACATGTTGGAAGGCTGAAACAGAATATACTCGTAGAAACAGATTTTTAAACTGGGGGGCAAAAGTGTGTTTACAGGAATAAAGTCCTAAGAGCTATGAAAAGGGACATGTTGAAAGGTCAGATGAGATGAAGAAGAGAAGAAATTGTCCTTCTGTGACAGAAGCAAAAATTATGTAGAACAATAATCAAATGAAATTAAGATGAAAGTACATAAGGCAGCACCTCTTCCTACCAGCCACTGTATTTCAATCTTCTCTACAAAGTAGCGGAAAGCATCTGTGTTAAATTATATGAAAACATGAGGGTAGGACAGGAAAGAAAGTGTAAAGTGAGAGGACTACAGCTGTTTCTGAAAAGTCTGCAAACACCAAAACACACGAAACAGCTCGGTCAGTCACAAAAGGCCTTAGGGCAGAAAAAATGAAGGGACTATATTTGGTCCTCTTTCTTTATTTTCTCTGTTTCCAACCTTGGAACAGCAGTTCGCACGTTTGTGGACAGGTTGTAACTTCTGCTAAGAGACTCAGGAAAAGCTGAGAAGAAAGGAGAGAGCTGTTTATGATTGGCTAAAGGCTTTTTTAAATTATTATTGTGGCGGAATATACACAACATAAAGTTTACAATTTTAACATGTACAATTCAGTGATCCGTACATTCAGCTGTTGTGCAACAATCACTGTTATCCATTTCCCAAATTTTTTCATCATCTGTAATATGGGGATCTAATAAGAAATATACATTCCTGGCACACTGCCCCGAAAACCTTTGGAATTTCCTGAATGATAAGGGTGGAAGGATTATCTTGTGCTATTCATAATAAGTCCCTTTCAAATAAATTTGAGCTTATGCTAATGAGATGACTCTTGGTAGGCCCCTACAAAGCTGCAGGGGAGTGGGTAGGGAAGCTGGTCACCCAAGAAACCAATCATGTGATTATACGGTCAGAACTTTCAGCCCCACCTCCAGGGAGGGGAGAAGGACTGGAGTCTGACCTAATCACAAAGAGCCAATAATTTAATCAATCATACCTATGGGGTGAAGCCTCCATAAAAACCCTAAATGATGGGACTCAGCGAATTTCTTCTGGATCAATGAACACATCCACATGCTGAAAGGGTGATGCACCCCAACTCCATGGGGACATAAGCTCCTGTACTGGGGACCCTTCCAGACCTCACCCTATGTGCCTTTTCATCTGTATATCCTTTATAATAAACTGGTAGTAGTAAGTAAAGTGTTTCCCTGCATTCAATGAACCATTGTAGCCAATGATTGAACCTGATTTGTAGCCACATCAGAAGTACCAGAGGCATGGGACTTGCAACTGGCATCTGAAGTGGTGAAAGTCTTATATAACTCAGCCCTTAACCTGTGGTGTCTGACACTAACTCCAGGGAGTTAGCATCAAAATTGAATTAAATGCTAGGATAGAGTACTGGGAGCTGTGGGGGAAAACCCCACGTATTTGGTGTCAGAAGTCTTGTAAGTGTAGAAAAAGTTCTTTATCATCTCCAACCAAAACTCTATACCTATTAAATAACTTTCCATATTCCACTTCCCCATAGTCCCTGGTAACCACCATTCTGCTTTCTATCTGGTTCTATGACTGTGACTATTCTAGTGGAATCATACAAATTTGTCCTTTTGTGTGTACTTTACTTCACTTAGCTTAATATTTTCAAGGTTCATCCATGTTGCAACATGTGTCAGAATTTTATCCCTTTTTAAGTCTGAATAATATTCCATTGTGTATATACACCACGTTTTGTTTATCCATTCATCCACTGATGGACACGTGGGTTGCTTTCACCTCCTCTGGGCCGTTGTACATAATGCTGCTATGAATATAGGCACACAAATATCTCGAGACCCTGCTTTCAATTCTTTTGGGTATTGTATTCATCCGTTCTGGTGCTGCTATAAAGAAATACCTGAGACTGGGTAATGCATAAAGAAAAGAGGTTTAATTGACTTATGGTTCTGCAGGCTACACAGGAAGCATAGCAGCTTCTGCTCTGCTTTTGGGGAAGCCTCAGGAAGCTTCCAGTCATGGAAGGCAAAGGGGGAGTAGCACTTCACATGACCATGTGGCTGGAGCAGGAGGGAGAGAGAGAGTGAGATAGGGACGTGCTACACTTAGAAACAACCAGATCTTGTGAGAACCCTCTCACAAGACCAGCACTGGGGGATGGTGCTAAACCATTCATGAGAAACTGCCCTCATGATCCAATCACCTGCCACCAGGTCCCACCTCCAACACTGGAGATTACAATTTGACATGAGATTTGGGAGGGGATACAGATCCAAAGCATATCAGGTATATATCCAGAAGTGGAATTACTGAGTCACATGGTAATTCTATGTTTATAATTTCTTGAGGAATTGCTACAATGTTTCCCACAGTGGGTGCACTATTTCACTCTCCCACCAGCAATGCACAAGGGCTCCAATTGTTCCACATCCTCACCAATGCTTGTGATTTTCTGCCGGTTTTTTTTTTTTTTTAATAATAGCCATCCTAAAGACTATGAAGTGGCATCTCGTTGTCGTTTCAATTGCATTTCCCTGATTACTACTGATGTCAAGCATCTTTTCATGTGCTTATTGGCCAATGTATATATCTTCTTTGGAGAAATCTCTATTCAAGTTCCTTGCCCACTTTTTATTTATTTGTTTTGGTGAAAAGCTTTTAAAAAAAAGACACAAAGGAAGGCTTTCTATACAATCAGATCTAGCTCTCTAGTCAAAAATAATTGGTGATATAGTTTGGATGTTTGTCCCCTCCAAATCTCATGTTGAAATGTGATTCCCAATGTTGGAGGTGGGGCCTAGTAGGAGGTGTTTGGGTCATGGGGGAGGATCCTTCATGAATGGCTTGGTGTTGTCCCCTTGGCGATAAGTGAGTTCTCGCTCTATTAATTCACAAGAGAGCTGGCTGTTTAAAGAGCTTGGCACCTCCTCTTCTCTCTTGGTCCCTCTCTCTTCCCATGTGACACACCTGCTCCGCTATGCCTTCTGCCATGAGTAAAAGCTTCCTGAAGCATCACCAGAAACTAAGCTGATGCTGGTGCCATGCTTGCCAAGGAAATCTTTCTTCATAAATTACTCAGTCTCAGGCATTCCTTTATACTAGCAACACAAAACAGACTAATACAATTGGTATCTGCCCTCTAGATCTCTTAGGAAACTAATCATGGAGAAGAGGCACTGGCAAGAGTGTTAACTCAGGAAGAGAAAAAAGTTCCAACCCCGAGAACAGAGATTTCTTCTTCATAAAGTGCCTTCTACCTGATTTCAGCTCTGTAACTGTCAATCTCTTTTTCTCTTCTGGCAGATTTCCCTATCACTAAAGCAAAGGTTTTAATGACCACACTGCTGGTAGCTGTATCACTACTAATAGCAGCTATTTAATGAGTCATAAGTGTTACTGATATGTGCTAGGCATGACCCTTCATCTCATATGTGAAATCTCATTTAAAATTAAGTCCTACTAATGATGCAGAGAGGATTATCATGGTTCCTACACAAGGATGATATGCAAATTAATTAAGTGTTCCATTTAAGGAAAAAAAAAAACCTCTTCCATCCTAGCAGTTTCACTTTAAATACTGTTATTAAAAAAAAAAAAAAGTCATACATCTTTAAAACACATGAAAGGTTTTCATCCTTTAGTCCTTCAATATGACGTTATTAAACGATGTCAAAAAGTCTCAAAGTTAGCATTAAATAAAAAGCATTTTCTAAATTATACATTGAGGAGTCTGATTTTGAATCCACAAAATAAAACATCTTTTCTTCATCAACTACAGGAAGTACACTTTTACCTCAAACTAGTAAAATTAAAGGTTTCTTTGTTGTTGTTGTTGTTGTTGTTGCTGTTTTTGAGACAAAGTCTTGGTCTGTCGCCCAGGCTGGAGTGCAGTGGCACTGCAGCCTCCACCTCCCAAGTTCAAGCAATTCTCCCGCCTCAGCCTCCCAAGTAGCTGGGATTATGGGCGTGGGACACCATACCCAGCTAATTTTTGTATTTGTAGTAGGGACAGGGTTTCACCATGTTGGCCAGGCTGTTCTCGAACTTCTGACCTCAAGTGATCCGGCCACCTCAACCTACCAAGGTGCTGGGATTACAGGGGTGAGCCACCGGGCCCGGCCATTTTTTTTAAATCCTGCTCCCTTTTGCCTTTTAAAAGCTCAACATTTTACAATATTTAGCAAATGTTTAGCTCTGAAGTAATAAAATTGATTTTTCTTAAAAAAAATCAGCTAGAACTAGAAGTGAACATTGTCTTATTATACTCTTAGAAAGTTATGTGTTTCTCATGAAAAAAATGCTCATCATGATTGGCCATCAGAAAAATGCAAATCAAAACCACAATGAGATACCATTTCACACTAGTTAGAATGGTGATCATTAAAAAGTCAGGAAACAGGCCGGGCGCGGTGGCTCAAGCCTGTAATCCCAGCACTTTGGGTGGCCGAGACGGGCGGATCACGAGGTCAGGAGATCGAGACCATCCTGGCTAACACAATGAAACCCCGTCTCCACTAAAAATACAAAAAAATTAGCCGGGCGAGGTGGCGGCGCCTGTAGTCCCAGCTACTCGGGAGGCTGAGGCAGGAGAATGGCGGGAACCCGGGAGGCGGAGCTTGCAGTGAGCCGAGATCGCGCCACTGCACTCCAGCCTGGGCGACAGAGCGAGACTCCGCCTCAAAAAAAAATAAATAAATAAAAATAAAATAAATAAAAATTAAAAAAAAGTCAGGAAACAACAGGTGCTGGAGAGGATGTGGAGAAATAGGAACACTTTTACACTGTTCGTGGGACTGTAAACTAGTTCAACTGTCTGGAAGACAGTGTGGCGATTCCTCAAGGATCTAGAACTAGAAATACCATTTGACCCAGCCATCCCATTACTGGGAATATACCCAAAGGTTTATAAATCATGCTGCTATAAAGACATGCACACATATGTTTACTGCAGCACCATTCACAATAACAAAGACTTGGAACCAACCTAAATGTCCATCAATGACAGACTGGATTAAGAAAATGTGGCACATATACACCATGGAATACTATGCAGCCATAAGAAAGGATGAGCTCATGTCCTTCGTAGGGACATGGATGAAGCTGGAAACCACCATTCTCAGCAAACTATTGCAAGAACAGAACACCAAACACTGCATGTTCTCACTCATAGGTGGGAATTGAACAATGAGAACACTTGGACACGGGGTGGGGAACGACACACACCAGGGCCTGTCGTGGGGTGGGGGGAGTGGAGAGGAATAGCATTAGGAGATATACTTAATGTAAATGACGAGTTAATGGGTGCAGCACACCAAAACAGCACATGTATACATATGTAACAAACCTGCACATTGTGCACATGTACCCTAGAACTTAAAGTATAATAAAAATTTTTTTAAAAGGAAAGTTACGTGTTTCTTCAAAAGATGCTGACAATGTCAGACACATTTTTTAAACAGTTTGGAAACTGTCTTCAGAGACAAATGCTGTAAAATCAATATTTCATTTAATCTTCACAAAACTCAAGGAGAAGGTAGTATACAACTTCCATTTTACGAGTATATTCAGACAGAAAAGCTAAATAACTTGCCCACCAGTGCATTTCAGTAAATGGCAGAGCTGAGATTAGAGCCAACATCTATCAGACTCTAAAGCACCAGCTCTTAATTGCTTTACTTTGTATCACTGTTTTGATACAAAATAGATGTAATCTGATGATTTCATAGTGTATTTACTTTTATAAAACAGTATTAAATTTATGGGGGTTTAATTAATTATTGGCACCATAAAAACCTGAAACCACCTAAGAAAATAAATGCTCTGCAATAGACAGAACTTTTTTAATTAAATGAAAGTCTTGTTTTTTAACTCTATGATACTATTTCCTCTTAAGTTGGGCTCTTTGCCCAAAAGTACTCTAAAATTATAATTTTCTGGCAAGGAGTTTTAAAAGAAAAGAAGCTGAAATTTTCTCTTCTCCTTTCTCCCTTGGACTCTAATTTTTATTATCTAAGAATTTTCTCCACTTATCATAAACTGGAAAGTGATATGATTTCTTTGCATTTCTTGTAACAAACCTATACAAAGTTAACGAACACTGCGACATACTCCCTATTCCTAAGACATGTTACTACATTCACTTTCTTAATTACTAATTATTCAAAAATCACAAATTCAGAAAATATAGACAAATTTGAAAATGGTCTAACATATTCATGTCCTATTAAAATAAATTTGAAAATGCCCTAACATATTCATGTTCTAGTAAAATAAAAATTAAAAATAATTTCATTAGAAATATGGACACCTATAAGGCTCATACATTTTAATCCAGTTCATTGTAAGTATTCTGAAATAACCATACCTAGATTTGAGAACTAAAAAAGGCAACTGAATCTTTAATTGATTTTTTTCCTTTTTTTTTGAGACAGAGTCTCTCTCTGTCACCCAGGCAGGAGAGTAGTGGCGCGATCTCTGCTCACTGCAACCTCCACCTCCTGGGTTCAAGGGATTCTCCTGCCTCAGCCTCCCGAGCAGCTAGGACTACAGGTATCCGCCACCATGCCTGGCTAATTTTTTTTTTTGTATTTTTAGTAGAAACAGGGTTTCACCATGTTGGTCAGGCTGGTCTCAAACTCCCGACCTCAGGTGATCCACCTGCCTCGGCCTCCCAAAGTTCTGGCATTATTCATGAGCCACCACACCCGGCCTTTTGTTTGTTTGTTTGTTTGTCACCCAAGCTGCAGTTCAAGTTGGAGTGAAGTGGTATAATTACAAGTCACTGCAGCACAACCTCCTAGGCTCAAGCAATCCTCTGACCTCAGCCTCCCAAGTCACTAGGACTAAAGGCATTCGCCACCACGCCCAGCTAATGTTTTGTTTGTTGTAGAGACAGGGTCTCACCAGGTCACCCAAGCTGGAGTGCAGTGGTACAATCATAGCCTGCTGTAGCCACAACCCCCCAGGCTCAGGCAATCCTTCCACATCAGCCTCCCATGTACTGGGACTACAAGCATGAAAAACTATACCTGGCAAATTTTTGTAGTGTAGTGTAGTGTAGTGTAGTGTAGTGTAGTGTAGTGTAGTGTAGTGTAGTGTAGTGTAGTTTGAGACAGGGTCTCACTCTGTAACCCAAGCTGGGATGCGGTGGCATGATCACGGCTCAGTGGAACCTCAACATCCTGGGCTCAGGTGATGCTCCCACCTCAGCCTCCTGGCTGGGACCACAGGTGTGCACCACCATGGTCAGCTAATTTTTGTATTTTTTTGTAGAGACCAGGTTTTGCCATGTTGCCCAGGCTGGTCTCGAACTCCTAGGCTCAAGCAATCTGCCTGCCTCGGCCTCCCAAGTGCTGGGATTAGTGCATGAGCTACTGCACCCAGCCTAAAATCTACTCTTACCAACAGTGGTGTTATTTGTCTTGGATTATTTTATTTTCTATCTTTTTCATTTAAAATGGCACTAGGTCCTCTGAAACACTAAATGGTGAGAAAAAAGTGAGACGGGGTATTAGGATTATAGTGGGTCAAAGAGCAACCAGAGCAAATAGGAAGAACATAAAGATAAAAGTCTGCTCTAAATAGTCTATATCACGTAATTTGAATTTATATATGCCCAATTTCTGACTCAAACTTAGAAAATAAATGTGTAGTGGAGAGACTATCCAGAGAAAGGAGCTCAAAACCACCAGTGCCATCACATTTTTTGGCAGAATATCCCAGAGTTTGAGAGAAAAAAATCAGTTATCCTATCTATGAATAAAATGCTATTAAAAACAACAAGATACGATATTAGTCTCCAGGTTAGGATCTTGAAATACCATTTCTCACTAAGAGAAACCACGGCTTCTTGGAGAAATGGATGATTCCAGATCTGGGACAAGAAATATACAAGATGGGCCCGAAATATCAAAGCAGACAACAAGGAAACTATCAAAAACCTCTAGGGTTATGTTATCTCCTGAAGAGACTCCCACTAACCAAAGATGAGACAATTTGCACTTCAATGAAAGTAATTCCAATGGATTAAATCCATCTTCTCATAATGGCATTTAAAAGAAAAAACAATGGCCACCTTTGGAGGAAGACAGGGAACTAATTCCTTATCTTGAAAACTAGTAAGTAACAGGAAAGAATCAAACATTTATCCTGTTTTTTCCTTTATCAACGATACCACTGGGTAACTAAACAGAAGATGAGGGGAAGTTACTTTTTATAAAAACATTCCAATTAATAAATGAAAGCAAAATGATGTATTTAGAATTTCATTATTTTGCAACACCCACTAACCATCCACAGCCGCTAACATCACAAAAAAGAAAGACAATTAGACATTAAGATATTCCCATGGTCTTGCCAAACCCCACCTATATATATATCACAATGCCTAAGGGATCGAACTTGAGTCTGCTCCATCTCTGGATCCAGCTGCACATTTGCAGAAAATACAGAAGACAAAGGAACATGTTGAACTGACCTACATTAAGCAATCAGCAAAATCCAGACTCTGGGAAAACAGTTCAAACAACCTGGGTTCTCCAACAGGAAAAGGAAAAGGATGGAGGACTAAACTAAAGATTAAAAGTGACAACTCATATTAAAACTACTTTTTGGGCTGGGCGCTGTGGCTCATGCCTGTAATCCCAACACTTCAGGAGGCCAAGGCAGGACCACTTGAGCCCAGGAGTTCAAGACCAGACTGAGCAACATGGCAAGACCCCGTGTCTACAAAGACACAAATTACCTGGGCATGGTGGCCGATGCCTATAGTCCCAGCTCCTCAGGCGGCTGAGGCAGGAGGATCCCTTGAGCCCAGGAGGGTCAGGCTATAATGAGCTGAGAATGCACTACTGCACTCCAGCCTAGGTGACAGGGCAATATCTTGTCTCAAAAGAAAACACACGAAAACACACACACACACACACACACACACACACACACACACACAAAACCCACTACTACTTTTTTTTCCTTTCTTTTTTTTTTTTCCTGAGACAGTGTTTCCCTCTTGTTGCCCAGGCTGGAGTACACTGGCGTGATCTCAGCTCACTGCAACCTCCACCTCCTGGGTTCAAGGAACTCTCCTGCCTCAGCCTCCTGAGTAGCTGGGATTACAGGCGGCCACCACCATGCCTAGCTAATTTTTGTATTTTTAGTAGAGATGGGGTTTTGCCATGCTGGTCAGGCTGGTCTCGATCTCCTGACCTCAGGTGATCCACCCACCTCAGCCTCCCAAAGTGCTGGGATTACAGGTGTGAGCCACCACATCTGGCCAAAACCTACTATTTCTTAATCATCAAGACTAACCAGAGTATCTAGCAATGCACATTTGGGTTATTACTACACAAGTCAGGAAAATGATTACTTACAATGAAAGGCCACTGTGATCTATTTCTCAACCTGAGGTGTGATTACAAAGGTATCTGCCTTATAATAATTCACCAAGCCACACATGTGTTTTGTACTAATGTTCTATTTTGCAATAAAAAGTTTTTTTTAATAGCAGGTTACCAGCACACCTGAACATTTCAACACCTAAAAAAGGCTAGATATGTTTTCCATTCTCTACTCTAACTGAGTGAAAACAATAGGATAAAAATAGAAATCAGGCCAGGCATGGAGGCTCATGCCTGTAATCCCAGCACTTTGGGAGGCCGAGGTGGGTGGATCACCTGAGGTCAGGAGTTCGAGACCAGCCTGGCCAATATAGTGAAACCCCATCTCTACTAAAAATATAAAAATTAGCTGGGCGTGGTGGCAGGCGCCTGTAGTCCCAGCAGCTTGGGAGGCTGAGGCAGGAGAATCACTTGAACCCAGGAGGCGGAGACTGCAGTGAGCCAAGATTGCGCCATTGCATTCCAGCCTGGGCGACAGAGGAAGACTCCATCTCAAAAAATAATAATAATAATAGAAATCAGTGCGCATCATTTCCTCCCTACCCACTTTCTCTTCTAAAGGAACCACTTAATATCATATTTTAGGCCAATCAGATTCACTTTCTTGGGATTCTGAAATTCCAAGAAAGAGATTTATAGATATCCAAACCTGTTCTTCTCCCAGTCTTTCCTCATTCCCCAAGTTGTTTCAACCCAAAACATAGGAGCCAGGATTGATACTTTTTTTTCTCCTCATTCCCCACATCTAGTCTATCAGTAAGTCCTTCATTTATAACTCCAAAACATCACAAATCTCTCTACTTCCATCTCCATTGACTCTACCATCTCAAACCACAAACTATTCAAATAGTTTCCTAACTTGTTTCTCTTTTATTCTTAACCCTCTACAATCTACTCTACCGAAAGCAGCCAAAAGGATCTTTTAAAAACATAAACTGCTTAAAATCATGCTTAAAAACCTTTAACGACAGCACACAAAGCTCTGACTTAAATCCAAATTCCTTTCCATGGCTGGCATCATTGAATCCGTGCCCATGTCTCTGACCTCATCTCTAGCCACTGTCCTCTTCTCCAATCCAGGCACATTGGTCTCATTTCAATTCCTCCCACACATTAAGCTCTTTCCCACCTCCAGGCCTTCTCATAGCTTTCCCCTCTGACTGGAATACTTTTCCCTTGCTACTCACATGGATAATTTCTCAATGTCAGGTCACAACTTAAATATCACCTTCTCAGAAAAGCCTCTGCCAACTGCCTTATTAAGCAGGTTCCACCATCTTTCTCTACACACTACTTATATTTTTCATAGCTCAAGCTCCAACAAGAGTCTATGTTATTATATACGAGGGCAAAGAGCCCACCTGTTTCATTCACCAATGAGCATCTGGAATGTGGAAAACAATTAATAATTACTGAATGTATGAAGAAATGAGGAAATGAAGTAAAGGCTGAATGCCAATTTTGCCATGAGTAGTGATCAGTAAGTAAAGAAAGCCAGTTTTCAGAAAAAAGAGAACACAGCAACACAACAGAGAAGAGGAGACTATGTGGCTTGGTTCCAAAAACAAAGAGTCAAGAAAATTAGCTGCCAATTATAAATTATAAATATATGTGTGTGTGTGTGTGTGTGTATCAAGATAGCAGAAACATCTGAAAAATTTACTCAATTCACCTCTTCACTAAGATGTCTGGTATTACACAAATCTATAAACTAATTCAGAACTCAAAATAATACTACCTAATTATCATTAATGTTAATACTTTGTAATTCTCATTTTGCTATGAGTCATTTTTCAAGATATACTCCTATGATGTACTTTCAGAAATTCAAGGTAACCTTCATGTCGATATTCATAGTATGTATGCAAGCAATGAACATTTTTGAGACCGGGTCTTGCTCTGTTGCCCAGGATGGAATGCAACCACACGATCATGGCTCATTGCAGCCTCAATCTCCTGGGCTCAAGCAATCCTCCAGAGCACCTCTACCTCCCATTTACATAAACGTGTCGGTCTATACTGAGTCTCAGTATCAATGATTATTTTTTTGAAAAAATGTTGAAAGCCAGTAATATATGATGGCCTGAATTGTTTATAGAGTCAACTAAAGACTGAGTTTCTCTAGTTGACGTGCAACAAAAGTTTGTTTACCAGAACTATTGCAACTTTTATTGTCACACTCCTTCTATCCAAGAAGAAAGAGCCAACTGACTGTTGCCATCAGCAGGGCCTAAAGCAATCCTAATCAAGTCAATGCCACCCTAAATTAACCAAGAAAAGCCAAAGGGAGGACAGCAGATGCTTTAGGGACCAAGTTGTTAATTCAGAGATGCTCCTGTTTGCTTGGTTCTTTTCTTTTCCCCTTGGACTAACTACTTTGAACATTTTGTCCATTTGCCTACCTCTAAAATTGGAAATCTTCCCTAGGGCCTTCCTCTAAGACTGCTGGGTTTTTAAAGGGTTCTTAGAGTTCATCTTCTCAAAGAAAACTCCAGCTCTCTATTTAGTCAATCTCTATGATATACACACAATTTTACTTTCCAACATTCCAAGGAAACATAAATTAGGAATATATACATAAAATGACATCCACCCTTCTTCTCCCTGCAATATCTTCGTAATATTCCTACTATCTACTTAACTGGTGTGTTGCTTTGTCTCACCCACTTCCATTCATGAGCACTGGGAGTTACCTGCTCTCTCTCTCCATTCCTAATTCCTGGCCTGAGATCCGGGCTACAGATGCTACAAGTTGATGTGGGCTCTTCATGCTGAAGAACTCATGAGTACTTTCTACTTAACTCCTCTATATTGTCAACCCATTACCTTTGCTTTTTCATTCCATAATAATCTATTTTCTGATGGGTAATCCTTCCAAACATTCATTTGCCCTTATGAAATTAGTGTTTTCTTGCTTTCCATTTGTGTGAAGGGACCCTAATATACGACTTCAACCTTCAACTTTATTTCCCCCAAACTACCCTTTCACACTATTAAAAATAATAATAGTAATTTAAAAATTGGGACAGAATCCAACTATAGCTTAAAGAACTCTCCTCATCTGTCTTGAGAGTAAGTATGCTTCAATAGCTTATTCTTTTACTATCCTTTTAGTGTTTTCATTGTTCAATGCTAACCTGTCCTCCAACTACACCTTAATCAACGAATTATACATTTTAAATAACAACTAACGCTATAATCTATTTGAGGAACAAGCCTATCTGGTAAAGTGTCTCTCTCCAGCAGTGATATTCTGTCCTCTCTTTGACAAGTATTAAATATATTCTCATGCTGCCCAACTATCTATCACAGAGACCTACCTCCCTTCCATGAAGGTTCCACCTGGTGAAGAGCCTATGTTTTCTGGTCATTTACCTTTCTACCTATCAAAGCTGGACTATTATGTGGTCATTTTTCTCTCAGCTAGCAGTTCCCCTACAAAAACTCCAATAAATTTGGCAGTGTGCTGTGGCTCAAGCCTGTAATCCCAGCACTTTGGGAGGCCGAGGCGGGTGGATCACGAGGTCAGGAGATCCAGACCATCCTGGCTAACACGGTTGAAACTCCGTCTCTACTAAAAATACAAAAAAATTAGCTGCGCGTGATGGCGGGTGCCTGTAGTCTCAGCTACTCAGGAGGCTAAGGGAGGAGAATGGTGTGAACCCGGGAGGCGGAGTTTGCAGTGAGCCAAGATTGCACCACTGCACTCCAGCCTGGGCGACACAGCTAGACTCCGTCTCAAAATAAAAAAAATAAAATAAAATCCAATCAATTCCATCTAACCAAAATGCTAATTAATAATCATTTAATAAAGGAGAGCCCAACTTCTTTACAGTACAGTACAGTGGACCAGTACTGGTCCATGGCCTGCCAGGAACCAGGCAGCACAGCAGGAGATGAGTTATGAGCAAGCATTACTGTCCTTGCTCTGGGCTCCAGGTCCTGTCAGATCAGCGGTAGCATTAGATTCTTATAGAAGCGCGAACCCTATTGTGCTGTGCATGCAAGGAATCTAGGTTGCATGCTCCTTATGAGAATCTAACTAATGCCTGATGATCTGAGATGGAAGTTTCATCCTGAAACCATTTCGCCCACAACTAAACCATCCGTGCAAAAATCGTTTCCTACTAGACTGGTCCCTGGTGCCAAAATGGTTGGAGATCTATGATTTAATGGATTTCCCTTCCCAGAGGGAAATCCTTTTAATAACGACTTTGGCCAGCCTGGGCAACATGGTAAGATCTCATCTCTACAAATAAAAAAACAAAAAAAAAATCAGGTGTGGTGGTGTATGTTTGTGGTCCCAGCTAATCGGGAGGCTGAGGTAGGAGGATCACCTGAGCCCAAGGAGGTCAAGGCTGCAGTGAGCCATGATTGTGCCACTACACTCCAGCCAGGGTGACAGAGTGAGACCCAATCTCAAAAAAAAAAAAAAAAAAAAAAAAAAAGTTAAAAAGAAAAAAAGGACTTCTGAAGACCTCAGTGACAGATATGTTAAGGAAATCTAAGGAATCTAAAAACTACTCTGGTGCCTCAAGTCAGTGACATGGGTGACCACATCTATTGCCTATGTTTAACACAAACCTTGTTAAGGAGACCAAATCAATGAATGTGAGGGTGAGAGTTGCCTTAAAAATCATCTAGGTCTCTGAGTCATGATTCTTGAACTTGGCTACACACTGGAATCTCCAACTCCCAGAGAAGATACCCAAAGAAGCAAATTTCAAAGTCAGTGACAAGGACAGGCCTAATACCCAGGCCTAACATTATGTGCTGATATGTGTACATACATATATATACATACATGCATACACACATAAATATATATAACATACTAAAAATATAAAGGCATGTATGGGAAGGACAAATATCCAATTCATGGCAATGGTTACCTTTTGGGGGATGGGAAGGGAGTGTAATTGAGAAGAAATACACGTGGTGGCGTCAAATGTATTGGTAATATTTTTATTAATAATGTTCTCTTTTTTTGTTTTGTTTTGTTTTTATTTTTATTTTTGTTTCTTTGAGGCAAGGTCTCACTTTGTCATCCAGGCTGGAGTGCAGGTGGCACAATCACAGCTCACTGAAACCTGCCACTGCTGGGCTCAAGCAATCCTCCCACCTCAGCCCCACAAAGTGCTGAGATTACAAGGCATGCACCACCGCAGTAGGCCCTCTTTATCTTTTGGATGTCTAAAATTTTGTAATAAAAAAGAATAAAAAGATGGTATATAATCAAATGGATACCATGTTATGAATTCAGTGAAATATCTCAGGCTAGAAAGTACTCAGAAAACATACTTGATGAGGTAGGCTTTGAAGGAAGAATAAAACATAGATTATTCTTCAGGCAAAAAGTAACACAAACTTTTCTAAAGGAAAAGTGTGAATAAAGGCAAAGCTGGGAGTACCCACAGCCTATAACACAAATAAAGAACAGTGGGGGCCAGGCACGGTGGTTCACACCTGTAATCCCAGCACTTTGTGTGGCAGAGGCAGGTGGATCACCTAATGTCTGGAGTTGGAGACCAGCCTGGCCAACATGGCTAAACCCTGTCTCTACTAAAACACAGAAATGAGCTGGGCATGGTGGCACCCACCTGTAATCCCAGCTACTCAGGAGGCTAAGGGACGAGAATCGCTTGAACCAGGATGGTGAAGGTTGCAGTGAGCCGACATTGCACCACTCCATCTCAAAACAAAACAAATAAAACAAAACAAAATAGTTTTGAAAACCACTGGACTAAAGTGCCCAGCTAGAAGGTACTGCTGCAATTCAAAAGTGAGGGTCATAAAACCATGGAATGGGTTTTATGGGGTAGTACTCTTGAGAAAGAAAAGAGAAAAAATTAATCCACCAACTTTTCAATAGAAAATTTGATAGGCTGTAGTGACAAACTAGATGGGTTAATGAAAGAGTAAGACCTACCTTAAAAAATGAAAAATGCCAACTGAGCAGCAGCTTCTAGTCATACCCGAACATCAACAACATCGATAAGGCCATGTAAAAGTCAGCACTAAGGAAGTGTTATTCAAGGCAGAAAAGCAAAATGGCACTTTTATAGGCATTATGAGCAGAATAAGCAACAGAGACCAGGAGATTACAGAAAAAAGAGGACCACTACATCATGGAATAAGAAAGACAGTTTCGAAAAGAGCCATCACTGTATACAATGAGAGGGTGCACAGCCTTTGTAGCCAATCAGATGCAGAATTCTGGCACCTTCTCTACTTGATCAAGTTATTTAGCCTCTTTGAGCCTCATATAATAAAGAAAACATAAGTTAACAACTAACACTGTTGAACACATAGGGGCTTCGAATATATTGGTCAAATTTTATTTCTTAAGCTCAGTTGTGATACATAAATATTTATTAAATTAGTCCCCATTATCTTTTGTTGTTTTTGTTTTGTTTTTGTTTTTTTTTTTGAGACAGGGTCTTACTCTGTCCCAAGTGCTTTACATATCACCTCATTTAATCCTCACAATACATTTCCACAGATGGAAAAATTAAACTTAGAACTAGCATAATAAGTAGCAGTGCCAGGATTACTATTTCTTAGGATTTAAATAATGTATATTTAAATTTCCTGGCAAACAGGATGACCTCAAAACGAGTAGCTATATTTCATTATTAGGAGATAATAATCAATAGGGACAAAACTGCCAGTAATTCCTGTCATAGCCTTCCATGTGGCAAACTCCCTCAACATCCTCATCTATAAATTAGGATTAATGCCTATAATCCAACCTACTACATAGGGTTGCTGTGAGGATTAAATATTATGAATATGAAAATTCTTAAAATGTTGAGACATTCAAATATAAGGGATTGCTGTCACATACCTTTTGCCTTTTCAAAATGCCTTTGTGGCATTTTTGTTCACTACTTCAAAATAAGACTCTCTGAATAAGCTAAAAATAAGTATGTTAAATGTGCAACCACCACTTTGAAAAGTATAAATCACCACAGAATTACCGCCTACACCTGCCCCTGACTCCTCCAGGTTCTCTAATGTCTCTACAAGGGCAAGGATTCTCTTACACCTATAATGAAACTCTGATAACTTACAGTACAGCTAATCAATAGAGAGCTGCACTTCAATTCAGTTGCTCCAACGGCCTATTGTGTTTTCTCAGAAGTGCTCCTTCCAGTTCTTCCAGAAAAGAAAAAAGTGCCCAATTCTCTTATATTGTATTAAAACGGTGCCCAGTGAGTCGAATGCAGGTAACTTACGAAATGCTAGAAAATAATCTATCAGTTGACTTACTCAAGGGCTCTGACAGCAGGTCCCTTTTGGAAACTCCTTCACGACTCCCCCCTTTTTTCACCTGAACAGATGGCTTCCAGGCCTCAAGGTTCACTTGTCTAGTCATACAATTCACAATAGCCCCCAAAGTTCCTACCTTTTCAATTATCCTACGTTCTTGAACACACCTTTCATCTAAAGATCTCCAGCTGTCAAAGCAAACGATCTCTTTAATCTTCACAACAGCACTATCTGAGAGATTACTATCCTTATTTTAAAACTTAAAAATGAAAGACTGAGTAAATGTTTTAGCAACATCAGACAATTCGTTAACTCATTCTTGGGGAGAGAGGAATGCATATTATGAACTTCTGTCAATGGACAACCCAGATTTGGCTTCCTAACATCATCGCAAATATTAGCTCAAACACATCCCACTCTTGTATGCACACATTTCCAACACAGGTATCAAAGATTAAATATAAACCATTAATAACAGTAAATACCATACCAAAGCAGCACTATTTTTACACGCAAATCTATATTGGGGGAGGGGGTTCTAATTTAAACTTCCCACTGTCTTGAATCCATAAATACTTTTGAACTTGAGGGGTTAGGCGGAGTAACACCTGTCAGAGCAGCACATCCACAATGTTTTACAGACTGTGTAGCTATTAATATTTAATTCCTTAAGCCGTAAGCAAACCACCTTCTCAAAAAAAACAAAAGGCAGTATTATGCAGAACATTTGACAAGAAAGTCTACGTGGTTGTAAGAAGACCAATAATTCCCTGGTTTTAAGTCTCCCAGACTTTGTGAACTTGCTACGAGGGATCACCCCACCCGCCCCGGGAGGTCAGGCCGCAGGGAGCCCGGCGCTGCCCACCCGACTTTCCACGCGCCAGGCCCGCCGGCCGCAGGGGAGGCTCCGGCTCCCACTCCCCTCAGGCCCCCTCGCCCCGTAGACGGACTCGGCGGGACACTCGGACCCGCCTCCCGACCTCGGCGCGCCCGGCTCAGGGCCCGGCGGGCAGGGAGAGGGTCGCAGCAGGGCCTGGCCTAGCCACCCCCGCCCCGCGGCCGCCGGCGCCGCTTCCCTCCTTCTTCCCGCTCCCCGATTCGTTACCTCTTAGGCGCCGGCGGCTGCTCCATGGCGGCCGGGGGCAGAGAGAGGGACCTGGTGGACTGCGAAGGCCGAAAGGAGGAAAGGAGACCGGGCACCGGCTGGCCGAGCCTAAGGAACCACAGAGGGAAACTCTGGGAACTCGGACCAACTTTCCCGTAACTCCGCGGCGGATCTCCCTCCCGCTTCGGAGCGCTGCTCCTACCGCCCCGCCCCCGGCCGCCAGTCGCCTGCCTCCGGCAGCAGCCCAGAGAAGGTGGGCGGAGCCGGGCGCCGCGGCGGGGGGCGGAGCCTGCCGCGGCCTGGGCTGGCGGGCGGGGCTGGTGCCGCGGCGGGTGGGCGGGGCTGGGGACGAAGGCCGGGCTGACCCCAGAGCCCCGTGACCGGGAAAAGGAGGAGGTTCGGCTAGAGCGAGGGGGCGAGGCCGGAGCCGCTCTAGCCTGGGGAAGGGCGAGTCCCTCCGAGCTGGCCCAGTGCTCCGCCCCTCGCTTGCCCTCGATACGGTTTGCCCTGATCCAATTTGACTCATTTCTTTGGCTTTCCCAACGATACATCCAAACATCGTGTGAATCCGTTTGAAGTATTACTTTCTAACTGCCCACGCTTCCCTCTCTAGTTCTGTTTATAATTATCGGTTATGTTTTTCCCCCAGCCATTTGGCATGTGTAGGCCGCAGTACTAGGGATACTTCTGGAAATTCTTGTTTGATTTTTATTGTAGACAAGCTCCTCGCTACATTTCACAATAATTACATCTAATTACCGAGAAAATAATTAATGCAGTGAGATCTCTCGGTGCACCAAATTCAGTTGCACTGGGTCCTTGCAGCTGTCCCATTGGGTAACCTGGCAAGCCTGCACAAATTATGCTGCCAAGAAGAATACTCAAGAAAAGTGTGCTTGGTTCCCTCTTTGGTCCTCTCCCCTAACCTGATCCCAGTAGTCCTCATCCCATTGTAATTTGACCACTGCATGCATCCATATTGTGGGTATACTTTTAACCTTAAATTCCATGTATAGATACCTTTCACATAACAATATACAGCTGCTACATGAGTTTACCTGTTTTTGTCAGAAATTGTCAAGATGGGCCGGGCGCGGTGGCTCATGCCTGTAATCCCAACACTTTGGGAGGCCAAGGCGGGCGCATCACTTGTGCTCAGGAGTTCAAGACCATCCTGGCCAACATGGTGAAACCTCGTCTCTACTAAAAATACAAAAGTTAGCCGGGCGTGGCGATGCGCCTGTACTCCCAGCTACTTGGGAGGCTGAGGCAAGAGAATCACTTGAACCCGGGAGGCAGAGGTTGCAGTGATCCGGGATCGCGCCACTGCACTCCAGCCTGGGTGACAGAGCAGACCTTGTCTCAAAAAAGAAAAAGAAAGAAAGAAATTGTCAAGATGTAGAGTTATAAGAATTTTCTTGGCGGTTAGAACAATAAATATGAAGATAATGCTAAATAAAGGAAATGAATTTGAAGAGAATGTTGAATAATGTGAATATTTGCCCAGATTAAACTTGACTGTTAGCAGCTAATACAAGTTTAGTTTAGTCCTCTTGTTGCATTAAGTTTCACTATGTAATAAACTTACATTATTTATTTTCAAACCATTATATTCTTCCCCAAATTTAGTTATTTTAAGGCCATTCATTTTTGAAACTCAAATTCTGAGAACAAGAAAAAGGGTTTTTTTGTTTTGTTTGTTTGAGACAGGTTCTCACTGTCCCCCAGTCTGGAGTGCAGTGGTGTGATCATGCCTCTCTGCAGCCTCAACCTCCTGGGTTCAAGCAGTCTTCCCAACTCTGCCTCCCAAGTAGCTGGGACTACAATGCCCGGCTACAAAATTTTATACTTGTTTGCATTTATTAAAGATCCACAGTCTGACTGTTCAGAAATAACAGGACAACAACAATTTTAAAACCTAATATTTAAAATGTTAAACCTGAGAAGAATCTTTGAAATTACCCCACTCTAACCCCCTAACTCTCATCTTCACTTCCATGGCATACTCCCATCTTTTTTCTTTTTTCTTTTTCCACTCTTGTTGCCCAGACTTGAGTGCAATGCCGTGATCTCGGCTCACTGCAACCTCCGCCTCCCTGGTTCAAGAGATTCTCCTGCCTCAGCCTCCCTAGTAGCTGGGAATACAGGCACCCACCACCATGCCCAGCTAATTTTTTGTATTTTTTAGTAGAGACAGGGTTTCACTATATTGGCCAAGCTGGTCTTGAACTCTTGACCTCAGGCAATTCACCCACCTCAGCCACCCAAAGTGCTAAGATTACAGGCATGAGCCACCGTGCCAGGCTCACTCCCATCTTTTTGTGTTTCATCAGAGAAACCTCTTGAGGAAGGCTGGGCGAGGTGGCTCACACCTTCAACCCCAACACTTTGGGAATCCAAGGCAGGCAGATAGCTTGAGCCCAGGAGTTCGAAAACAGCCTGGGAAACATGGTGAAACCCCATCTCTACAAAAAAAAAAAATACAAAAAAGTAGCTGAGCATGGTGGTATGCACCTGTAGTCCCAGCTACTAGGGAGGCCAAGGTAGGAGGATTGCCTGAGCCCAGGAGGCCAAGACTTCAGTGAGCCATGATCAAGCCACTGTACTCCAGTCTGAGCAATAGAGTGAGACCCTGTTTCAATAATGAGAGAGAGAGAGAGGAAGGAAGGAAGGAAGGAAGGAAGGAAAGAAGGAAGGAAGGAAGGAAGGAAGGAAGGAAGACAGACAGAAAGAAAGAAAATAAATGATCTCTGAATTGTTTTATCAACTGTAATCTCCAGGGAGCCTTTCCCAGTCAAACCACCAGTACCATCACCCACTATCTGTCACATTTAAGTTGTGAAAGAGATACCCGTCTTGTATATATGTCCATAGCAGCCTATGTTGGCTTTTCTATGAAACTTTTCACACTATATTGAAGCTCTGTTGTTAGACTGTCATCCCAACCCAACTTTGAGTTGATTGAAAGTTGAGCCATATCTTTATTCTCTATACCTTGCATAGCAAGTGCCTGATACATCGTAAGGGCACTGGGCTAGATAGCTTCCTTTTGGTCCTGCAGATTCATTCTCCATCCTTTTCCATCTGCTCTCTGCTCTGAGAGCTAACATGTATGGCTGACATCAGAAGCCCCTTGGCTTATGGTTGGGTCCGATGATAGACCCAGCAAAAGATCATCTGAGGGAGAAAGGAGGGTGAGGTCAGACTATTGGATGCCCTGGTTCCCTTCCTGTGAGGTGACCTAGGGCTAGCTGTGTTCCAGAGAATCATGGCTCTTTGCAAGGCAAATTACTCTACCTATTATCCCTCCTTCCCCTTGACCCTTTGGGCCTAAGTGTCATGGCTGCTCTCCTATTCCCTGGGTTTCTTCTCTATGTCCTGTGTTCCCCAACCTCAATCCTCAACTGATGCTTTGTAAATTAAACTCCTTCAATTGACCCTAATTTGATTGTACCTTCTAAAGGGCTTACGATCCTGACTCATACACCCATAAAGAATTGTGGAAGGAGGAGGAATACTATCAGAAAATAAATTTCTGAGGTCTTTCCTCAACTTGAAAACGGAGAAGGCTAATAATTATCATACAACTCCAACAGGATCAGACACTTGGCCTCCATTTTCTTATTAAACCCTTAAAACAACCTTGTGAAGTAGTTACTTCCATTTTATATGTGAGAAAACTGAGGTTCAAAAGTGTGAAAGGAGTTACCTTAGGATAAACAGAATGTCTGTGTTCTAATCCAGGCCTTTATGACTCCAAAGCTGGGCCTCATTCCACTGTAGATCAGTCAACAAATATTTATTGAGCACTTAAGTATGCCAGGCACTGTTCTAGGTGTTGGAGATTCATCAGTAAAGAGACGAGATGACAAATAGACAAAAATCCCTGCCTTCAGGGGGTTTACATTCTGGTTGGGGAAACATAATAAGATAAAAAAAAGTACCTAATGGGTCATGTTAGAGATTGAAAACTGGTAAGGAAGAAACATGAAATGGAAAAAGGGAATATAAAGTGGAGGGGAAGAGGCCAGATGCAGTGGCTCACACCTATAATCCCAGCACTTTGGGAGGCCAAGGTGGGCAGATCACTTGAGGTCAGGAGTTTGAGACCAGCTTGGCCAACATGGTGAAACCCCGTCTCTACTAAAAAAATAACAAAAATTAGCCGGGTGTGGTGGTGGACACCTGTAGTCCCAGCTACTTGGGAGGTCAAGGCAGGAGAATTGCATGAACCCAGGAGGTGGAGGTTGCAGTGAGCCAAGATAGAGCCATTGCACCCCAGCCTGGGCAACAGAGCAAAACTCTGCCTCAAAAAAAATAAATAAATAAATAAAAATAAAGTGGAGGGGAAGTGATGAATTTCAGGTAGGATGGCAAAGGAAGGCCTCAATGAGAGAGTGACTAAGGAAGTGGAGGCCAGAGCCATGCAGACAGCCTGACTGTGAGGCCAAGGGAATGTTAGAATGTGAGGCCAAGGGAACAATAAGCGCTAAGGCCCAGAGGCAGGAGTGTGCCTGGTGTGTTGTGTGTTACTGAATAAAAGGAATTGTTTTTCTCCTGAATTATTCAGAAGAAGAAAAAAAAATGCTTCAAGCTTCTATTTTACTTTGTCTGTGGAAAACCAACCTGAAGATTCCAGGAGGAAAGCATAGAAGTCATCATTCAAACTGCAAATAAGAACATGAACAATGAAAGCTGCAGGAACATTTGAGATACAGATAGGGGTCACCCAGCTTCACTTAACTGTGAAAGTAAGGTAATCGGCCAGGCACAGTGGCTCACGCCTGTAATCCCAGCACTTTGGGAGGCCGGGGTGGGTAGATCACGAGGTCAGGAGATCAAGACCATCCTGGCTAACAGCGTGAAACCCCGTCTCTACTAAAAATACAAAACAATTAGCTGAGTGTGGTGGTGGGAGCCTGTAGTCCCAGCTACTTGGGAGGCTGAGGCAGGAGAATGACGTGAACCCGGAAGGCAGAGCTTGCAGTGAGCCGAGATTGCACCACTGTACTCCAGCCTGGGTGATGGGGCAAGACTCCATCTCAAAAAAAAAAAAAAAGGAAAGTAAGGTAATCTGTTTCTGCTTCCATCAGCTCCATTTGGAATCGAGATTAAAGATACACTTTAATTATACTAGCAAACAGCTGATTACAATTCTCAGTTGAGTGCTCTAAGAGAAATGGGAGAGAAATTTGCAATTTGAGATCCAGTTCCTTTGAATAACAAAAAGCACATTCTTTGTAACTGAATCCGTACACCACCATGTTTAAAATATTAAGACAGAAAAAAAGTAAAAAAATTTTTCCTTGTCATACTAGTTGCAGCTATTCATTGAAACTACAACTTTGTATTTCTCTTAGGCTGGAGTGCAGTGGCACAATGAAAGCCCACTACAACCGTGAACTCCTAGACTCAAGGAATCCTCCTGCCTCAGCCTCCCAAGTAGCCGGGACTAGAGGCATCCACCACCATGCCCAGCTAAGTTTACTTTTGAGTTTTGTAGAGACAGGGGTCTCACTATGTTACCCAGACTGGTCTCGAACTCCTGGTCTCAAGTAATCCTCCCACCTTAGCCTCCCAAAGCGCTGGGATTATAGGTATGAGCCACCATGCCCAGCCTCATTTTTATATTTGTTGGAAAAATAATATCAATTAACAAATGTTAATTAATCTTTTCTGCTATAATAAGGAAGAGTTTGGGGAAGAGAGAAATCTCTAATCAAATATATTGTGTAGGTTTTTATTTGCAGGAAAATTTAGAAATGTTTTCCTTCAAGAGGTAACTTCACAAAACATTTTCTCTTGATCTGTTTGTCTTTTCTAACTCAGTTTTATGGTTAGTTTGAAACTAGCATGTTGCATTTGAATTTAACCACTGTCCTCCTTTATCGTAACAATCTTAAACTATTATTTAACTTGTTTCTCAGACCACACTGCGAGCCTCTTGGGAATAAGGACAGTATCTTCTTCCTATTTGTCATGTCAGGAGTCTATCATAACTATTAGCTACAAGTAACAACTCAAAACGATTTTTAAAACAAGAAGCCTAGAAGGAGGTGTTTCTAGGTTTGAATAATTCTTCAATTTACTTCCATTTCTTGTTGTCAACTTAAGAATCACAAGGTTCATAAATTTTGAGTGGAGAGCTTTATTTCTTATAAAAGGTTGCAGCCTGCAGGCTGGCCATCCCACAATCTGGGAAGCATAGCCTCTGTCAGAAACTGGAAGCAGGCATTTTAAAGAAGGAAGAATGAGACGGATTGGCTAAGTGTACATATTCAATAGGTTATAGTGCCTCCCCTTTGTGACTACGTATATTCACAAAGGGAGACACTCATATGCACAATAAGCAAACATGCATATTACCCATGTACACTTTCAGGTGGAGACTTCAATTTACATGCACTAAAATTAAGCTGTATACTTCAAAAGGTGAAACTGAAAACACAGAGGCATCCTGTGTGCATCCTCTGTAAATCAGCCACAACCAGTCCATGGTGGTCACTTACCAGAAAGGAATGCTGGTCAGTTGTGTTGTTAAAACCACAAAAAAAAGGAGTCCAGCAAGTCTTTCGAAAGGACTAGTTCCTGTTTGACTCTTAGGAAAGAAAGTCTAAATGCAATTAGCAAGGGAAGAAGTATAATGAGGTATGTCTGACCGCCTATCCTGTCATGGCTGGGAACTTAGTTTTTAAGGTTTTTCTGGGGTCCCCTTGGCCAAGGGGAGTCCATTCAGTTGGCTGTGGGGCCTAGGATTTAATTTCTATTTCTCACTCCTCTGCTGTGCACAGCAGACCTAGTTGTCTCCTCAAACTATCTCCCTACCTTCAAAGGACCAAGATGGCCACCAATGTTCCAGGCCTTACATGGAGACATGACAATGCCCAGCACCAGAAGAGAATTATTTATTTCTGAATACAACTTTTATAAGATGGTAGGAAAAGTCTATTCCAGAAGTCCCTCTGCAGACTTTCCTACATGTTCTATTGGCTAGAAATGTGTCACAGACATGTTGATGAAAAATGCCAAACTGTGTAAAATATTTGAAGAGGTTTATTCTGAGCCAAATGTATGGACAATGACCTCAGGAGGTCCTGAGAATATGTGCCCAAAGTGGTTGGGTTACGCTTGATTTTATACACTTTAGAGAGACAGAAACTACAAGCAAAAATATAAATCAATATATGTAAGGTTTACATTGGTTTGGCCTGGAAAGGCATCTCAAAGTTGGGGGGTGCAGGGGGAAGGTTCCAGGTCATAGGAGGATCCAAAGATTTTCTGATTGACAATTGGTTGAAAGAGTTAAGTTTTGCCTAAAGAGTTCAAGTCAGCAGAAAGGAAGTCTTGTAGTTAAAATAAGGGGGGTTATGGGAGCCAAGGTTCATGTTATGTAGATAGAGCCTCCAGGTAGCTGACTTCAAAGGGAATAGATGGTAAATGTCTCTTATCAGACATTTACCAGTTAAATCTCTCCTGGATCAGGAAAAGATATGGAAAGGGAAGAGGATTCTCTAGAGAAAGTAAATTTTTTCCACAAGAGACAGCTTTGCAGGGCCATTCCAAAACATCTCAAAGAAATATAGTTGGGGGTAAAAATACTTTGATTGCCTTTAGGGCCTGTTATTTGTCATGCGATATGACCAGAGGCGTTTGGAGTTGGTATCTTATTGCTATAAAGAGTCTATTCTGTCAGTCTGAGGATTGCTATTTTAATATTAACACTGGTCAGTTGTGCCTAAACTCTACTTCCTTCATAACCTGAACTAGTTTTTCAGGTTTCTTTGGAATCCCTTGGCCAAGAGTGGGTCCATTTAGTCAGTTGGGGGGGCTTAGATTTTATTTTTGGTTTATAGCCCCATCTCTGACAAAGAAAAGGGGATAGCCAAAACCTATTAAAACCATTTGTGTGATTCACCCCATGGAGGTGGGCTTAGAGCTGAGGCTGGGACTAGACTTCCCTGAAGCTTATGGCAAAGAGAACCATGCAGAGAAGAACTGAGAAAAGAAAAAACCTTTATCTGAGGGATGTGAGTCTTTAAAAATTATCAGGCCCAGTGAGACAGCAATCACATTCTACTCCCCTGCAAACACCTGTTTAGCTATGTATTCATTTCTTAAAACTGCTTGCTATTGCCACAAGTAGCTATAAGCATACCTAATAATGTAGCACCAGACACCATGACCCACACTTTATAGTTGAACAATGTATAGCAAATCAATAGCTTAACATACTTAAATATACATTCTTGGCAATGGAACTGCCTCTTCTTTCCCTTTAAAATTCCACTTGTAACTGCTGCTAATTGGAGTGCATATTCATGGCAACTTGAATCTGTGCTCCCAGGTTGCAATCTTCCAGCTTGACCCAAATAAACTCTTTACTTACATTAATTTTGTCTCTGCTTCTTCCTTTAGGTCAACAGAACAGAACTGGAATCCTATTATTTAGAAAAAAATGGGGAAATTGTAATTAGACAACAGACTACAGTGTCTGCTACACATAAGTGCTCAGAACATTATAATCAATGAATAAATGTTTGTTGGATGAATGAATGGATTTCCACACAAAGAAAACATAAGGAGGCTAGGAGGTCCAAGAACAAGAGCCTGGCAGATTCAGTGTCTGGTGAAGGCCAACTTCCTGATTCATAGACAGCCATTTTCCCCCGTGCCTTCACATGGTAGAAGAGGTAAACAGCTTCCTCAGACCTCTTTTGTAAGGGTACTAATTCCATTAATGAGGGTAGCCCTCATGACTTAATCACCTCCAAATGCCATCACCTTCAGGGGTAGGATATATGGAATTTAAAGAGACACAGTAATTCATGAACTATACATTATGTCAACCTTAAATGATGAGATTCAGAAAATACGATTAAGTATAGAGTTTATTCCAGCCCAAAGCTTGAGAATGACCTCCTGATGAACAGCAGTTAAAAGTGGGGTGTAAAGAAAAAAGAAGAGGCAATTCCTAAATTGTTACCAGGAATTTACATTGAAATAACATAAGCTATTGATTGGCTATTCATTTTTCTTTGTATCACAAAGTTCAGGAACATGAAGATAGTGGGTGAGGCAGCTAGTCAGGAACAAAATGCTTTTACACAATTGCCCCTGGGCATGGGTTGGAAGAGGCATGACTGAAGTTCCATACTCATGACTCTCTGGACCTGATACATTTTGCATACCTCACATAGCTCAGACTACTCTGAGTTCTTTTTCTTTTTTCATAAGAGAAAATGAGTATGCCATTTGTGATTTTGTTTCTTCTCAACTCTAGATTCATCCTTCATTGCCTGCTCTGTTAAAATAGAGCTATGCCCTTTGAGTAATTTTTCTTTACCAGATGGCATGATGTTAAACTTTGTCAGTGGACAGCACTAGAGAGACATTGCAAAAGAAAAAGGTTTCCTTCCTGGTGGGCATGTGTTCCCTCTGCAGGCTCCTGCACCAAGGACTGCTTTTCTGGGTTCTACTAAATGGGCAACTTCAACATTGTCCAGCCAGGTCCTGTAACACATGTACCCTCTTCAGTATTTGGTTCCTGCAGTACAGAGCAGCAGCAGCACCCAGTGACCAACAGTTTCCTTCCCACCACACCCCACCCCTCCTTCAGGCAGTTTTGCTACCAAGTGCCCCCAGTGAGACACCTTACCATGAACAGCTTTCCCAGAAACCTAAGAGAAAGATTTCTGCAAAGTTCCAGAGGGAAGATTTCCAGCAAGTTCTGTCAGCATGGCACTACAGTAACTTCTCTGCCATTCAGTGAGACACAGCTGTGTCTTCTTCAACAAGGTCTGGATCTCAGTCCTGGGGGGCCTCTTCCTTGGGTGCTCCAGCTCAGCCCCAGGGGAGAGTAGCTGTTATTCCTGTTGTCTTAGTCAATTCAGACCGCTATAACAAAATATCATAAACTGTTGGCTTATAAACAAGAGAAATTTGCTGGGCACAGTGGTTCACGCCTGTAACCCCAGCACTTTGGGAGGCCGAGGCAAGTGGATCACCTGAAGTCAGGAGGTCGAGACCAGCCTGCCCAACATGGCGAAACCCTGTCTCTATCAAAGATGCAAAAATTAGCTGGGCACAGTGGTGGGTGCCTGTTAATTCCAGCTACTTGGGAGGCTGAGGCAGGAGAATCACTTGAACCCAGGAGGCAGAGGTTGCAGTGAGCCGAGGTTGTACTATTGCACTCCAGCCTGGGCAACAGAGTAAGACTCCGTCTCAACAGAAAAAAATAAAATCAAAAAATTGAAGGAAAAAAAAAAAAGAGAGAGAGAAATTTATTTCTCACAGTTTTGGAGGTCCAAGATCAAAGGCCTGGCAGATTCAGTGTGTGGTGAAGGCCAACTTCCTGATTCATAGACAGCCATCTTTCCCCATGTCTTCACATGGTAGAAGAGGTAAACAGCTTCCTCAGACCTCTTTTGTAAGGGTACAAATTCCATTAATGAGGGTAGCCCTCATGACTTAATCACCTCCAAAGTCCCCACCTCCAAAGTCACCACCTTCAGGGTTAAGATATCAACATGTGAATTTTGGAGGAAAACAAACATTCAAACAATAGCACCTATATTCTTTAGAGGTGACTTCGCTTCTTACTAGCCAATCACTTTTACTCCAGTCCTTAGTTATAGTTAATAATTCTTTATATTAAACTCTTCCTGTTCAAATAACTGTGGTCTCTATCTCTTGTGGTTTCTGTATCAGATTGGACCTTGACTGATACAGAGAGTAATAGCAAAGAATCCCAGACCCCACTATAAACTCAGAAAAATGATTTAGATAAGATCAGATTGATTTTACTTTCAGTTCAACACATAATTACACCAACAGGTCTCAAACTTTTTTGTCTCAGTACCATTTTACACTTTTAAAAACTACGGAGAAACTTAAAGAGCTTTTGTTTATGTGGATTATATCTATCAATATTAAGAAATTAAAACTGAGAAAATTTTAAAACACAAGATACACAAGCACACATTTCATTAGGCATCAGATCAATGATATCATTACATATCCATGTAGCATCTGGAAAACTCCATCATACATTCATGAAAGAGGGAGACTGAAAAAGGCAAATAATATTTAAACCTTGTTTTTAAATAGTTTTGACCTTGTGGACCCCTTGAAAGGGTCTCAGATACCCCCGGAGGTGCTGGTATCACACTTTAAGAACAATTGATCTATACTAACGTTATATAAACACAATAACTAAGACCTATGAAGGGAAAGTATAGAAAATATGGTCCTTGCCCTCTCAGAACTGCTTAGTTGAAAATGCAGAATATATACTCATGAAAGAGTAAAATAACAATTCAATTCTGTATGTAATAAACTATCAGTAAGTTCTATCATTCAGAAAAGTGCTGTAGTTCAGGCTGATAACAGGCTGGAGTTCAGCAAAAAGAAAAAATGGCTTTCATTTTGTAAAATTCACCCTCCTTATACATTAGTTATAAGGAGAAAAAACATTTCCTTTATGTACAAACCCAAGTTCCAGAACAAGCTGAAGATCTCTCAAAACACAGCAATGATTGGCTAAGACACTAAACACAGCCACAGAGCTAAGGAAGAGAAAAGAACCAATACGAAGAATCTGATAGACTCCATGAGATGAAGCCCTTTCATGGTGCGTCCTTAGTTACATTGACATAAGGAAACATGTCCAGGTGTGGTGACTCACATCTGTAATCCCAGAGCTTTGGGAGGGCCAGATGGGGGGATCCCTTGAGGCCAGGAGTTCAAGACTAGCCTGGGCAACATACTGTAGACCCCCATCTCTACCAAAAAAATGTAAATGTCAACTGAGCATGGTGGCACACACCTGTAGTCCTAGCTACTTGAGAAGCTGACATGGAAGGATCACTTGAGCCCAGGAGTTTGAGGCTGCGGAGAGCTATGATTGCACAACTGCACTCAAGCCTGGGTGATAGAGCAAGACCTTATCTAAAAATAAATAAATTAGTCTGGGTGTGGTGGCTCACACCTATAATCCCCGCAGTTTGGGAGGCCAAGGTGGGTGGATCACTTGAGGTCAGGAGTTCGAGACCAACCTGGTCAACGTGGTGAAACCGTGTCTCTACTAAAAATACAAAAAAAAAAAAAAAAAAAAAAATAGGTGTGGTAGGACACACCTTTAGTGCCAGCTACTCGAAAGGCTGAGGCAGAAGAATGGCTTGAACCCTAGAGTGGAGGTTGCAGTGGGCCAAGATCATGCCATTGCCCTCCAACCTAGGTGACAGAATGAGACTCCATCAATATTAATTAATTAATTAAAAAATATATAAGAAACCTAAACTCTATAAACTGTTTCTTGCTTTAATTATTTTTCTTTATACATTTTTGATCTTTCAATTTCTTTTTATTCTTGCCTGTGGCCTCTATGAATAATTTCTAATGTGTCTTGACTGAACTAAGCAGAAAGAAGACTTGTTTACTTCTAGGCGAGGAAAGTTAGGGAAGTAAGAATACCGCTAGATAAATGTGTAGTGGTGACATCAGTTAATGATCTTGGAAAACAGGGCGATGAGGCCTAGAGCAGGAGGGAAAAAAGAGGAGAGGTAGATGTTTAGTGGACAGAGAGAAGCTGGAGTGAAAGTCAGCCGCCCTAAGGCCAGTCTGAGCATGTGATACATTCAAAGCAAGCTCAAATTCAATTGCAAAAAGTTTGGAAAGATGAAAATTTTTACTAACAATCTCACAGAAATGCCGAGGGAGGAATTATATACATATTAACACAGCAAAACTTCCCAAAAATCCTCTTTACCGGTCTCTTTCCCTAAAGTTTCCCTGAAAAGCTGCCCAAATAACTTCTCCCTTGCTCACCAAATTCTCAAGTTTCTTCCGGTTTCTCATACTCACCATCCTCTCCCTCCCCCGCAATTCCACCCCCACCCTTCCATCAAGGCCATTTACCTTCCTTGGCTATTACTTCAGACCTTTCCCCCAACACACAAGAGAATAATTTAACCTTTTTCTTCTTCTTTTTCTTTGGGTGGGGGTGTGTGTGTGTGTGTGTGTGTGTGTGTGTGTATGGATTTTTTGTTTGCTTGTTTTTTGAGGGGGTTTTTGAGACAAGGTCTCACTCTGCCACCCAGGCTAGAGTCCAGTGGTGTGATTTCGGCTCACTGCAGCCTCAAATTCTCAGACTCAGGTAATCCTCTTGCCTCAGCCTCCGGAGTAGCTGGGACTACAGGTGTGCACCACTAGGCCTGGCTAATTTAAAAAATTTTTTGTAGCACCAGAGGTTCCCACTATGTTGTCCAGGCTGGTCTTGAACTCCTGGGCTCAAGCAATCCTCCTGCCTCGACCTCCCAAGTGGTAGGATTACAGGCATGAACCACCGTGCCCGGACTAACCTCCTTCTTAACCCAACATAGATGGAGAGATAAGAAATGAAGGCTCCTTCCTTCAGTGGGTGGGAGAAACCGAAGGGAGAAAGACTGAATATTCAAACTTTAATATTTTTTTCCTTTCAAACATTTTTTTAATCAACATTTATTCATTAAGTTGCTGGACACAGATAATGAAATGTGGTCCCTAACCTGACATTATGGAATATCCATCCCCATTACAACCTTCTTTTTGCTCTTTCTTTGGAATTCCTTTCCAAAGGGAATGATTCCCTTACAAAAAGTAATTTTTTGCTTAATAAAGTGATTATTTTACAGAAATTTTCCATGGAATACTTTTACATGGTTAATTTCCCTCAGGCATTTAAACTATGATTTCAATCTCAGTCTTTATGAGAAAGAGGGTTAGATGACTGTGGCTTCTAAAATTCCCTTTGAAACAAAGTCAAAGGTATTAAGAAAGTTATCTCAGGGGCACCTTGCTAATAAATCATCATCCAAGGGTTTTGAATAACTCAAAAGTAAAAAAATAGATTTTTCTGCCATATAACCAGTTGTTATAAAATACCGTCGACAAAGAACTGTTGAATTATCTCTGTATATTTAGCCACAAATAAGGGGAGAAAGAGTAATAGAGAAGCATCTGAACACCACAAATTTATGCTTAGTAAACGGAAATTATTTTGAAAAAAAAAATGAAGAGTAAGGGCATTAAAAATATAGGCTGGGTGCCATGGCTGACACCTATAATTCCAGCACTTTGGGAGGCTGAGGCAGGTGGATCACTTGAGGCCAGGAGTTCAAAACCAGCCTGGCCAACATGGTGAAACCCTGTCTCTACTAAAAAATACAAAAAATTAGTTGGGCACAGTGGTGCATATCTGTAATCCAGCTACTCAGGAGGTTGAGGCATGAGAATCACTTGAACCCAGAAGGCAGAGGCTGCAGTGAGCTAAGAATGCACTACTCCACTACGCTACAGCCTGGGCAACAGAGTGAGACTCTGTCAAAAAAAAAAAAAAAAAAAAAGCAAAAACAGCCTGAGCAACATAATGAAACCCTGTCTCTACAAAAAATACAAAAATTACCTGGGCATGATGGCACCCATCTGTAGTCTCAGTTACTCAGGAGTCTGAGGCAGAAGGATCTCTTGAGCCCAGGAGGTGGAGGCTGCAGTAAGCGTGATCACACCACTGCACTCCAGCCTGGGGCAACAGAGTGACAACCTGTCTCAAGAAAAAAAAATGTATATATATATACACACATACATTATATATATATGTATATACACACACACAACTTATTAATCCATATCTTTATTAGTTGCCTATTGCTGAATATCAAATTACCCCCAAATTTAACCATTTAACAAACATTTATTACCTCCTAGTCTCTATAAGTCAGGAATCCAGGTGCGACTTAGCAGGACCTTTCAGTTCAGGGCCTCTCAAAAGGCTGCAGTTGAGGCACCGGTCCTGTGTCTCTCACAAGGCTTTAGTCAAGGTGATGGCCCGGGTCATAGTCACCTCAAGATTTAATTGGGATAGGATCCACTTCCAAGCTCATTCAGGGGTTGTTGGCAAGATTCAGTACGTCATGGGTGTTGAACTGAAGACTTCTGTTCCTTACGACCAGTTCGCCTCTGAGAGGCCCCTCAGGTCCCAGATGGCCGTCTCTAGAGGGCAGTGCCCAGCATAGAGGCTGGCTTCATCCAAGTGAAAGTGAGAGAAGACAAGAGAGCAAGCAAGATAGAAGTCACAGTCTTTTGCAACCTAATCACAGAAGTGGCATCCTATTATTTTTTTCTGTGTTCTATCAGGTAGAAACAAATCACTACATCCAGCCAACACTCAAAGAGAGAGGATTACACAGAGCTTGAGTACCAAGAGGTAACTTTTGGGAGGAATGGATATGTTCATTGTCTTGATTGTGGTGATGGCTTCACAAGTGTGTATATAAATCAAAACTTATCAAACGATTGACATACAATAAACTGCACTTGCATTATGTGCAGTTTATTGTATGTCAATTATATCTCAATAAAGCTGTTTCCAAAATAAAGCATTATTTTATCTGTGTGCAAAACTGAGGTTCTTTAAAGCAAGAACTATTTCAATAATTCTGTCATTTCACCTTAAGACCTCTAAAAAAACAAAGAAAATAAAAAGTACAGGGTCTAGCATGGTGGCTCATGCCTGTAACCCCAAGGCTTTGGGAGGCTGAAGTGAGAGGATTGCTTGAGCCCAGGGGTTGGAGGTTACAGTAACCTCCACTGCACCCCAACCTAGGCAGAAAAGAGAGACCTGGTCTCAAAAAAAATAAAAAAATTAAAAATGTAAAAAATTAAAAATAAAAAGTTTGGACTTGATGATTCTATGGAAAATGGAAAAAGATAAAAATAATAATAGTAATAAAAAATACAAGGTTGTCTACTGCAACCTATAAGAAAAATAGGACTTCAACTATCAGGAAAGACAAAGTATCTTTCTAATGCAGTGGCTCTAACTTCAGCATGCATTAAAATCACTTGGAGAATCTGCAATTCTAAGTTTTCAGGAAATGTTGATGCTGCTGGTCCAGAGACCATACTTTGAGAATCACTGTCCTAGTTCATCAGCAATAAACAACTAGAAATTGGGTCAGAAAAAGATAGCATTTACAAATATAACAAGCTACATAAAATACATAGAAATAATCCAAAAGAAAAATATACAAAACCTATATGAATTTAAAAAAAAATAGTTAAGGGCACACAAGAAGTTCTGAATAAAAGATATACCATGTTCCTAAGTGAGAAGATTCAATATTTAAAAATTTTTAATTCTCCTTGAATTAATCTATAAATTTAGTTAACTCCAATTTTTTAAAGTCTCAAAAGGACCTTTTACAGAATTTAACATGTTAATTCTCAAGTTCAAATGGAAAAGGAAATACATTTTAAAAAGTCAGTAAGGTTTTGGGCCGGGTGTGGTGGCTCAAGCCTGTAATCCCAGCACTTTGGGAGGCCAAGAAGGGCAGATCACGAGGTCAGGAGATCGAGACCATCCTGGCTAACACAGTGAAACCCCGTCTCTACTAAAAAATACAAAAAACTAGCCGGGCGAGGTGGCGGGCGCCTGTAGTCCCAGCTACTCGGGAGGCTGAGGCAGGAGAATGGCGTAAACCCGGGAGGCGGAGCTTGCAGTGAGCTGAGATCCGGCCACTGCACTCCAGCCTGGGCGACAGAGTGAGACTCCATCTCAAAAAAAAAAAAAAAAAAAGTCAATAAGGTTTTGAAAAAATGAGCAATGAAGAGAGGCTTGTCCTAGCAGGTGGCAAAACATGGAATAAAACTATGGAAATTGGCCAGCCTTACACCTATAATCCCAACACTTTGGGAGCCAAAGCAGGCAGACTATTTGAACTCAAGAGTCTGAAAACAGCCTGGGCAACATGGGGAAATCAAGTCTCTACAAAAAATGCAAAAAATTATCTGGACATGGTGACATGTACCTATAGTCCCAGATACTCAGGACACTGAGGTGGGAGGATCATTTGAGCCTGGGAGGTTGAGGCTACAGTGAGCCTTGATCACACCTTTGCACTCCAGTCTGAGTAACAGAATGAGATCCTGTCTCAAAAAAAAAAAACCAAAACAATGGATATTAAAACGGTGTGGTATTGGCTGGGCCTGGTGGCTCATGCCTGTAATCTCAGCACTTGGTAGGCTGAGGCAAGTAGATTGCTTGAGCTCAGGAGTTTGAGACCAGCCTGGGCAACATGGAGAAACCTCCCTGTCTCTGTGAAAAATACAAAAAAAATTAGCTAGGTGTGGTGGTGCACGTCTGTGGTCCCAGTTACTCAGGAGGCTAAGGTGGGAAGACTGCTTCAGCCTGGGAGGCAGAGATTGCAGTAAGGCAAGATCATGCTGCCATGCACTCCAGGCTGGGTAATGGAGTGAGACTCCCTCAAAAAAAAAAAAAAAAATGTGGTATTAACTTAGATATAGATAAATTAATATATATAATAAATAAGCCCAGAACATAACCATTTTTATCTGGAAATGTTGTTTATGATAAAGTGACATTTTATATCTCAATAAATTGAGATGAAACACGTGACTTTTTGGAATAAATAAAGTTAGATCTCTGTTTCTATCACTCTGCATCAGTTAGCCTTCTTTATATTGCAAGCAATTGATGATCCAGCCCAAACTGCCTTACTCAACAAAGGGCCCATTTAACTGAAAGACCCTGAAATAGAGCAGGCTTTAGGAATTGCTTGGAGTTAGTAGCTAAGTACTGACATGAAAGACATTGGGGTTTTTGTTTATTCACTTGTTTTATGTTTTCTTTTTCTGCCTCTTCATTCTGACATAGGCAGTGTCAGCTGCTTCCTAAGACTTCAATGGCTGCCGAAGTTGCCAAGCTCCAAATCTTCACACCAAATTGCCCCAAAGGAGAAAAATACTGTCTTTTGGTAGCTCCCTTATATGAGAAGAAGAAACCCCCTCTTCCAGCAGACAGCCTCTCTTCCTGTCATTGGCTCAAACTATCGGCTTGACATTCCCTAGCATGCCATGATTTGGTTTACACCTGAAACAATAATAGACTTATCTGAATAAATCTGTGTGAAAAGAGGGATGGAGGCCGGACCTGGTGGCTCATGCCTGTAATCCCAGCACTTTGGGAGGCAGAGGCGGGTGGATCACTTGAGGTCAGGAGTTCAAGAACGGCCTGGCCAACATGGCGAAACCCCGTCTCTACTAAAAAGACAAAAATTAGCTGGGCGTGATGGTGCATGCCTGTAATCCCAGCTACTCCGGAGGCTGCGGCAGGAGAATCGCTTGAACCTGGGAGGCGGAGGTTGCAGTGAGCCAAGATGGCGCCATTGCGTTCCAGCCTGGGTGACGGAGCAAGACTCCATCTCAAAAAAAAAAAAAAAAAAAAAAAAAAAGGATGGGAATTCCAGTTGATCTAAAACAACAGGGCTCTCTTTTAGCAGTAAGGATGTTGTCAATTTCAACCCACTACCCCAAACAAAAGACATGCTTGTTACATAAAGGAGAGGAGGAAGGAACAGTCCTAATATCTACTATGATGATATATCAGAATAAATTCCAGATGTGTTTTAGATCCAAATTATTAAAAACAGAGAAACGGGATATTCCAGTCTCAAGGAAGTAGAGCATAATTCTCACTCCTTAAGTGTGGGCTATACATAGTGACTTCCTTTAAAACAATACAGTATGAAAAGGGGGAAAAAGAATAATAGAGAAATATTCTCTCAGTCAGGTGATCAAGGTTAACCTCAGTGGCGTTAAGTTGCTTGATCATGTATACCTTTCATATGACACGATGGTCAGTCTGGGCAACATGGTGAAACCCCATCTCTACCAAAAATACCAAAAAAAAAAAAAAAAAAAATTAGCCTGGAGTGGTGGAGTGCGCCTGTAGTCCTAGCTATTAAGGAGGCTGAGGTAGGAGAACTGCTTGAATACGGGAAGCAGAGAATGCAGTGAGCCAAGATCGCACTACCACCCTCCAGCTTGGGCAACAGAACTAGACCCTGTCTTTAAAAAAAAAAAAAAAAACCACGATGGGAAGAGCTTTTTACAAAAGCTCTGTGATCTTCCTCCCACAAACACAAAACTCCAGTCTTGTTATGAGAAAAACACTGGATGAATCTCAGTTGAGGAGTAGTCTATGAAATATCTGACTAAAACTCTTCTAGGTTAATTATCAAAAACAAGAAAAGTCTGAGAAACTGTCACAGACCAGAGGAGGGCAAGGAAATGCTAGAACTAAATATAATGGGGTATCCCAAATGTATCAGGGACTCCTGGAACAGAAAAAGCACATGAGGTGAAAACTAAGGAAATATGAACAATGTATGGAGTTCAGTTAATAATGTCAATACTGGTTCATTAATTATGACAAATGTACCATGCTAATATAAGATGTTAATAAACAAGGGAGATTGGATTTGAGGTATATGAGAACTCTCTGTACTATCTTCACATTTTTGTAAATGTACAAATATTATAAAATTAAAATCTTATTTAAAAATTTTTAAACAAATTAGGCCAGGCACAGTAGTTCATGCCTGTAATCCTAGCGCTTTGGGAGACCAATGCAGGAGGATCGCTTGAACTCAGGAGTTCAAGACCAGCCTGGGCAACGTAGGGAGACTCTGTCTCTACAAAAAAATACTTTAAAAAAAGCGAGGCATGATAGTGCATGCCTGTGGTCTCAGCCACTTGGGAGGCTGAGGTGGGAGGATCACTTTGGCTCAGGAGATAGAAACTGCATCGAGCTGTGATTGCACCACTGCACTCCAGCCTGGGTGATAGAGCAAAGCCTTCTCTCAAAAATAAATAAATATCCCCAAATATAAAAGTTTTGGTAGAGTATAGTGGAATATTTTTATAAACTTGAGATAGAAGACCTGATAAGCAAAATGTAAATACTCAAAAAACAGAAAGGAAAAGTTGAACAGATTTGACTACATAAGAATTGAAGACTAGGCCAGGTGCAGTGACTCACACCTGCAATTCCAGCATTTTGGGAGGCGAGTCAGGCAGATCACTTGAGGTCAGGGGTTGGAGACCAGCCTGGACAACATGGTGAAACCCCATCTCTACTAAAACTACAAAGCTGGGCGTGGTGGCTTGTGCCTGTAATCCCAACTACTTGGGAGGCTGATGCAGGAGAATCACTTGAACCCAGAAGGCGGAGGTTGCAGTGAGCCAAGATTGTACCACTGCACTCCAGCTTGGGTGACAGAGCAAGACTCTGTCTCAAACAAACAAACAAACAAACAAAAATTGAAAACTTCCACTACAGGAAAGACAATAACCACAGTTAATAGATACCTACCTAAAGCCAAGCCCAGTGGCACACGCCCATAGTCCCAGCTACTGGGGAGGCTGAGGTGGGAGAATCACTTGAACTCAGGAGTTTGAAACCAGCCTGAGCAACAACATAGCAAGACCCATCTCTAAACATTTTTTTTTAAGTTAATTAAAATAGATATCCAACAGAATGAAATAAAAATATTTGCAATATATATATAATAGACAAAAAAGAATTCATATGTAGAACACATAAACAGATAAAAGGAACTAATTAGGAAAAGATAGACTGGACAAATGGGCAAAAATCTAAACTGATAAATTTATAGACAAAACACAAATGGTTAGTAAACATGAAAAGATGTTCAACTTCACCAATAGTCAGGAAAATGCAAATGAAAGTAACAATGTTTTTAAGTCATCATGGGGAGGAGAGGAGGGAAGGAGAAGAAAAATAAAATTAGAAGGATAGTATGTAATTGACACTGGGAGCAACTTCTGTTTATCCCTTTGAAGAGCGTAAGATTAAAAATTGTATCCAGACAAAGTGGCTCATACCTGTAATCCCAAAACTTTGGGACGCCGAGGTGGGAGGATTGCTCAAGTCCAGGATTTGGAGACCAGTGGGGTAACACAGAGAGATCCAATGTCCACAGAAAGTTTAAAAATTAGCGAGGTGTGGTGGTGTACACCTGTAGTCTCAGCTACTTGGGAGGCTGAGGACAGAGGATCACTTGAGCCCAGAAAGTCAAGGTTACAGTGAGCCATCAACATGCCACTGCACTCCCAGCCTGAGTGACGGTGAAACCCTGTTTCAAAAAAAAAAAAAAAGAAAGAAAGAAAGAAAAAGAAAAGAAGGAAATTGTATAGCTGCTTCAAGACTTCAGGAAGTCCATGAAAGACAAGTTGTAGGCTGGGCATGGTGTCTCACGCCTGTAATCCCAGCACTTTGGGAGGCCCAGGCGGGCAGATCACTTGAAGTCAGGAGTTGGAGACCAGCCTGGCCAACATGGTGAAACTCTGGCTCCACTTATACAAAAATTAGCCAGGCGTGGTGGCACATGCCTGTAATACTGGCTACTCGGGAGGCTGAGGCAGAGGAATTGCTTGAACCCAGGAGGTGGAGGTTGCAGTGAGCCAAGAGATGTGCCACTGCCCTCCAGCCTAGGCAACAGAGCAAGACTGCCTCAAAAAAAAAAAAAAAAAAGACAAGTTGTAAACTATGCTGCAAAGCTTAATATAAAACTTAGTGAAGTAGAAACAAATTATTCCTACTTTTGTTTTGGAAAATATATGTGTTTGTTTTTTGAAATCATCTCACCTCACTGCAACCTCTGCCTCCCGGGCTCAAGCGATCCTTCCACCTGAAGCTCCAGAGTAGCTGGGACCACAGTTGTGGGTGCCTTCACCACAACTGGCTAATTTGGGGGTTTTGTTTGTTTGTTTTTTGGTAGAGACAGGGTTTCACCATGTTGCCCAGGCTGGTTTTGAACTTCTGGCCTCAAGCAATCTGCCCACCACAGCCTCCCAAAGTGCTATGATTACAGGCGTGAGCCACCATGCCAGGCCAGGAAAATATCGATATGCTTCTTCGGTTGGGAAGGTGGCACCCAAAGCCTTGTTCTGTAATAAGGCAATATGTAAACAGGCAGCCGGAGTCAGAAGTGTAAATGTATACCGTGTAAGTTCCAAATGTCTTTGGACCCTAGGAAGAGATTTGGTGACGTACTAAATAGAAGCAGAATTACATTTTACTACCATACTGTTGAAGCAGATTCAAGGAGACGTTAAATGGTCTTATGGCTAGGCATATTTTAAAACTTGTGTTAAATGTTACCTTTTCTTCAGACTCAGCGCTGGCAATTAGTGGCTAATTAATCTTTACTCTAAGTCTGGGAAGCAGTTATTTTTATAGAAAAAAGTATAGTTGTGGAAAAGTTTAGGGAGTAAGCCTTAGTAGGAGAAAGCCTTGCCTTTGGCATGCAGCCATGTCCAAGCTCGACCTCTTACCTGAGGACACTACATTCTAGGTGTGATACCTAAAAAGAAATAATTTGCCTCATATGATTTGGTTGCAAAGTCATGACAAGGCCAGGCACAATGGCTCATGCCTGTAATCCCAGCACTTTGGGAGACTGAGGCAGGAGGATCATTTGAGCCCAGAACTTCAAGACCAGCCTGGGAAACACAGTGAGACCCTGTCTCTACAAAAAAAAAAAAAAAAAAAAAAAAAAAAAAAAAAAAATTTGAGATGGAGTCTCGCTCTGTTGCCCAGGCTGGAGTGCAGTGGCACGATCTCAGCTCACTGCAACCTCCACCTCCCGGGTTCAAGTGATTCTCCTGCCTCAGCCTCCCAAGCAGCTGGGACTACAGCTAATTTTTGTGGGACTTTTTGTTTGTTTGTTTTTTGTTTTTAGTAGAGACGGGGTTTCGGGGTCTGGAACTGCTGACCTCAGGTGATTCGCCCACCTGAGCCTCCCAGAGTGCTAGGATTACAGGCATGAGCCACTGTGCCCAGCCAAAAAAAAAAATTTAATTAGCCAGGTGTGGTAGCACATGCCTGTGGTCCCAGCTACTCAGGAAGTTGAAGTGAGAGGATCACTTGAGCCTGGGAGGTTGAGGTTGCATTTGAGCCCAGGAGGTTGTGCCACTGCACATCAGCCGGCGCAAAAGAGACCCTGTCTCAAAAATAATAATAATAAAGTAATGACAAGCATCAAATATGGATAGGGTTAATTTACATTTACTCCACCAATATAAGAATACTAGCAAAAGAGGATGTCCCTTCAGGTTTCACAGAAACCATATTAATATTACTAACAGAAAGTACTGACATTTTATAGTAGGAATTTATAATAGGAAGTCATTCATACAATCATATAGGTTGAAACTATAAACATTTAAGAAGGGTTTGAGTATTATTATCATCATAGTTATCTCTAGTATTTTCACAGATTATGGATCCATAATGAGCTTTTTTTCTTTAAAGATAAAGAAATATCTAAATATTTTGGAATTGTTATAATGGTGAATAACCACTTTTCCCCCATGAAGCCCCATTTTAATCTTGAAGACTGCTTCTTCCTGGTCAGTATTCTTATCACCACCACCACCACCATCATCATATCAACAACACTTACCCAATACTTACTCTGTGCTAAGAGTTTTATATGAATTTTCTTATTATTAAGTATTTGATTGTTTAAAAATGCAAATACTTGTGAATGCCATTACCAGTTTACTCAAGAGCGGTAACCATGAAGCAAAATCCTTCGGGAACAGAACACAAAATATAAACCTCCTGGATTGAAGGGAAGGGAAAGTGACATGAAAGATGGAAAACAAGGCTGGGTGCAGTGGCTCACGCCTGTAATCCCAGCACTTTGGGAGGCTGAGGCAGGTAGATCACTTGAGGCCAGGAGTTTGAGAGCAGCCTGGCTAACATGGTGAAACTCCGTCTCTACTAAAAATACAAAAATTAGCCAGGCATGGTGGTGCCTGCCTGTAATCCCTGCTACTAGGGAGGCTGAGGCATGAGAATCGCTTGAACCCAGGAGGGAGAGGTTGCAGTGAGCCAAGATCGCACAACTGCACTCCAGCCTGGGCGACAGAGCAGCCCTCTGTCAAAAAAAAAAAAAAAAAAAAAAGAAGAAAGAAAAGAAAAGAAAGAAAGATGGAAAACATAACATGTTTGTTGTGTTTTTAACTGGCTCCTTTTTATAAAATGCCTTAGGGATAGTCATCAAAGAACCTATTGAATACCTAACAAGTGCAGAACAGTATCCTAAGTGCTTTGATTAAATATTTGTTTTTTACTAGAAATGTATAGTCTTCTGCTATGGTCTGAATGCTTGTGTCCACCCAAAATTCATATGTCGAAATCCTCACCCTCAAAGTGATGGCATTAAGAGGTGGAGCCCTTGGGAGGTGGTTAGGTCATGGAGGTAGAACCCTCATGAATAGGATTAGTGCCCTTGTAACAGAGGCCCCTCACCCCTTTCACCATGTGAGATCACAGCTAGAAGGCACAACTGATGAACAAGAAAGTGAGCCCTCACCAAACACTGAATCTTCCTTGATCTTGTATTTCCCAGCCTCCAGAACTGTGAGAAATAAATTTCTCTTGTTTGTGGTATTTTGTTATAGCAGCCTGAATGGACTGAGACATCTTCATTCAAGAAAACCTATGAAATATAGAAAGTAGTAAGATAAGTAAAATAATATAATATCAATAGGTATATGTACACCAATAGGTATGTATACAAAACACAATTGTTTTGAATCTTTTGATTAAAGTTTTAATGAAATCTTGCCATTTTCAATTAACATTATATCATAAGCCATTTCCATGTTATTAGTCTTTGTAATCATTACCTTAATTGTTCACCATGCTTTATAATAATTTACCTGCTCTATTTAAAAAACTTACTTTAGGCTGGGCATGGTGGCTCATACCTATAATCCTAGCACTTTTGGAAGGCCAAGGTGGGAAGATTGCTTGAGCTTAGGAGTTCTTACTATTAGAGAATATGAGAGGAGGTCTCACTATGCTGCCCAGGCTGGTCAACACAGTGAGATCTCCTCTCTACAAAAAAATTTTAAAAATTAGCCAGACATGGTGGCACATACCTGTAGTCCTAGCTACTCAGGAGGCTAAAGCAGGAGGATGGCTTGAGCCTGAAAGATCAAGGCTGCAGTGAGCTGTGATTGTACCACTAAACTCCAACCTGGGTGACAGAGCAAAACCTTGCCTCAAAAAAATATTTTGTGTCCAGTTTTTTACTATTATATACAATGTTACAATGTAGATCTTTGTACAGAATCTATTTTGTGTTTTGAATTATTTTCTGGTATAAATGTCCATAAACAAAATGACTGGGACAGCTCACATATGCAGTGCAAAACTTTTGATATGTTACTATCAAAAATGTCTTTCCAAGAGATATTTTCATATACTCATTTGGAAACATGATTTTTTTTTTTTTTTTTTTTTTTTGAGATGGAGTCTTGCTCCATTGCCCAGGCTGGAGTGCAGTGGCATGATCTTGGCTTACTACAACTTGTCTCCCAGGTTCAAGCGATTCTCCTGCCTGAGCCTCCCAAGTAGCTGAGATTACAGTCACCCACCACCACACCTGGCTAATTTTTGTATTTTTTGTAGAGATGGGGTTTAGCCATGTTGGCCAGGCTGGTCTCGAACTCCTGACCTCAAGTGATCCACCCACTTCAGCCTCCCAAAGTGCTGGGATTACAGGGATGAGCTACCATGACTGGCCTGGAAACATTAATTATTAAAGACTTTTTGGAGGATAATTTTGTAACATATTTCAGAATAAAAGTGCATATACAACTTGATTCGGCAATCCATTTCTAGGAATCTTTCCAACAAAAATTCTTACACATATACACAAACATGGATATACAAGAGTTTTGTTTTAGCACTCTTTGAACTAGGAAGAAGGTTGGAAATAACCTAAAGGGGAAATAAATTGTGTTATGGATATACTATATTATGGAATATATAAAGCTGTTAAGAATGCAGTGGTTGTGTATTGTCATAGAAAGATCTCTTAGAGAGGTAAGTGAAGGAAAAGCTAATTAATGAACAATCAGAATTACTTCATTTTTTAAATTAATGATTACAGCTGAAGATGCATTTAAAAATTAAAATTTAATCTAATTAAACATTTTTTTTAAAGATGCAAAAAAAAAAAAAAAATAGGGATTACACAACTGTGGCTGAGACCACTAGTTGTCCCACTGAATCCATCTTCCCCTTCCTCCATAGTAATAAAGTACCAGTTAGCTGGCCACATTTCCTAGCTGTTCCTGTAGTGAGAATTGGCCTTGTGATTAAATTCTGGCCAATGAGGTGTAAGCAGAAGTATTTGTGGCAATCCTGGGACTCTTCCTTAAGAAACCGCTGGTACATTTTATCAACTAATTCTCGAGATCCTAAAATGGCAATTACTTATTATCGTGGATCTGCGGGCAGCTGGGGCAACTGTGCTCCACATGCTTTAACTTTGGAGCCCAGGCTGAAGGGGCAGCAGCTCACTCAGGAATGCTCTTCTCATGACAACAGCAGCATGGGCAGGAGGGCAAACAGAACCGTGGAGGTTCCTGAAGGCCTGGGCTTGGAACTGCCACTGACCACAGTAAGTCACATGGCCAATCCCAAACCCAAGAGGCAGGGAAGTGTGTCTATGATGAAGCCATGGCAAGATGTCAATGGAGGTACGGTAGAGAAGTAGGACAATTAAGGTCCATAATATACACTTTCCTTAAATGTATTAAGTTAATTTTCTAGGGTTACATGGTTACTATGTATCAGAGCCAGGAATTCAAACCTACCTCTACTAGATCCAAAGCCCATGATCTTTTAGTCTCACCACTATGCACTTTTGTGTTTTTATTCTGTTTTCATTCTGGTAGAATAAATTGTCCCTCATTACTCAATTTTTTAATTTTTTTTTTTTAACAGAGCTCTGTTGCCCAGGCTGGAGTGCAGTGACATAATCTTGACTAACTGCAAGCTCCACCTCCAGGGTTCAAGTGATTCTCATGCTTCAGCCTCCCTAGTAGCTGGGATTACAAGGGTGCACCACCATACTCAGCTAATTTTTGTATTTTCAGTAGAGTCAGAGTTTCACCATGTTGGCCAGGCTGGTCTTGAACTCCTGACCTCAAGTGATCCACCCAACTTGGCCTCCCAAAGTGCTGGGATTACAGGCATGAGCCACCACACCCAGTCTTTAAAATATTTTTCTTTGTTATTATAGTGTGTTTATGATTGCAAATAAACAAACTGGAATTAGGCTGTGTGCAAAGAAAACAAACTGGAATTAGGCTGTGTGCAGTGGTTCACTCCTGTAATCCCAGCCCTTTGGGAGGCCAAGGCGGGCGGATCTCAAGGTCAGGAGATCCAGACCATCCTGGCTAACATGGTGAAACCCCATCTCTACTAAAAATACAAAAAATTAGCCGGGTGCGGTGGCGGGCACCTGTAGTCCCAGCTACTCAGGAGGCTGAGGCAGGAGAATGGCGTGAACTCAGGAGGCAGAGCTTGCAGTGAACCGAGATCGCGCCACTGCACTCCAGCGTGGGTGACAGCGCGAGACTTGGTCTCAAAAAAAAAAAGAGAAAACAAACTGGAATTAAATCTATAACTTGGGAAGTACTGACATCTTTAAAACTATTTGTTTTCTTTAAAAGGAATATGTTGTGTCCATCCTATCAATTTGACTTATGTAGGCCTATCTTGTTAATATTATTCACAATCCTTTTGGATCTCTTAGCTATTTCATCATTTTACCTATAAATATTAATAATCTTGTCGCTTTCAAAATTTAAAATTCTTATTTCTGTTTTCTGCCTTTTTTTGTTGGATAAAATGTCCAGAAGAAAGTTATTGGGAGTTTTCTCACCAAAAAGGTTGCTTTGTTTTGTTTTGTTTTGTTTTGTTTTGTTTTGTGACAGAGTCTCGTTCTGTTGCCCAGGCTGGAGTGTAGTGGTGCGATCTTGACTTGCGCCATCTCCACCTGCCAGGTTCAACTGATTCTCCTGCCTCAGCCTCCTGAGTAGCTGAGACTACAGGTGTGCGCCACCACGCCCAGCTAATTTGTGTGTGTGTGTGTGTGTGTGTGTGTGTGTGTGTGTTTTTAGTAGAGATGGAGTTTCACAATGTTGGCCAGGCTGGTCTCAAACTCCTGGCCTCAAGTGATCAACCTGCTTCAGCCTTCCAAAGTGCTGGAATTACAGGTTTAAGCCACTGTGCCCGGCCACCAAAAAGTATTATGATGACACTTTAAATGATCTTTTTTTTTAAATCACAGTAAAGAAATAACTTCTTTTAAACTTTTTTTTTTTTTTTGAGACAGAGTCTTGTTCTGTCACCCAGGCTGGAGTGTAGTGGCACGATCTCTGGCTCACTGCAGCCTCAACCTTGCAGGCTTAAGCAATCCTCCTATCTCAGTTTCCTGAGTAGCTGGGACCACAGGAGTGTGCCACCACCCTTAGCTAATCTTTGTATTTTTTTGTAGAGATGATGTTTTGCTGTGTGCCCAGGCTGGTCTCAAACTTCTGGGCCCATGTGATCCACCCACTTCGGCCTCCCAAACACAGTGGTGGGATTACAGGCATAAGACACTGTGCCCAGCCTTGGAAAATAGTTTTGGGGGGATGCTCTTATTACATTTTGCCCAAACCCTTCCTGGGGCTTCAAATGGTAATGAGTCCTCCAATTCTGCAGCAAGCACATAAAGCACAAGAGTAGACGACAACATCTTCCTGGGATATTTGGCCAGAACTGTCCTTTTGCTAAGAGAAGATTTTTACACTGCAAGTGTTGCAGAGATTTGCTACATTAAATAAACAACTATTGGTGAAATTTTTGTGGGAATATATTTTAAAAGCACTCAACCAAGAAAAGTGAAACACAATTTTAGATTGGGCTGAACTTGTTGATAAGGATGCACTTACCAAAAGTGCTGCATCCAAAGTGCTGGCTTAAGCAGTTGGGTGTCTAACTGGATTGGATAAGGCAAATCAGGCACCAACTTGGGCCCTCATTAAAAGATGCAGAGATGCCAAAAGTCCCTTGGCATATATATGGGAAGGAAATTAAAGGCTCCATGAGATAGGAATGCTGGAATAGATTCATTACGAATGTCCTGCTTTGCACATACATAACTGTTGCCTCAAGAATGACTGAGACTGCCAGATGCAGTGGCTCACACCTGTAATCCCAACACTTTGGGAGGCCAAGATGGGCAGATGACCTGAGATAAGGAGTTCAAGACCAGGCTGGTGAACATGGTGAGACCTCCATCTCTATTAAAAATACAAAAAATTAGCCGGGCATGGTGGTTCATGCCTGTAATCCCAACTACTTAGGAGGCTAAGTCCAGAGAGTCTCTTGAAATGGGGAGGTGGAGGTTCCAGTGAGCTGAGATCACACCGCTGCGCTCCAACCTGGGCAATAGAGTGAGACTCCATCTCAAAAAAAAAAAAAAAAAAAAAAAAGAAGGACTGAGATGGAATTTCATCCATGACCTTGAGACCAGTGCTGTTGAGGGGAATTTCAGCATCTTACAGAAAGAAAATATTCATGACCTATTTTCTGAATGTTGGAAATTGCTGGTGGGAAATACTGCAACTGAAATGCATTTGCTAGTTTCAATTTGCATAAGGAGAATCTTGGGGTTATAGAGGTAAGATAGCCTTCCTCAACAGTCAGAGCTGAGCGTACTTGATTATGACAATAGGCTGTAAGACTAGCTTGGTAATCGGAATGAGTTCACCCTCAGAGATATCTGGCTATGCCTATCTGAACACAGAGTTTCCACAAAATTCTTACTTAATTTGTGTAACCAAAATAGACCAATGTGACCTGAGGCAAGACAGTAGAGAGTCATGACTCTTCATGCAATTTCCAGAGCTGAATTAACAAATTCATAGCACTTGCTTGAATGGAAGTCTAGGTACTGTGTTATAACAGCAAAAGTTCCCTTTCTTTGACTATTACTCCTAGACAGTCCTAATGGGAATTTAATAGGGTAACTGTGTTTTAGGATGAGAGGAAATAAGGCTTTTTGGAAACTCTTAGATACCTGCTCTGGGCTACTAGCTAGTTCTGGTACACATAAATCACCAGGAATTACCTGTCAGAGTGAGGATGTACCTGGGTCACTTTGACTGGATCAAACTTTAAACTCACTCATTCTGTGGATTTTTTCAGTTCCTGTGTTGGAAAAACATTCTCCACAAGTGGCAAAAATCTCCAGACTTTTTTCCTATGAAGTAAGAATTATTGTGATAGGAAGAACCAAATGGAAGACCCTGGGGTTTCTTCTCCCTATTAAAATGATAAATCAAAGGCAAGGATATATCCCGGGGAGAATTTAAGATGTTAATGCCACTGTTTGTGACCTATCCAATAGCTATATTTACTTGCTAAACAAAATGCCTCTTTAAAGTTTATTTTATTTTAGAGGCAGGGTCTGTTCTGTCACCCAGGCTGGAGTGCAGTGGCAAAACCATAGCCTTGAACTCCTGGGTTTAAGTGATTCTCCCACCACAGCCTCCTGAGTAGCTAAGACAAATGTGCCACTGCACCTGGCTTAATTAATTCATTTTTTTAAAGAGGCGCAGTCCCATTTTGTTGGCTAGGCTGGACTTGAACTACTGGGCTCAAGCGATGATACTACTCCCACTCGGCCTCCCAAAGTGCTGGGAAATAGGTGTGAGCCACCACGCCCAGTCTCACCTTTTTTAACTTTAAAATTATAAAACAGCCATGGGCTTCAAGGAGACTAAACTCCTTCCCATTACATGAGAATAAATCTTAATTAGACTATGTCCAAATCTAAATAATTTCATTATCTTTGCAATAATTGGTTCAGATATGACAATATGATGTCATTCTAGCCAATAAGATGAGAAGAAAGGAAATAGAAGAGAACACAGCCTGCAAAGGGGCTAGAAGTATTCCAACACAGCTTGGTTTTTGTGTGTGTGTTTTTGTTTTTGTTTTGAGACAGAGTTTGGCTCTGTTGCCCAAGCAGAAGTGCCTTGGTGCAATCTTGGTTCACTATAACCTCTATCTCTTGGGCTCAAGCCATCCTCCCACCTCAGCCCCTCCAGTAGCTGGGATTACAGGCCTGCACCACCATGCTCAGCTAATTTTTGTACTTTTTGTAGAGATAGGGTTTCACCATGTTGGCCAGGCTGGTCTCTAACTCCTGAGCTCAAGGTATCCTCCTGCCTCAGCCTCCCAGAGTGCTGGGATTACAGGCGTGAGCCACTGGTCCCGGCCCCAACACAGTCTTAAAGAATGTCAGTGATTATTGCTAGCATGATCAGATGGTTATTCCAAGTGCAGCTGCTCTTCTAAATACGTAACGGGGCAAAATACTGCAGCCTCAGTCACTGGTATACAGCTTTGGAGCTAGGAAGTGTTTTTTCTACTTCCCAACAAGCAAAGTACACCAAAAGCACTTTGCTGCCACGTGACAAAAACTGACAATGGTTGGAGCAGAGCATCCCAGTGGCAATGACTTGAGATTGTCACTTAGTTCCTTCTGGATCCCTGGACTTGCTCTGGTTCTTACCCTCTCTGAGACCCTATTCGATAGTTTTTGCCTTGATTCTATGGCTACATCACAGGCCTCTAATAACTTTCTTTTTTTACTTAGAGTTCATTTCTGTTACTTGCAAGAACCCTGCTAGATATACCTACTTATTTTTTTAAACTACATATTTATTTCACAAAGTTTTTGTTTTGCATTCAGTTTTATAATATATTTATCAATTTTAGGTTTTATGTGCTTACTTGATTTTGTTACATGTCAGCAGTTCTTTTCTACTACAACTTCCTCATTCTTAAATTCTTCAGTTTTGACAAATCTCTCAGTGTAATAGAGCTCATCTTTAAGAAACTTTTCAGACAGAACACATAGATGGTCTAATTCTGAGACCTTTTATAACTGAGAATGCCATTCTTTTGACATCACACATGACAGCACTCCAACCCTGTTTCTATGGGTATTGCTTTATTTTTTTTATGGTATTTGGTGTTGCTCAGAAGCCTGAGGCCAATCTGATATTTTTCCACTGAAAATAACCGTTTTTCCATGTTCATATACTTAGAAGTTTTCTCATATGTTTTGTTATTATTTCTGCTTCGTTATTTTTACGTTCGTAAGTTCTACAAAGTTAGTCTGGACTCTTGCAGTTGCTAATGACAGAAATCAACTTAAAATTGATCAGCATTCAATTGTGGACAAAAGAATTCATTGAAGTCAGTTTAAGCAGAGAGGTACTTACCAAAGTGTATTAACTTGCTGCAGAATGATTGGAAGACTTGTAGCAGGAGGCTGGACTTTCAGGAACTCCTGGAGCTACATTGAAATCTACCTCAGCAAAATTGCTGCTACCACTGCCGCTGCACCACTACTGACTTAAAGACCGGCTGCCTTTAAGCCATGGTCAAGAAAGCTACCAGAGTAGGAAGTTACTGCTGTCACTGCTGGTTGCACAGAGCTAGGAACTGACTAGACATCAGAGCTTCTGACAGCTGCTGCAAAAGCACCAAAATGCCTCTGACACTGTGCTGCCAGGATAGCCTCCTCATAGGACCCATAACCCTCTTCCAAGTCTCATTCAGATGCATCCATTTGATGGATGCTACATCCCATGCAGAAATCCTCACTGCAAAGGTGTGTGGGTAATGTAGACTTCCATCTTCCAGCCTCTGATGTACACAAAGTCTCGTTAGTATGGGGTTGGAGCATTATTGAGTGAACCAGTTGACAGTGCCACACTCACTAGAATGAAAGGAAATTTGTTCACCCATGTCCCTGGGAAAGCCAAGGAACAGGCTGACTCTAGAAACAAATGGAAGCAAAAGTTCAAACCATGTCACCAGCATTCTTTCTCTCTTCCTGTTTTTCAGTTCTGATTTTATTCATTTAACTAACATTTATTAAGCACCTACTATGTTCCAGACACTGTTCTAAGTGCTGGGATGCCGCAGTGAACAAAACATACATAAGTCTTTGCCCACCTTGGTCCTTACTTTCCTCTGGGTTAACTTTGTTTTCTGGCAGAGTATTTGAAAATGGCAGCAAAACTAGTTCTCAGTAGCTCCAAGCTTATAGGTTACTTAGTGCTTGAAATATCACAAGCAGAAAGGGTTTTCCTCCCCCAAAGCCATATAAATTCCACACAATAAAAAGATTATAATTGATTTTATTATGTGATGCATCCAAGACCGATCAGGGTATTGAGGAGCCACCAGATGTGGAGAGACTGTTCCCAAACACAAACGGTGCTGTAACCACAAAGATAGAGTTGATGTCCATTTCATTCCTAAACTATTCAGGATCCTAGACACACACACACACACACACACACACACACACACACACACTTCCATATACTTTAAAAAGTAACCCCCCATGACAATGCAAATTTTTCTTCCACAAATGAAAACACACTCTCTTTCTCCCCAAAAGAAGAAATCTCAGAACTCATCTAGTCACCTTATTGTGCTCTAAAGTCCGAGAATTTTAGGTCTAGATATGACTCTTCACCTTTTAATAACCCATGGATAAATTAAAAATATAGGCTGGGTACAGTGGCGAGTACCTGTAGTCCCAGCTACTCAGGAGGCTGAGGTGGGAGAATTGCTTGAAGCCAGGAGTTTGAGGTTGCAGCATGCTATGACTGCGTCTGTGAATAGCCACTGTGCTCTGGCCTGAATATTCAGTTTTGCAATATATGAGGTAAATCAGGAGACCACAACAAAACCTCTTATTTGAAAACTGAGGGCCAATTTCCAGTGGCCACCACTCTATGGCATATACCTGTGCTGCTAAAAGAAAAAGTAAGGAGTCTGCCCTAGCAGTAGGGTGAATCTTGCACTGTAAACTCCATGAGCTAGTAACCAAAGTCAAAGATCTGCCAGGTCCTGATTTTTGAACCTGAACCCACAGCCCAGTGGCTTTTTCTCTTTGCTGCAGACCTTGCTGCTGGGCCCATATGCCTTGCTCTTGGTTTAACTGTATTGTTGCTGGCTGTGACCCAACACTCCAAGATCCGTTAGTCTTTCTCAGACCACATCCCAGTGGTTGTCTTTAGTAGCAGAATTACTCTCACCTTTGTGGTGCTGAGAAGTAACAGCAGGAGGTGTCTGGAGGAGGCCTGGGGGTCAAGCTTCTACACAGCCAGTCTTTTCCCCTTTTTTTTTAAAAAAAGTTGCTTTTTTGTTTGTTTTTACCTTTAAAAATATTTCTTCCTAATTATGTCCTTACTTAACCCCAGCCAGTTTTATCTTCTGCAATTCCCACCTGCCTGCCTTACCTCTCACTAACTTTAGCTCCAGGTTCAAGTAGGGAATAGTGTTCTTAGACTTCTCCAAATGCACATGATCAGCTGCTTCTTAGTGATCCTGCAGGTATCTCAGATATCTTGCTGGTTACAGACAGAAAGGGCCTCTCCACAGAGCTATATGTCATTCCCCTTCAGCATGCTGTTTAGGTTAAAGCCTTCTTGTTTAAAAAAACAGTTTTATAGAGATATAATTTCCATGCCATACAATTCACTTATTTAAAGTAAAGTTCAATGGCTTTTTAATATCTTAGTTCAATGACTTTTTAATATCTTCACACAGTTGTGCATTCCTCACCATAATCCATTTTGGAACATTTTTATCACTCCAAAGAAACCTAGCACTCACCTCTCAATACCCTCATCCCTCCCAGTCCCTGGCAACTGCTAATCTACTTTTTTTTTTCTTTTTTTTTGAGACGGAGTTTTGCTCTTGTTGTCCAGGCTGGAGCGCGATGGCGCCTTCTCAGCGCTCCCTGCAACCTCTACTTCCTGGGTTCAAGCGATTCTCCCACCTCAACCTCCCAGGTTGCTGGGATTACAGGTATGCACCACCATGCCTGGCTAATTTTGTATTTTTAGTAGAGATGGGGCTTCTCCATGTTGGTAAGGCTGGTCTCGAACTCCTGACCTCAGGCGATCTGCCCACCTCGGCCTCCCAAAGTGCTGGGATTACAGGTGTGTACCACCGCGCCCAGTCTAATCTATTTTCCGTCTCTACAGATTTACCTACTCTGGACATTTCAAATAAATAGAATCAGATAAAATGTGGTGCTTTGTGACTGGCTTCTTTCATTTAGCATAACATTGTCAAGGTTCATCCTTGTGGTAGCATATATCAGAACTTCTCCTTTTATTGCTGGATAATATTCTTTGTGTGGATGTACTACATTTTCCTTATCCATTCATTAGTTGGTGGACATTTTGTTGTTTCTTACTCTTGGCTATTATGATAATATTGCTATAAACATTCATGTACAAGTTTTGATGTGGACATGTGTTTGCATTTCTTTTGGAATACCTAGGAGTGGAATTGCTGAGCCATATGCCGATAGTATGTTTAACTGCTTGATGAAGGCTGTAATTTTCTTGAAATTATTAAAAGCATAAAAAATCATCAACTTATTCCAATATCTGGGTATTTTCTACAAGTCACTAAAGCACTAGCCATAGAAGGCACATGATCAGATTTCCCAAATATAACATGTGTGGTTACCCTATAATCCAAGTGTTCAGTTCTTAGATGGGGACAGAAGAATCCTCATTCCCACTTACATACCTCAACTCACCCAGTTCTTCATGTTAGGGCCTAAGACTTGCTGTACTGCACTTCTAGTTACCAATATTTATCTTATGATTGCAAGTAAACCAGTTAGGTTTCACATAACTGGGAAGTTTGGGAGACCTGACTTCAGATATAGCTGGATGCAAGGGTTCAAACTGAACAGAGACAGATGCCAGCTTTCTACTTTTCAGCAATCCTTTTCCTGCTTTGGCTTAATTCTCAGGTGAGCTTGCTCTGCTTGACAACAAAAGTGCTCTTAGAAGCTCATAATTTCAGATACCAAAAGAGATCCGTATCAATCGCTTCATAAATTGCTAAGTAGCCCTCCTTGGATGTGGAGATGGGGATTATTTTCACTCCTTGTTCAATTTCCAGGTCCAAAGGAATAGGGTGGTCAGCCTGGGTTACAAGCCCATTCCTGTGGCAGGAATCGGGAGGTCAAATGATTGCTATCCATACTAGGTATAGGATGAGAGGTTACTGAAAGGAAAATATGCCTGCAAAACAGAAAAGAAACAACTGTTCAACACTTTCTGTATCTATTATTCAATCACATAATTTTCATTTTTATCTCTTTATCACTTTTATGTGTGTCCTATGAAATGTTTCTCAAACTTGCCCTATACATCATTTATTCAGTTTTCTGCAAGGTGAAGTCTATAATTCACCTTCTGCACTTTGGTTTCTGTGTAGATTTTTTTAGATGATTTATGTATTTATTAAATTAATTTTTTTAGAGATGGAGTCTGTCTATGTTGCCCAGGCTATAGCGCAGTGGCTATTCACAGGGACAATCATAGCACACTACAGCTTTGAACTCCTGGACTCAAGCAATCCTCCTTCCTCAGCTTCCTAAGTTGACTACAGTCAACATGCCACTACACTTGTATTTAAATGTTTACTATGAATCTTCTCTGCTCTGGGTATTAGGCTAGGACAAGGACCCTGTCTTCAGAGAGATCACTCTCTAATGGAGGACGAAGCCAAGAAGCAGAAAATTACAATAAGATAATATGATTAAGGTAAGCTCAGGGGGCTTACAAGTGCACAGCACAGGCATCCAATCCAGCTTGGGGGCAGTCAGAGGTTTCCTAAAGGAGCGACATCTTTCAAGAATGAGTACTGATTACACAGGGAACGGGGCCCAAAGAAGGAAGGGAATTTCAGGTCATGGAGCAGTATGTATGAAGACATGAAGATGTGAAAGGGCTTGTCCTGAAAGAGGAACACCAGTGATTTCAGTGTGACTGCGACATGCAGTGCGTGGTGGGCAGCAAGAATGAGGCTGGTGAGGAGCACAGCGGCCAGGTCATCAATCACACTGCACCCGTGCGCCTTGGGGTTCAGAGTTTAACCTGGGGCAGTGGAAGGGTTTAAACAGGAGAGTGTCATGATCAGAGCCACATTTTAGAAAGGCAATTCCAGGGCCCTTCAGAATCAAGAAGATTGTCCGAGAGGTTACTGCAGCCACAATAGTGAGAGACGGTGAGGGCCTCAATTGTGAAAGTGTGGCAGGTGTGTGACCTTCACGTGCCCAGCTCCTTCTTGTAATTAAGTCAGAAGCTCAGCTGACATCTCCTTGGAGATTTTCTCTGCGCTCCTAGAAAGTGATCTTCATATGGCTAAAGCCTCCTCACCTTTGAGCTCAGCTGTCACATCTCAGAGAGGCCTTCACCATTCTAAGGAAGCAACACCCCCAACCATCAGCCCTGACTCAAGTATAATTTTCGTGAGAACAGGGACTCATCTATCTTACTGTTCTCTGTACTCCAGAGCCCAGAGTAGGAGCTTAAGAGCATGTGTTTAGTGGATGAATGTCAAATGAACTGAAGCCATTCTCATCTTCAGGCAACGTGTGGAAGTTCGTCGAGCCCACACTAGTATAGAGAAAGGCTCTTGTGGCAAGGTCATGGTTGAAAAGACAGAGGTTGCAGAGTCAGAGAGGCCTTCAGATACGACCATTCTCTGAGCCTCTTATCTTGTCTTCTGTGTTACTACAGCTCTGTTGGCCTGAAGTGTGTTCATTAGTTCCTTAATGTAATCAACAATTATCTCTAAGGAGTATGAAACTGCATTTTTGTCAGAAACTATCTTCCCCAACTACATGGCAAAATCCATTTTTAGAATGAAGTAACATGAGGTTAAAAAAAAGAAGAAGAAGAAAAGGAGAAGACAGAGAAGGATAAGGAAAGGAGGGTGAGGAGGAATAGAAAAAGGAGGGGTTGAGCATGGTAGCTCATGCCTATAATCCCAGCACTGTGGAAGGTAGAGGCAAGAGAATCGCTTGAGGCCAGGAGTTTGAGAACAACCTAGTCCACATATCAGGCTTTTAAATTTTTTTTGTAGATACTTTGTCTTTACAAAAACTTTTTTTTTTTTAATGGTCAGGCATGGTGATGCAAACCTATAGTTCTAGCTACTCAAGAGGCTAAGGTGCGAGGATCTCTTGAGCCCAGAGGTTCGAGGCTATAGTGAGCTATGATTGTATCACTGTACTCCAGCCTTGGAAACAGAGTGAAATCTGCTCTTAAATAATAAACAAACAAATGAAAAAGAAAAAGGAAGAAGAAGGCAGAGCCAAGAGACAGAAAGACAAGAGAATGATGTATAGTATTCAACTACATCTCTTAGACTTTGCAATTCTATGAACTAACAAGTTGCCTTTGGAGCTAAGGTAAATTTTTTTTTTTTTTTTTTTTTTTTTGGAGTTTCTCTCTTGTTGCCCAGGTTGGAGTGCAATGGCGCGATCTCGGCTCACTGTGACCTCCGCCTCCCGGGTGCAAGCAATTCTCCTATCTCAGCCTCCCGTGTAGCTGGGATTACAGGTGCCCGCCACCATGCCTGGCTAATTTTTGTATTTTTAGTAGAGGTGGGGTTTCACCATGTTGGCCAGGTTGGTCTCAAATTCCTGACCCCAGGTGATCCACCCACCCCGGCCTCCCAAAGTGCTGGGATTACAGGCGTGAGCCACCGCGCCCAGCCTGGAACTAAGCTAATTTATATTGGCTTTGGGGATTTTCAAGTAAAAACGCCCTGAACCAGTTAATAACAAATCAAATAATCAATCTATCCCTACACCTATCTATTAATATGTTCTTCAAGGACATAGTTAACAATTCACTCTTCTGATTTAATTTCCTTTATCTTTTCTACTCTCATCTTTTCCTTGAGATTAAAAAAAAAGCTAGAGGGTGGAAAAAACTTTGCAGGGGCAATTCTCACAGTTTATTTTTGTGTTTCTCTCAAATCTCCTTACATGTTTATGTAAGATACTACTGTGGGTCTCATGTTATCCACAGAATCTTAAAAGGGATTATTAGCATAGCTGTGGCTTTCTCCCTTTAAAATAAATCCCATGTTACTTGGAATTTGTATTCCTCAAGGGACCATTTTTTCCAGATACACATCATACTTAATATTCTAATCAAATGTGTGATTAAAAATATTTTCCATTTTACTTATTTTATTTATTTAATGGATTCATGTTACCCATTCTTTTTGGAAGAGAATTAACTTGGAATAAAAGCTCAGCTTTTATATTCCAAAATGTGAAAAAATAATTTCTTCTTTTTGGGACACATAAAATGTCAGTCTAATTGTCCATTGTTTGGTATAGTCATGTGTAGTTCTAAGGAATATGAAATTATATACATTAATATTAAATTAATTTTTCCTAGGATATCTGTCTCATACTTAAAAGAGTTTGGTGTAGGGTATGACTTGAACGGGATGTATAGATCTTTTTAGGGCTCTCACATTATTTCAGTTATCACTGTTTCATTCCCTAATGTTGTCAGATACATATCTGTATCTTTGAGTCTCATGGCACCAAGCTCAGGAGTGGTTCCTGCCTTCAACACAGTTCAGAAAAGGTCTTGGATTGAGGCAGAAGTTGGTTCAGTACCAGGGAGTGAGCTCTGTTCTTACTGCTGGTCTCTGGTCTGTCTGCTTAAGCCTTGGTTTGTGTTTTCTTCTATTGCTGTTTTCCCTCCCCTGCTTTGCACACCTCCTAGTTCTTACTTTCCCTTTGGGTCTAGTCTCCCACTGGCTCTATTTTATGGCTGGTCCTGACTTCTCTGCTAATGCACATTCTGGCTTCTATTGCTCCATGGGTTGCTGACCCCTGGCTGCTTTTTAATCCTTCCAGGTCTTGCATCTAGTCACACTCATTTGTGCTCCACAATCCTAGTGCTGATTCATCACATCTGCCAACACTTAGAGATAATGAAGTGGGGAAGCTCAGACAGAATCAGGAACCAAAAGAAAGATACAAACTACTGAAACGGACTCAAGAAGAACTAGAAAGTCTGAATAGAACTACATGTGAGAAGGATGAATTAGGAATTAGTAATGAATAATTAGTTTGTAATTTTTTGTAACATTCATAAAGAAAGACCCAGGCCCAGATGTCATCCCCACTGAATTCTACCAAACATTCCATGAGGAATACCAATTTTTCACAAACTCTTCCAAAAATAGAAGAGGTGGGAACACTTCCCAAATCATTCTGTGAGGTCAATATTACCTAGATGTCAAAATCACACTAACATACCACAAGAAAACTGTAGACCAATATCTCTTATGAATATGAATGTAACTAGGCAAGAAAAAGAAAAGGCATTGAGATTGGAAAGGAAGAAGTAAAACTATAGTTATTTATTTATTTATTTATTTATTTATTTATTTTTGAGATGGAGTCTTGTTCTGTCACCCAGGCTGGAGTACAATGGCATGATCTCAGCTCACTGCAACCTCTGCCTCCCGGGTTCAAGTGATTCTCCTGCCTCAGCCTCCTAAGTAGCTGGGATTATAGGTGCCCACCACAACGTCCAGCTAATTTTTATATTTTTAATAGAGATGAGGTTTCACCATGTTGCCCAGGCTGATCTCAAACTCCTGACCTCAAGTGATCCACCCAACTCTGCCTCCCAAAGTGCTGAGATTACAGGCATGAGCCACCATGCCAGGCCTAAAACAATTTTTTTTTTTTTTGAGATGGAGTCTCGCTGTGTCTCCCAGGCTGGAGTGCAGTGGCGTGATCTCGGCTCACTGCAAGCTCCGCCTCCCGGGTTCACGCCATTCTCCCGCCTCAGCCTCCCAAGTAGCTGAGACTACAGGCGCCCGCCACCATGCCCGGCTAGTTTTTTGTATTTTTAGTAGAGACGGGGTTTCACCATGTTAGCCAGGATAGTCTCGATCTCCTGACCTCGTGATCCACCCGCCTCGGCCTCCCAAAGTGCTGGGATTACAGGCTTGAGCCACCGCGCCCGGCCAACTATTTTTAAAGATGATATTATCTTGTATATAGAAAATCCTTAGAAATCCACTAAAAAGCTACAGTTAACAAATGAATTCAGCAATGCTGCAGGATACAAGATTAATATACAAAAATTAATTGTATTTTTATATACTTGCAATGATCATTTAAAAATAAAATTATAAAAAAACTCATTTACAATACATTTAACAAAAGAAGCACAAAACTTATACTCTGAAAACTATAAAACATTCTGTAAAGAAATAAAAGAAGATCTAAATAAATGAAAAAATGTCCCATGTTCATGTATCAAAAGACTTAACGTTGTTAACATGTTAATACTCTCCAAAGCTGGGCACGGTGGCTTACACCTGTAATCCTAGCACTTTGGGAGGCCGAGGTGGGCAGATCACTTTGAGGTCAAGAGTTTGAGACCAGCCTGGCAAATATGGCGAAACCCCATCTCTACTAAAAATACAAAAATTAGCCAGGGGTGGTGGCATGCGCCTGTAATCCCAGCTACTTGGGAGGCTGAGGCACAAGAATCGCTTGGACCTGGTAGACAGAGATTGCAGTGAGCCAAGATCACGCCACTGCATTCCAGCCTGGGCAACAGAGTGAGACGCTGTCTCAAAACAACAACAACAACAAAATGTTAATACTCTCCAAACTGATCTATAGATTCGATGCAATTCCAATATCATCTCAATTGACAGCTTTGAACAAATCTACAAGCTGATTCTTAAATTCATATGGAATTTCAAAGGACCCAGAGTAGCCAACACAATTTTGAAAAAGAATAAAGTAGAAAGACTCATACTTCTCAATTTCAAAACTTACTGTAAAGCAACAGTAATCAAGACACTGTGGTACTGGCACAAGGACAGACATATGGATCAGAGAGTCTAGAAATAAATTTATATATCTATGGTTAATCAACTGATTTTTGACAAAAGAACAAGATGATTCGATGGGGAAAGAATAATCTTTTCAATAAATGGTGCTGAGACACTGGATAGCCACATGCAAAAGAATGAAGCTGGACCCTTACCTCACACTACTTTTTAAAATTAACTCAAAATTGGTTAGTGACATAATAGAAGAGAAAAACTATAAACTATTAGAGGAAAATATAGGGGTGTATTTTCATGACCTTGGATTCAGCCATAGTTTCTTAGATATGGTAACAAAAGCAAGAGAAACACAAGAAAAAAAATAGATATATTAGACATCATCAACATTAAGAACTTTTGTGCTGAGGGGCTTGTATCTAGACTATATAAAGAAGTCTTTCAGGCTGGGTGCAATGGCTCACATCTGTAATCCCAGCACTTTGGGAGGTTGAGGTGGGAGGATTATTTGAGATCAGGAGTCTGAGACAAGCTTGGCCAAAATGATGAAACCCCATCTCTACTGAAAACACAAAAATTAGGCCAGGCATGGTGGCTCACGCCTGTAATCCCAGCACTTTGGGAGGCTGAGGCAGGTGGATCACCTGAAGTCAGGAGTTTGAGACCAGTCTGGCCAACATGGCAAAATCCTGTCTCCACTAAAAGTCCAAAATTTAGCTGGGCATGGTGGCAGGCACCTGTAATCCCAGCTACCCAGGAGGCTGAGGGAGGAGAAGCTTGAATCTGGGAGGCAAAGGTTGCAGTGAGCCAAGATCACACCACTGCACTCCAGCCTGGGCGACAAGACTGAGACTCCGTCTCAAAGAAAAATTAGCTGGGCAGTAGTGGCAGGCACCTGTAATCCCAGCTACTAGGGAGGCTGAGGCCTGAACCTGGGGGGTGGAAGTTGCTGTGAGCTGAGATCACGTCATTGCACTCCAGCCTGGGTGACAGAGTGAGTGAGACTCCATCTGAAAAAAATAATAATAATAAAAATAATAAAGAACTCTTTCAATTCAGTAATAAAAAGCCAAATAACACAATTTTAAAATGAGCAAATGTCTGAATAGATGTTTACCAAGAAAGAGATACAAATAAATGGCAAATAAGCACATGAAAAAATGGTTGACATCATTAGTCACCAAGGAGATGCAAACTGAAGTCACAGTGAGATACCATTTCACACAGTAGGATGGCTAGGATAAAAAAGTCAAATAGTAATTAAATGTTGGTGAAGATGTGGAAAAATTAGAACTCTCATACACTACTAGTGGGAATGTAAAATGGCACAACCACTTTGGAAAACAGTCTGGGTGCTCCTCAAACAAACATAAGATTACCATAAGACCCAGTGCTTTCATTCTTAGGTATATGCTCAAGAGAAATGAAAACATCTGTCCACACGGACACTTGTATTCAAATGTTTGTAGCAGCATTATTATAAGAACCAAAAGGTGGAAACAACCCAAATGTCCATCAACTAATGAACAGATAAGTGAAATGGGGCACATCTATGTAATGGAATATTACTGGGCCATAAAGTAGAACAAAGTACTGTATACTGCCATAACATAGATGAACCTTGAAAACACTATAGTAAGGGAAAGGACCAGTCACAAAAGACTGCATACCATAGGATTCCATGTATATAAAAGTCCAGAATAGAGAAATCTATAAAGAAAAAACCTGAATTAATAGTTGCTTAGGGCAGGGGAGGACAGGGGGAAGACAGTGAGAGAGCAGATAGCTAAAGAATAGGGGGTTTCTTCTCGAGATGATGAAAATGTTCTAAAACTGACTATAGTAATGGTTGCACAAATCTGTGAACACACTAAAGGCCACCGAATCACACACTTTAAAGGGTGAATTGTATGGTATGTGAATTATATCTCAATAAAGCTGTTAAAAACAAACCAACAATAACCAAATCCACCCAAGAGTTGTATTTGATGACTTTTCAGAACATTAAAAAGCTTTGAACATCTGGCTCAGATTTCTGAAGGTTTAGCTTCATGGATCTGTTTATTTTGCAATTAATGAAGGTTAAAGGAGCATTCTCCAGCCTCTCAAAAACTGTTACTTAGATTCTAGTTATGAATCTAAGCACAAGAACAGCCCCTGTCATGTCTTTCAAAGGAGAATGTATTTGCCTTATTAACAAATCAAGAGTACTAAGTTTCTATCAAAAGAGCAGAATAAAAAAAGATTAAATGGCTTATTTGCTCACTGTTTAGAGAAGTATGCTAGTGAATAATAGGTTTAAACTTCTTTAAGAGTTACTAGCATTTCCAGTTCTTAAAAAAGGAATAATGCATTAAAGTCCATTTAAAACTTCTAAGAGTGACATCAATGACCATAAAATAGAAGCTGAATGAGTACTTCAAGTTAAAATTATTTACTAGACCAACTACTGGCTATAAGCAATTAAACTAAATACAGAATTATTGAGATGGCAATAAGAGGAAAAGAAAAAGATAAATCCTGATGAAAGAGCTGTAACAATATTCTGATAGGAGGATAATAACAGAATCAGTTAGAAGCAAAACTGGAGAAAGGAGAAAAGGAAAAGCCAGTGTGAAATATTCAACTGGGTGTTGAAAAGTATGATAATTTTGATAGGCTCACTTTTTTAAACTAATTTTCTCACATGTTTACCAATGGCTGGATATGCAAATGGACAACAATTTTTTATCCTGTAATAAAATGAATTTCAAAAATATAAGGTAGGGCCAGGCACAGTGGCTCATGCCTGTAATCCCAGTTCTTGGGAGGCCGAGGTGAGTAGATTACTTGAGATCAGGGGTTTGAGACCAGCCTGGCCAATATGACAAAATCCAGTCTCTACTAAAAATACAAAAATTAGCCAGATGTGGTGGTGTGCGCCTATAGTTCCAGCTACAGTATATATATATATATATATATTTACATATCTACTATATATAAAAATACATAATATATGCTATATTATACATAAATATATATAGTATAGAGCATATATAGTATATATAAATATATATAGTATATAGTATATATAAATATATATAGTATATAGTATATATATGTAACTCCTGACCTCGTGATCCACCCACCTTGACCTCCCAAAGTGCTAGGATTACAGGCATGAGTCACTGCACCCATCCAGTAATTTTTTTTAAATGCTCTCCTGTACCTGTGTCTTATGTTTAGCCAAAAAAGGTTGAAAATTGAGTTTCTACACTTAACCATTATTTTTCCTGTCTGAAGGGATAGTGGGAGGGGTCAAGCCTCTAAAAGGGACATATGTGGGCCAGGCACAGTGGCTCACACCTGTAATCCCTGTACTTTGGGAGTCCGAGGCAGGTGGATCAAAAGGTCAAGCGATCAAGACCATCCTGGCCAACATGGTGAAACCCTGCCTCTACTAAAAATACAAAAATTAGCTGGGTGTGGTGGTGCATGCCTGTAGTCCCAGCTACTCAGGAGGCTGAGGCAGGAGAATCGCTTGAACCTGGGAAGCGGAGGTTGCAGTGAGCCGAGATCACGCAACTGCCCTCCAGCCTGGAGACAGAGCAAGACAGCAAGACTCTATCTAAAAAAAAAAAAGGAGATCTCTGCACATTGGCAGCAATGTGAATGAATAAAAGGATTAAGGATTACTGAATATTTGTCAGTTAGAGGACAGCCAACTCAGTGTCTACAAGAATAAATCACTCTTGACTATTCTTTCAGAAGGAAAACAAATTTACAGAGAAAAGGGAGAAACAATGAATTTATTTGATTTTTGGAAAAATCTTTGAAAAATTTTCACACAAATAGCTATTCCTTAGTTGAGTTAGCCTAGGTTTTCACTGTGAGAAAAGAATTAACATCAAGGTAGTAGTGCAGAGACCTTATTAAATGGAGAAGTGTAAATTGTGATATTTCCTGAGGAAGCAGTTCTGGGTCAGTCCAATTTAATGGTTTATTATGTTTTGGAAAAGACAGTAAAATCTCTACATTTGAAAATGATACTACATTTTTATAGGGAGTGAGATGTCAAAATGACAAGGATAAACTATGCAAAGCAAAAACAGCAGACAATTTTGGCCTATATATAAGTTAACAAGCACATTAGTGGGAAAATCATCCAAGCTCTAGTTATACATGGATTTGATTGCTGAGTCACAATGGGGCACAGGAATCTAGGCGTCACTGAGGCTGCTTTTTAAAGATACCCCAATGTGCTGTTGACATTAAAAAAATCAGCACAAGGTTATTGGAAACAAGGCAACTGACATTGTTGATTTTCCTATCCATGAACAACATGGCTGTCATGACTCCTCTCAGCACATTTGGCTCCGAGACCCAGAAGCATGAATAGAAGGAGCTGGCCATGCAGGGCATGCTTTTCTACCCTGTGCAATCATATCACACAGCATGACCATGCTTATGTATAAGGACAGAATGTGGGTTGGCCACATCACTGGTAAGAACCCAGACAGCATTTCTTGGGCTCTGATAGGCACCAGAAAATGGAAGGATGTTTATTGAGAAGTTACAATGTGAAAGGCACTCTGCTGGGTTTAGGAAGGATATGTAGATAAATTAGACAGCGTGCTTGTGTACTTGAACTCCAAGCCTACTTAGAGAAATAAAACTATTGCAATATGGAGGAGTTGGTAATCATGCTATCTGAAGGTATGGTTGTGGGTGTTCAGAGGAAAGGGAAACCAAATTCTATCATTTATTTATTCATATTAGTTCAACTAACATGTATTGAGTACCACTATTCATTCATGTATTAATCAATATTTATTTACTACTATGTGCCAGCCACTTTTCTAGGTGCTGGGATATAGCGGTGAACAAGACAAGGTCCTCGTTCTCATGAAATTAAGACAAATTTTTTTAAAGGATCAAAATAGACGTGATAACATCAAACAGGTAAGTGCTACGAAGAAAACAAAACAAATGGATGTGATGGAGTGGCTGGAGGTTGGCGGTTCCTTTATACGGAATCAGAACAAGTCTCCCAGAGAGATGACATATAATACCTGTTGATTAGAAGGAGCCTGCTGTGGGAAGATGCCCAGGAAGAGCTTTCTAGGCAGAGGGAACAGCAAGTGTGAAGGCCCTAAGGTGGGAAGGAGCTTGGTGTGCTTGAAAAGCAGAAGAAAGACCAGTTATCTCTCAGCAAGCCTGGAGAAGCCAGACAGACAAGGCTGGAAGAAGACCTTGTTCTTCCTTTTGTGGATCCCTCAACCCTCACAGCCCAACAGAAAAAAGAGAACATGTCAGTAAGTGATAACGTGCAGATTGCACAGATTTACAAGGGAGATGAATTTTATTTTAAATGTGGAACAGAAGTGAAAGATCATAAGTTATGAATTATATTTTCAGAAAGAACTAGGAGTATAATGCTGAGGAAGAGGGACTATGGACACTATGGACCAGCATACGACAAACACACAAAAATCTGGACATGGGGTGGATGCGGTGGCTCATGCCTGTCATCCCAACAGTTTAGGAGGCCAAAGTGGGCAGACACCTTGAGTCCAGGAGTTCGAGACCAGCTTGAGCAACATGGTGAAACCCCGTCCCTACAATAAAATAAAATAAAATAAAATAAAATAAAATAAAATAAAAAATTAGCCAGGCGTATTGGTGCATGCCTGTAGTCCTGGCTACTGGGGAGGCTGAGATGGGAGGATCACTTGAACCCAGGAGGTGGAGATTGCAGTGAGCCAAGATCACACCATTGTTCTCCAGCCTGGAGGACAGAGCAAGACTCTATCCCAAAAGAAAAAGAAAAAATCTGGACACCAGGCTAAGAATAAGCTGTACTGTGGGAGCAGAGGCAGCTGCAAGAGTGGGCAAAGAGGGTATTGTCCAGGGCTGGGACAGGGGCTGCAAGGCTAAGCTCCTTACACTGCAGGGTTTGAATGACCCCTAAAAGGTCAATCAAATCCACCTCCTTTTCCACCAGAAACCTCCCAGGACTCACTCTGGGGAAGTGAAACACTTTACATGTCATGCCCTGCAATGTATTATTAGGGCTTCATTTCTTTGGATTTTTTTTTTTTTTAATTTATTTTGAGACAGAGTCTTGCTCTGTCGCCCAGACTGTGGTACAGTGGTGCTATCTTGGCTCACTGCAATCTCTGCCTCCCAGGTTCTCTGCCTCCCAGGTTCAAGCAATTCTCCTGCCTCAGGCTCCCGAGTAGCTGGGACTACAGGCGCACACCACCATACCCGGGTAATTTTTTGTATTTTAGTAGAGATGGGGTTTCACAGTGTTGCCCAGGCTGGTCTCGAACTCCTGAACTCAGGCAATCCGCCCACCTTGGCCTCCCAAAGTGCTAGGATTACAGGCATGAGCCACCATGCCAGGCCCCATTTATTTGGATATTTAGTCTTCAAGAGGTCTCTGTTACGAGAGAATGGCAGCACCTTGGTATGAACTTTATATATGATTATAGTCCTTCCGTCTTTATAACAAGGCAAGAGATAGTAATGAGGCACTTGCAGTTTCTGAATCAGAACAGAGTAAAGAGATTGTTTTAAGGAGGCAGCATTCACAGCCTTGTGAACCAGGTACACTGTTCGTGGACTTGCCTCATTGTGGAACCTAGAGAAAATTTATTATTTGAAGTCCCAGTTTCCTCATCTGAAAGAATGTCAGCCTGAGAGATTTGTTACAGAGATTTAATTGGATAATTTAAATGAAAGTGCCTGCCAGATTCAGCAAATGTTCAGTGGTCATTTTTCCCACTCAAGCCTGTGGCCCCAATTCACCCAAATCCTGGAGGCTCACTCTGGGTGGGGAATAGGGAGTCCACAGACCCTAAAGAGAAAGGGTAGAAAGAAGGTGAGGCCATTAGGAGAAGCTGGTACTACTTATGAGGCAATGAATTGAGGAAAGATGTGTGAAAAATGAAATTTAGCCTCATTCCAAAAAGGATTCTGAGAAGAGAAACTCTGGAACTTCTGGAGTAATGCATTTTCTCCCTTCTTAATGCAGAAAGCTAATACATACATTGGTTTCAAGGGTGTTAACATATAATAGGGCTAAAATCATTTATTTCCAGGATTTTGATAACAAAATCCAAACATGAGAACTAGCAACCCACTTGCCAGAATTTAAACCAAGTTAAGCTCAAGTCAATGCACAGTATATCCAACAAGGGAAAACATTTTTTACACTGCCTGACCTGGGATTCCAGCAAACAATCTTCAGCTATGTAAATTCATAGGCCCTTTTAATACCATGTTAGTCTAGGTTCACATCAATTGTTTCTTGCCAGGAAAATGGATTTTTCATTTGGAGATGGCTCAATGCCAGACCGAACAGGGCTTTTTAGAGACATTGGAACTCTCAAATGTCACCAATCACAGTCAATGCAATTTCAAGCTCATGCGATTTTAGTTAATGCAATCATTTGAAGAACAGAGAAGGCAGAAAGGAGGACGCTGGTATCAGAGGGATTGCAAAATCTATTGAAATGGCATCTACTGAAGAAGGAATCAGGCGACCTATGTGAGCCTCTTAGTTCTATTAATAAACCAAGGTAGGACTTAATTAGATGAAGTGACAGATGTCTAGTATTTTTCATTCTTAATGTACACACAACAGGTTCAAACCAGCCTAGCAGAGATTCAGGCACTCACTCGGTGGATTGGCCAATTTAGTCTGAGGCAAGGAGGCACTCCCAAACATACCAGACTCCTTGGAAATATGTTAAGTGGTATTGATGATGGCCAGGGCTGCCAAGGATGTCAAATGTATTTAAAAGTGAGTGGAGCCCAAGCCTGCTGCCCTCTGGGTGGAGACATGGTTGATTTCAGGAGGATATGGTTCCTTTCTTATGGTGTGAGCAGGAGGCCCCCAGCCAAGGATCTTACCTGACACAGACAACATCAATATAATATGAAGTATGCTAGAGATGCAGCTCTTGTCTTTGTGAAAATAGTGAGAATGGTGTTATTGGTATGAGCATTTGCCTTCTTGTTTTATTTTCTCTGTTTAATTTCCTTTTAGGAAGGGCAGTACAACATTGAGCTGAAGGCAGACTATCAGCTAGATTCCCTGGGTTTCAACACTGGCTCTTCCACTGGCTAAATGAATGATATTAGGCAAGTCACTTAACCTCCATGTACCTCAGTTTCCCCATATATAATAGTGATAACAGTAGCATCTACCCCAAAGATTTACTTTGAGGAATTCATAAACACACACACACACTCACACACACACACACCACACGAACTGTTTAGAGCATGCCTAGCATGTGGTAATTAATAAAGTTGGTTATTATGTTTCTGTGTGGTTGATTAAAAAAATACATATTTGCTATAAAACAATCAGTATACAAAAAATTTTTAAATGAAAACAACCCATTACCATCCATATTCTCACTATCCACAGGCAATGGAAACATTTTGGGAAAGAAATACAAGGTAGAAACAACCATTTAACTATGTAACATTTATTCTTTCCTTCTTCCTTATTAACCACATCTTGATTTTGTTGTGGGTAGCAAACTATATTTCCCAGCCTTCCTTGCAAATAAGATCAGGCATGTGACTAATTTATGGTAAATGGAAGTTGTTGGATGGGGCTTCTAGGAGAGCTCATTAAAAAAAGTCTAAATCAGCTGGATTTTATTCCATTTTCCTCCTTCCTGCTGTCTAAAACATGGGAGTGATGGCTGAAGTTTCAGCAATCAACTTGTAAACCTGAGTATAAAAAAAAAGCACACCATGGGGATGGTGGAATGAAAAACTAGTGTAAGACTGAGCCTCTAAGGACATTATAGAACAGCTATACCCACCAGGAACTGCTGCCTTCTGGATCTTTCGTTTGGTGAGAGTAAATCTCTTCTTGTTGAAGCCACTAACTATTGGAAATATCTGTTTTCATATAACTAAACTAGATTCTTGAGTACTTCCATTGTCTCTACCTTGTATTAAATCCTGTGTTTCCTGAATCTCCTGGTTTCCTTTTCCTTGGTTGATTCCCCTGTGTTGGTGGAGCATATCCCAGGTAACTTCATGAGAAAGGTACATCACATGCAAACTGTTTGAGATTTAAGAATTTAGGTAAAATACTTGTTTATCTGCTACATCAAAGGTCAGAATAACAGTCGCTTAAATAAGATAGAAGTTTATATCTGTCACATAACACTCTGAACATAAGGGCCCAAGGCTAATACGGTAAACTCTGGCTACTCTATTACTATTTTCATCTTCAACAAGCAGCTTTTTGTGGTCCATATTGGCTGCTTCCACTCCTTCTATTACAGCTACATTTCAGTCAGAAAGAAAGAAGAGGTAGAAAAAGCAATCTCCTTTCTCTTTAGGACATGGGCCAGAAGCTGCACATATCACTTCAACTCTCATCCCACTTTACAGAACTTAGTCACGTGGTCACACCTAGATGCTGGAAGGATCGGAAATACAGTCTTTTGCAGGGCAACCAATAGAAGCCATAAAGCATTTATTACTACAGAAGAAGAGGCCAGTCGTGGTGGCTCACACCTGTAATCCCAGTGATTTAGAAAGCCAAAGTGGGAGGACCACTTGAGACCAGGAGTTCAATACCAAACAGGGCAACATAGCAAGACCCTGTCTCTACAAAAAGTTTCTTAACAATTAAGTGGCTCTAGCAGACCCAGTTTGAAACCAGGTTAATTTTGCCAGAGCTTTTGTTCCTTCCGCTATATCTCTCAGCCTCCCAAGCAATCTGAAATGGCCTTTCTATGCCATATAGTTTACTACTTTTTTTTTTAAAGACAGGGTCTTACTCTGTTGCCCAGGCTGGAGTGCAATGGCATGATCTCACTGCAGCCTCAACCTCCTGGGCTTAAGCAATCCTCCTGCCTCAGCCTCCCAAGTAGCTAGAACTACAGGTGTTCACCACCAAAACCAGCTAATCTTTAAAAAAATTTTTAGAGATGGTGTCTCGCTGTGTTGCCCAGGCTAGTCTTTGTCCTCCCACCTTAGCCCCCCAAAGCACTAGGATTATGGGCATGAGCCACCATGTCCAGCCTAGTTTGGTATTTTTAAAGCACAGGTCATTTCTCAGGGGCACTCTCTAATAAAGTTATATGATGTGCCTTTGAAATAGCAGTAGGCCAATGCCATTGGCTATAGAGTATCATTATGGACATCAAAGTCCCTCAAAGTCTATATTACCTTGCAACACAGTGGAGTATCAAAGCCCCGTTAGTGCCCTGCAGTGATCATTGTGTGAAATAGCCCACTAGGTTTTCTGCAAGGCCTGTCGCCTGCTCACAGGACAACACACGGGGCTGCCCCAGACTGTTTCTTCCTCCTGGGCACACAGTCCTCTAGGCTGGAGTGGGCAGAGGCTCTGCAGGCAACATTCCCGGGATGCAGGACCACGTGCCCGCTTGCTGTGTGTTGCTGCCTGCACACCGTGGCTGCTGCTTTCTGCTCTATCTATACCCTATAGTCTTTAGACCATGATGCTCAGATCTCTCAGGCATGTTGCTGACGGAGCAGAAATTCCAAATTTTGTTAAGTTCTCAAAGCATTTACTGTTGAGAGAGTATCTGTGTCTAGTTTTTGAATTCCACCTATTTGGAAGCTGCAAACTGAGTGTTCATTTTGTAGGATCAGTAGTGGCCTTACATCATCAACAACAAACATTTGCTGAAAGCCTCTTATGTCTAGAGCTGTGGGCAGCTACCTTTGTGGTGTAATTGGATCTCCTCTAGAATCAGGCTCTCACCCTGTGACTGCTTAATGTAGTCTATGAGGTTATGAACCCCTCAACCCAGGTGAACAGAGACATTAATTGACCCATGACTAACCAGCTTTTGACAAGATGCTTCCCTGTGGCAAGATGTGGGGCTGCTAAATTTCATTGAGACACAGGTAGTCCAAGGCACAAGCACTCTGGGGTGGTGAGGCATTGCAGCAGGAAGAATACAAGGTGAGTAGAAAAGCTGGAAAGAGTTTGTTAAATGTGTACCGTGTGTCAGACATTATGTATACATTAGCTGGTGTAAGTCAGGCTCCCCAGGAAACAGATTCTGAAATGGAGGTTTGAATGTAGAGGTTCACTGGGAAGTGATCTCAGCACCAATGCCTGAGAGGACTGAAGTAAACAGGATAGGACAGAGGAAAGAGTGGAAGAATAGCACAGTTGCAATAGAGGTTTCAACCAATCCTCCCACCAGAAGCTGCTAGAACTGGGGTGGTCCTTCAGAGGTATCCTAAGTCGAAGTAAGGGAGTGGGCCTTCTTGCCCTTACCACACACAGTTGATAAGTCATCAGATGCCAGATGCCCCTGGGGAGGGGCATAATTTTGGACTCAATACCTTCAGCTAAAGGCAATTTCTGGAAGAGGCTCAGTTGTGAACTGTTAACAGGTAACTCTCTTGGCAGGAGGGGAAGGAGAGGAAGAGTGCCTTGATCCTGAAAGGGTGATCTGGGCAGCACACCACAACATCCACTACATTATATTATTTCATCCACAGGACAATCCTATGAAGTTATTATTATAATTGCCGTTTTAAAATGGGGAAACTGGCCCGGCACAGGGGCTCACGTCTGTAATCCTAGCAATTTAGGAGGCTGGGTGGGTAGACTGCTTGAGCCCAGGAGTTGGAGAACAGCCTGCACAACATGGTGAAACCCTGCCTCTACAAAAAAATACAAAACTTAGTTGGGCGTGTTGGTGCATGCCTGTAGTCCCAGCCACGGCAGGCTGGGGTGAGAGGATCACTTGAGCCTGGGAGGCGGAGGTTCCAGTGAGCCGAGATTGCACCACAGCACTCCAGCCTGGGTGATAGGAGTGAAATCCTGCCTTGAAAAAATAATTTTTTTTTAAAAAAGGGGAAACTGGGCCGGGCGCGGTGGCTCACGCCTGTAATCCCAGCACTTTGGGAGGCCGAGACGGGCAGATCACGAGGTCAGGAGATCGAGACCATCCTGGCTAACACGGTGAAACCCCGTCTCTACTAAAAAATACAAAAAACTAGCCAGGCGAGGTGGCGGGCGCCTGTAGTCCCAGCTACTCGGGAGGCTGAGGCAGGAGAATGGCGTGAACCCGGGAGGCGGAGCTTGCAGTGAGCTGAGATCCGGCCACCGCACTCCAGCCTGGGTGACAGAGCAAGACTCCGTCTCAAAAAAAAAAAAAAAAAAAAAAAAAAAAGGGGAAACTGAGGCTCGGGAAGTTTATCTAACTTGTCTACGCTCACATAGCTGGGCTAGATTGACTAAAACATCCATATGCTTTCTACCACACTACCCTGCCTCAGAAAGGAAAAAACAAAGCAGGGAAGGCATGGAAAAACGCTGGAGACAGCCTCACCCACTGCACAATTTTGTCAGAAATGGATCAGAAGATGCAGATTACAAAGTGGTTATGAGCACAGTCTCTGGAGCTACCCTAACTGGTTTGTATCTCAGCTTCATTGCTTACCAACCTTCAGCAAGAATTTAACCTCTCCATGCCCCAGTTTTCTCATTTGTGAAATGGAGATAATAATAGTACATGCCTCACAGGGTTATTACAAAGCTTAAATGAAAGAATAAATGCAGCACATGCCAGGGCCTAGGACGGTGCCAGGCCTATAATAAGCCCCTGGTAAACTTTAGCTACTATTAAAACATTCCCATTTATGGTAACTCTTTTGACAGTACAGAAAATACTCTCTTTAGGGGTTCTGCTGAGGCTTGCCTACCATTTCAAAGTATGATGCCTGTCCCTGAGCACCACACACAGCCTCATCACCAGTGAAGGCTCTGGATGTTCCACGGATCTGAATAATTTTAAAAATCCAGCTTTTAGATGGTCAGGGTGACTCCTGAAATACGAAAGGGAACAAGTGCCAACCACACCTACACCTCCAATGTATAATCCTGGAGGCAGAATAATAAAAGAAAACTGTAAAAAACAGCTCTTTATTGTCTGCCAAACAAAATACCTTTTATTGAAGTCAACTTTTTAGAAATCTTGGACAGTGCATGAGTGGAAGCTATTCAATTCTCAAAGAAGTTTCAGTTGAGTTTTGTAATCCAAATCCCACAGCCTGGGGAGAAAGATCATTAACCTTATTGCTGCAATTTCACTGCCACTTCCTCTGGATAGCAAAGCTCAGGGAGTTAAACCCTCAGTGCATGTTTCTTAGGTGTGTAGCCCATTTGTGACTGTATATCCCCCAGCCCCACTGGAGCCACTCAGTGGGTTCTACCACAGCTCAGTTCTGCCTGCCATGTAGCCATGTGATAAAAGGACCTGGAAATTTAAATCAATCACTCATTTAAAAAATAACTTTTAAGAAGAAAATCATTCAACCAAGCATAGTGGGTTAAATGTTGGCCTCCAAAAAGATGTGTCCACTTGGAACCTGTGAATGTGACCTTATTTAGAAAAAGGGACCTAGTGCAGTGGCTCATGCCTATAAACCCCAGCACTTTAGAAGGCCAAGGCCAGCAGATGGCTCAAGCTCAGGAGTTCGAGACCAGACTAGGCAACATAGTGAGACCTCGTCTCTACTAAAAATTAAAAAAAAAAAAAAAAAAAGCCAGCTGTGGTGGCACATACCTGTGGTTCTAGCTACTCGAGAGGCTGAGGTGGGAGGATAGCTTGAGCCTGGGAGGTCAAGGCTGTAGTGAGCTGTGATCATATCACTGTACTCCAACTTGCATGACAGCATGAGACCTTGACTCAAAAAAAGAAAGAAGGAAGGAAGGAAGGAAGGAAGGAAGGAAGGAAGGAAGGAAGGAAGGAAGGAAAGAAGGAAGGAAGGAAGGAAAGAAAGAGGAAGGGAAGGGAAGGGAAGAAAGAGAGGGAAAGAAGGGAAGAAAGAGAGGGAAAGAAAGAAAGAAAGAAAGAAAAAGAAAGAAAGAAAGAAAAAGAAAGAAAGAAAGAAAGAAAGAAAGAAAGAGAGAGAGAGAGAGGGAGGGAGGGAGGGAGGGGGAGGGGAGGGGGGAGCGGAGGGGAGGGAGAAAGAGAAAATAGAAAAGAAAAGAAGTCTTTGTTGATATCATTAAGAATCTCATGCTGGGTCTGGTGACTCTTGCCTGTAGTCCCAGCACTTTAGGAAGCTGAGGCTGATGGATCACTCAAGCCCAGGAGTTCAAGGCCAGTCTGGCCAATATGGTGAAACCCAGTCTCTACCGAAAATGCAAAAGTTAGCTGGATGTGGTGGCTCACACCTGTAATCTCAGCTATTCAGGAGGCTGAGGCACAAGAATCGCTTGAGCCCGGGAGGCAGAGGTTACAATGAGCCGAAATCGTGCCACTGCACTCCATCCTGGAAAACAGAGTGAGACCCTGTCTCAAAAAATAAATAAATAAAATAAAATAATAAAGAATCTCTAGAATGTAATCATCCTGAATAATATGGGCAGGCCTTAAATTCAATGATAGGTATCCTTATAGAGAATGGCAGAAGGAGATTTGAGAAACACAGAAAGGAAGGCCATATGAAGACAGGGGTAGAGATGAGAGACAAGGGAGGATTTTCCCCTAGAGACTTCAAAGTAAGCACCGTCCTGCCAACTCCTTTATTTTATTTTATTTTATTATTTTATTTTATTTTATTTTATTTTTTGAGACGGAGTCTCACTCTGTCGCCCGGGCTGGAGTACAGTGGCCGGATCTCAGCTCACTGCAAGCTCCGCCTCCCGGGTTTACGTCATTCTCCTGCCTCAGCCTCCCGAGTAGCTGGGACTACAGGCGCCCGCCACCTCGCCCGGCTAGTTTTTTGTATTTTTTTAGTAGAGACGGGGTTTCACTGTGTTAGCCAGGATGGTCTCGATCTCCTGGCCTCGTGATCCGCCCGTCTCGGCCTCCCAAAGTGCTGGGATTACAGGCTTGAGCCACCGCTCCCGGCCTATTTTATTTTTTTTAAAAGTTTAATCCATTTATACAGATTTATTATACATTTCAGAAATACAATAAGAAAATAGAAATGAATATTATTGTCTTTGAAAATTTTCTTTTTTTTCTCTTTGCTTTGGAATATTTTATTTTTTCTTTATTATTATTATTATTATACTTGAAGTTCTAGGGTACATGTGCACAATGTGCAGGTTTGTTACATATGAATACATATGCCATGTTCATGTGCTGCACCTGTTAACTCATCATTTACATTAGGTGTATCTCCTAATGCTATCCCTCCCCCAACCCACCCCATGACAGGCCCCTGTGTGTGATGTTCCCCACCGTGTGTCCAAGTGTTCTCATTGTTCAATTCCCACCTATGAGTGAGAACACGCAGTGTTTGGTTTTCTGTCCTTGCGATAGTTTGCTCAGAATGATGGTTTCTAGCTTCATACATGTCTCTACAAAGGATATGAACTCATCCTTTTTTATGGCTGCATAGTATTCCATGGTGTATATGTGCCACATTTTCTTAATCCAGTCTGTCACTGATGGACATTTGGGTTGGTTCCAAGTCTTTGCTATTGTGAATAGTGCCGCAATAAACATATGTGTGCATGTGTCTTTATAACATCATGATTTATAATCCTTTGGGTATATGCCCAGTAGTGGGATGACTGGGTTAAATGGTATTTCTAGTTCTAGATCCTTGAGGAATCGCCACACTGTCTTCCACAATGGTTGAACTAGTTTACAATCCCACCAACAGTGTAAAAGTGTTCCTGTTTTTCCATATCCTTTCCAGCACCTGTTGTTTCCTGACTTTTTAATGATCACCATTCTAACTGGTGTGAGATGGTATCTCATTGTGGTTTTGATTTGCATTTCTCTGATGGCCAGTGATGATGAGCATTTTTTCATGTGTCTGTTGGCTGCATAAATATCTTCTTTTGAGAAGTGTGTGTTCATATCCTTTGCCCACTTTTTGATGGGGTTGTTTGATTTTTTTCTTGTAAATTTGTTTAAGTTCTTTGCAGATTCTGGATATTAGCCCTTTGTCAGATGGGTAGATTGTAAAAACTTTCTCCCATTCTGTAGGTTGCCTTTTCACTCTGATGGTAGTTTCTTTTGCTGTGCAGAAGCTCTTTAGTTTAATTAGATCCCATTTGTCAATTTTGGCTTTTGTTGCCATTGCTTTTGGTGTTTTAGTCATGAAGTCCTTGCCCATGCCTATGGCCTGCATGGTATTTCCCAGGTTTTCTTCTAGGATTTTTATGGTTTTAGGTCCAACATTTAAGTCTTTAATACATCTTGAAATAATTTTTGTATAAGGTGTAAGGAAGGGATCCAGTTTCACCTTTCTACATATGGTTCGCCAGTTTTCCCAACACCATTTATTAAATAGGGAATCCTTTCCCCATTTCTTGTTTTTGTCAGGTTTGTCAAAGATCAGATGGTTGTAGATGTGTCGTATTATTTCTGAGGGATCTATTCCATTCCATTGGTCTATATCTCTGTTTTGGTACCAGTACCATGCTGTTTTGATTACTGTAGCCTTGTAGTATAGTTTGAGGTCAGATAGCATGATGCCTCCAGCTTTGTTCTTTTTGCTTTGGATTGTGTTGGCAATGCAGGCTCTTTTTGGTTCCATATGAACTTTAAAGTAGTTTTTTCCAATTCTGTGAAGTAAGCCATTGATAGTTTGATAGGGATGGCATTGAATCTATAAATTACCTTGGGCAGTATGGCCATTTTCACAATATTGATTCTTCCTATCCATGAGCATGGTATGTTCTTCCATTTGTTTGTGTCCTCTTTTATTTCATTGAGCAGTGGTTTGTAGTTCTTGAAGAGGTCCTTCACATCCCTTCTACGTTGGATTAATAGGTATTTTATTCTCTTTGTAGCTATTGTGAATGGGAGTTCACTCATTATTTGGCTCTCTGCTTGTCTATTATTGTTGTATAAGAATGCTTGTGATTTTTGCACATTGATTTTGTATCCTCAGACTTTGCTGAAGTTGCTTATCAGCTTAAGGAGATTTTGGGCTGAGATGATGGGGTTTTCTAAATATACAATCATGTCATCTGCAAACAGGGACAATTTGACTTCTTCTTTTCCTACTTAAATACCCTTTATTTCTTTCTCTTGCTTGATTGCCCTGGCCAGAACTTCCAACACTATGTTGATTAGATATGTGAGAGAGGGCATCCCTATCTTGCACCAGTTTTCAAGGGGAATGCTTCCAGATTTTGCCCATTCAGTATGATATTGGCTGTGGGTTTGTCATAAATAGCTCTTATTATTTTGAGACCTATCCCATCAATATCTAGTTTATTGAGAGTTTTTAGCATGAAGGGCTGTTGAATTTTGTCAAAGGCCTTTTCTGCATCTATGGAGATAATCATGTGGGTTTTGTCTTTGGTTCTGTGTATATGCTGGATTACGTTTATTGATTTGCATATGTTGAACCAGTCTTGCATCCTAGGGATGAAGCCCACTTGATCGTGGTGGATAAGCTTTTTGATGTGCTGCTGGATTAGGTTTGCCAATATTTTATTGAGGATTTCTGCATCGATGTTCATCAGGGATATTGATCTAAAATTCTCTTTTTTTGTTGTTGTGTCTCTGCCAGGCTTTGGTATCAGGATGATATTGGTCTCATAAAATGAATTAGGGAGGATTCCCTCTTTTTCTATTGATTGGAATAGTTTCAGAAGGAATGGTACCAGCTCCTCTTTGTACCTCTGGTAGAATTTGGCTGTGAATCCATCTCATCCTGGAATTTTTTTGGTTGGTAGGCTATTATTGCCTAAATTTCAGAACCTGTAATTTGTCTATTCAAGTATTCAACTTCTTCCTGATTTAGTCTTGGGAGGGTGTATGTGTCCAGGAATTTATCCATTTCTTCTAGATTTTCTAGTTTATTTGCGTAGAGGTGTTTATAGTATTCTCTGATGGTAGTTTGTATTTCTGTAGGATTGGTGGTGATATCCCCTTTATCATTTTTTATTGCATCTATCTGATTCTTCTCTCTTTTCTTCTTTATTATTCTTGCTAGTGGTCTATCAATTTTGTTGATCTTTTCAAAAAACCAGCTCCTGGATTCATTGATTTTTGGAAGGGTTTTTTTGTGTCTCTGTCTCCTTCAGTTCTGCTCTGATCTTAGTTATTTCTTGCCTCCTGCTTGCTTTTGAATGTGTTTGCTCTTGCTTCTCTAGTTTTTTAATTGGGATGTTAGGGTGTCAATTTTAGATCTTTCCTGCTTTCTCTTGTGGGCATTTAGTGCTATAAATTTCCCTCTACACACTGCTTTAAATGTGTGCCAGAGGTTCTGGTATGTTGTGTTTTTGTTCTCATTGGTTTTAAAGAACATCTTTATTTCTACCTTCATTTTGTTATGTACCTAGTAGTCATTCAGGAGCGGGTTGTTCAGTTTCCATGTAGTTGAGCGGTTTTGATTGAGTTTCTTGGTCCTGAGTTCTAGTTTGATTGCACTGTGGTCTGAGAGACAGTTTGTTATAATTTCTGTTCTTGTACATTTGCTGAGGAGTGCTTTACTTCCAAGAATGTGGTCAATTTTGGAATAAGCCTGATGTGGTGCTGAGAAGAATGTATATTCCATTGATTTGGGGTGGAGAGTTCTGTCAATGTCTACTAGGCCCGCTTGGTGCAGAGTTGAGTTCAATTCCTGGATATCTTTGTTAACTTTCTGTCTCGTTGATCTGTCTAATGTTGACAGTGGGGTGTTAAAGTCTCCCATTATTATTGTATGGGGGTCTAAGTCTCTTTGTAGGTCTCTAAGGACTTGCTTTATGAATCTGGGTGCCCCTGTATTGGGTTCATATATATTTAGGATAGTTAGCTCTTCTTGTTGAATTGATCCCTTTACCATTATGTGATGGTCTTCTTTGTCTCTTTTGATCTTTGTTGGTTTAAAGTCTGTTTTATCAGAGACTAGGATTGCAACCCCTGCCTTTTTATGTTTTCCATTTGCTTGGTAGATCTTCCTCCATCCCTTTATTTTGAGCCTATCTATGTCTCTGCACTTGAGATGGGTCTCCTGAAGACAGCACACTGATGAGTCTTGACTCTTCATCCAATTTGCCAGTCTGTGTCTTTTAATTGGTGCATTTAGCCCATTTACATTTAAGGTTAATATTGTTATGTGTGAATTTGATCCTGTCATTATGATGTTAGCTGGTTATTTTGCTCAATAGTTGATGCAGCTTCTTTCTAGTATCGATGGTGTTTACAATCTGGCATGTTTTTGCAGTGACTGGTACCTGTTGTTCCTTTCCACGTTTAGTGTTTCCTTCAGGAGCTCTAGTAAGGCAGGTCTGGTGGTGACAAAGTCTCTCAGCATTTGTTTGTCTGTAAAGGATTTTATTTCTCCTTCACATATGCAGCTTAGTTTGGCTAGATATGAAACTCTGGGTTGAAAATTCTTTTCTTTAAGAATGTTGAGGCCGGGTGCGGTGGCTCACGCCTGTAATCCCAGCACTTTGGGAGGCCGAGGCGGGCGGATCACAAGGTCAGGAGATCGAGACCATCCTGGCTAACACGGTGAAACCCCGTCTCCACTAAAAATACAAAAAACTAGCCAGGCGCGGTGGCGGGCACCTGTAGTCCCAGCTACTCAGAAGGCTGAGGCAGGAGAATGGTGGGAACCCAGGAGGCGGAGCTTGCAGTGAGCTGAGATCGCGCCACTCACTCCAGCCTGGGCGACAGAGCGAGACTCCGTCTCAAAAAAAAAAAAAAAAAAAAAAAAAAGAATGTTGAATATTGGCCCCCATTGTCTTCTGGTTTGTAGAGTTTCTGCTGAGAGATCCGCTGTTAGTCTGATGGGCTTCCCTTTTTGGGTAACCTGACCTTTCTCTCGCTGCCCTTAACATTTTTTCCTTTGTTTCAACTTTGGTGAATCTGACAATTATGTATCTTGGAGTTGCTCTTCTCGAGGAGTATTTCTCTGTATTTCCTGAATTTGAATGTTCTGCCAACTCCTTTATGTCAGACTTCTGGCCTCCAAAACTATGAAAGAATAAACTCCTGTTGTTTTAAGCCACCAAGTTTGTGATAATTTGTTATGGCAGCCACAGGAAACTAATACACCAAGAATGGCCAACTCAAATGGATAGTCTTGCTACATTGTTTCCTTTGTAACCCGTGTGTGTGTGTGTGTGTGTGTGTGTGTGTGTGTGTGTGTGTGTGTGTGTGTGTATGCATGTATATATGTGTGTGTGTGTGTGTATATATATACACACATATATATGTGCTATCCATCAAGATGTTTATAATTTTTTTTTTTTTTGGAGACAAGGTCTCCCTCTGTCACCCAGGCTGGAGTATAGTGGTGAGATCATAGTTCATTGCAGGCTTGAACTCCTGGTCTCAAGCAATCCTCTCACCTCAGCCTCCCCTCCCTAATAGCTGGGACTACAGGTGCACACCATCACATCCTGCTATTTTTTTTTTTTTAGAGATGGGGTCTCACTATGTTGCCCAGGGTGGTCTGAAACTCCTGGCCTCAAAATCCTGGCCTCAAACTCCTGGTCTCAAGCAATCCCCTCACCCTAGCCTCCCAAACAGCTGGGATAACAGGCATGAGCCACCACAACTGGCCCGTGTTTATGATTTTTAAATGTATTCAGTAAATTAAAAATACAAGTTGTAAACAATATGATCCAATTTTTATTTTGAAACAATACATGACAACTGTCCATTACCCAATGAGTGTTTGCACTACATATTTTTCTGAATAAATAATTGGAAAGCTTTAAACCCATATAGCATCAATGGATAGGTCCCAGATCCTAATCTGTTGTCCAAATTTGAGGAAGTCACTTCTGAGATTGAGCCAATCTTCCTCAATTATGTGGAAATATTCAGTTCTTTTCCCATCAATAGACCCAGACCAGAGATCAAAAACTCAAATACCTGTAGAAGCCAGGCAGAAATATTCTTTAAGGATGTTGGTACCATAAAAGACATTCAGGCTTCCTGGGTACTGAGGCAAACTGGAAAGAATATTCTTGTCTTGAGTTGGAGCTCCAGCTCATCCCCATCTGCTTGTTGTCACAGAGAAGTTAGGCTGAATGTTACCAAATCTTCTTGTTTTTAAAGAGGTACTGGAAATTTCAGTTTTTATATGAAAACTTCTGTTTTTTAAATGCAAGTATCTAGTTCACATTCTCTTAAAACATTTTTCAGGCAAAATAAAATCCAGAAGCTCAGTCCTTTAAGTTTCCACTTGGGATTTAGACCTTTATAAATAAAGACCATTTCATTCTTCCCAAAGGTTAAAAGAAATCCAGGCTTCAGAACACAATGCCTAGGCTTCTTTGTTGGAAGAGATCTGGAAAAATTCCTCTCATTCTTTGCTGATGAGCCTACAACCTTGAACACAAGATACAGTTAACTCTGTAATCAAGTTATTCTGCCACGTGAAATTTTTCACAAATTGTCCTGCTGAGTAAACACTGTGCCAAATATATGGTATATTTCAATGTATGGTAGATCATCATCACAATGATTAGTATGAGGTTTCTCCTCCTCCTTTGGATAGTCCAACAGTAGAGATAGGGGTAGGATAATGTGGTACCCAGGAAATGGTAGAAGAGCTTTTATTTCTCAGGCCATCATAGTAACAGATGCTTATTGACCAAGCCTGCAGGGTCTGTTCTAAGGTGAAGGACCCTATTCTCTCCATTATGCTTAGTGCCAAGCAGAGTCATAGTAAACTTCCATTGTGGCACCAAAGGCAATGGTTCTTGGTGTTCAGTCTAGTCCCCCAGCACCACTGCTTCCCATGCCCATCAAATGTCCAATCCCTTCTGGGGTACAACATGGGACAAGGTGTTCCACTTAGCCCCCTTCAGCCTTTGGGGTCCCTCTGCTTCTTGGATAATCCAGTACCTTTAGGAACCTAGGGCTTGAGAGGTTGGGGAAGGAAAAGCATTTTAATAACACCAGAGAACAAAAGTAGTCTCACCTGACTGCTTGAAGTGGGTCAAAGACCAAGAGAGAAAAATTCTACTTATTGTTTTCATGTTTTCTTACTGTAAGAAACCTAAGAGAAATTAATCTCTCAATGGATCCAGCCACCACATGATCGTATTCAGGAGAAATGTCCCTAAATTCTAGACTTTTGAGTCTGCCCTAGAGTCAGAAATCACTGATCTCTGTCTGCCACTGGAGAAGTTAACAAACCAAGTAGTGCCCAGGAATGTCCATAATAAACCAAAGGCATAGCCAAGAGAGGCATTTGTGTTGGGAAGGACCACAGGAACACTCTCACTACACTGCAGCTCCACAAAGCTTTGTTCTCCTGCCCAGGTCTAGAGGAAAGTCTCTTGAGGCCAGGATATTATAGATGACTTCTAGGACTGGAACAGTGACTTGCTCCTAGTAGGGCTCAATAAACTTGTTGCTTAATCATCTCTAAGAAGCTATGCGAAAGTGAGAAAGCCTCAGTCTCTCTGTTTCAGCTTCTCCAAACGTGACTAATGGCAGCAACCCTGTCTATTGCTGAGAACTGCTGTGCAGATCAAAACAAATATATGTATTTTTAAATGTAGACAATGTGCTTGTAAATTTGCATTTTGAAAAGCTAGAAACGCCCTTGAGTAAACCGCCAACTCCTTGCAGAAAAGATAAAGGAAATCTTGTTCCGCCCAGAACAAAAAGATCCTGGCTATTCCATTAAAACATAGCCTTGCAGTATTATCTAAGAATTTGTTACACAATTTGTAAGCTTTGTTAGCTAGAATGATTAGATAGATAACTGTGATTTTGAACTGTGACATCTATTCCAAAAGGTTTTAGAAACAACATGCATAACCATATAACTAAAGATTCAAAGTAAACAGGTCTTTTAAGGTTTATCTAGGCTATGTAATGACAATACAAACAGGCATTTTGATAACAAAGCAGTATGAGGTCAACACTTACAATTTTATGTGAGTCTGGAATTTAAAATCATGGGCAGTTTGACATCCTCCATATTGTCTCTGTTCTATCTCAGGAGACTGTACAGTCTACTTTTCAAACTCCAAAGCTTAAGATGTTGGAACAAATGCCTTCAACTGTTTGTTTAGGCTTTTCACTCTTAGGCTCACTTAAAAAAAATTAGCAATAATACTCTACTAATAATTCAGTTATTCCTTTTTTTTTTTTTTTTTTTTTTTTTGAGATGGAGTTTCGCTCTTGTCACTCAGGCTGGAGTGCAATGGCACGATCTCAGTTCACCGCAACCTTCGCCTCCCGGGTTCAAGCAATTCTCCTGCCTCAGCCTCTCAAGTAGCTGGGATTACAGGCATATGCCACTACATCTGGCTGATTTTGTATTTTTAGTAGAGATGGGGTTTCTCCATGTTGGTCAGGCTGGTCTCGAACTCCCGACCTCAGGTGATCCGCCCGCCTTGGCCTCCCAAAGTGTTGGAATTACAGGCATTAGCCACCATGCCCAGCCCAGTCATTCCATGTTTTGTAGGGGAAAAAAACTTGAAAAAATACTGAAATAATTATTATATAGTACTTTAAAAATGTTTTCCAGACATTTTTAAGACAATAATAAAATAAAAGAATTATAGAGGTTTAGGAAACCTAAAAGAAATAGTCACTGGTCTAATTTTATAAACAAAGAAACTGGCACAAGAGTTCTGGGTGAACCGACCTGCTCAAACTGGTGTTAGTAAATCATAACCAAATTTGTTGCAACAACAACAACAACAACAAAAATCTTTTTCTTTTTTTGAGTCTTGCTCTGTCGCCCAGGCTAGAGTGCAGTGGTGTGGTCTCAGTTTACTGCAACCTCTGCCTCCTGGGCTCAAGCAATTTTCAGGCCTCAGCCTCCTGAGTAACTGGGATTACAGGTGTGAGCCACTATGCCCAGCTAATTTTTGTATTTTTGGTAAAGACTGGGTTTCCCCATGTTGGCCAGGCTGGTCTCGAACGCCTGGGCTCAAGTGATCCATCCGCCTCTGCCTCCTGTTAGATATGAATTCTAAATTTCTTTTCAAAGAATCAATATGTCACTATGTTCAATTCTTTGCCTTCTACTTTTAATTTCCTCATAAAGCAACCTTTTTCGATTAACTGCTCCACCCTGACTCATTTCAATCACCGGCACCACCCTGACTCATTCCGATTACCTACTCCACCATGACTCATTCCGACTACCTGCTCTGTCATAACCATTTTTCCTGTCAAACTACTCACCCCGTTACTCTCTTTAAATTAGCCAATCGGAATTAGTTTAGCCTGTGCCGTCTAACCCTAGCCAATAGGGGAACAACACAGCAGCAGGGGCCAAGCGCGTCAGGGATAAGAAACCCTTTCCCTTCCTTGCCCAAGTGTACGCTCACCATTGCTCCATCTGTAAGGGTGCACCCTGCTCTGGAAGTAACTTGCCTTGCTGAGAATTAAAAAGAAAATTTTATATTCGAGTGCTATTTCTTTTGCGGCACCGAAACTTTATTTATAACACTCCCAAAGTGCTGGGATTACAGGGGTGAGCTACCTCGCCCGGTCAAAAAAGTCTATTGAGAGAGAATCCTTTTTTTTTTTTGAGTCGGAGTTTTGCTCTTTCTCCCAGGCTGGAGTGCAGTGGCGCCATTTCTCCTCACTGTGACCTCCGCCTCCTGGTTTCAAGGAATTCTCCTGCCTCAGCCTCCCTAGTAGCTGGGATTATAGGCGTGAGCCACCGCGCCTGGCCACAGATTGGTGTATTTGTGTATGCACACTTGGATACCAAAATCCACGGATACTCAAGTCCCTAATATAAAATGGTATAGTATTTTCATATAACCCATGCACATCCTCTTGTATACTTTAAATCATCTGTATTACTTGTAACATCTAATACAGTGTAAATGCTACGTAAATAGTTATTATATCATATTGTTTGGGGAATAATAACAAGAGAGCGAAAAGTCTGTACATGTTGAGTACAGACACAACTTTTTTTCTGAATATTTTTTATCTGAGGTTGGTTGAATCCACAGATGCTGAACCCATGGATACGGACGGCTGACCACCGTTGTTACTCCTTCACTTCGAGGCATCAGGTTTTATCCTTTGGATTTAGACAGGACTAGGATACCCACATCAATCTTAATTACATTACACTTCTGTCAATTCAATTTTTTTCAGTAAACTGTTCTTAACATATTTTACATGTACTTTTGTCAAAACTGGGAGCTGAGGAAAGAGTACGTTTAAGTCTTGGAAAATACCTGCCACAAAAAACCTAAAGAGCGAATCCTCTCTGTCAATCCAATCAGCCTTATTTCACTTTCATAAAAAGTCTGACTTTTTCTTTTTTTTTCAAAAATTAATCAGTGTGCAATGACTTTGTTTTTCAATTCAAATTAATGTATTAATTCATATCTCAAAAACATTATTGAAAACAATTGAGAAATATCTTCAGGGAAGTACCATATAATATTACTAAAAAAGACTAAATTGATAAAATGATAATTAATATATCAATTTTATAACATGTTATTCAAACGTGCTAAGCAAGATAATAAATCGATTTGCTGTTTCAACCATTTTGAACTCAAATAAGAAAATCACTTGAATTTGCTTTTTGTCTAACATCATTTCCATAGCCTAAAATAAATATAAAATAGGCTGGGCATAGTGGGTCAGCCTCTAATCCCAGCACTTTGGGAGACTGAGGTGGGTGGATCACCTGAGGTCAGGAGTTCGAGACCAGCCTGGCCAACGTGGCAAAATGCCGTCTCTACTAAAAATACAAAAGTTAGCCAGACGTGGTGTTACACACCTGTAATCCCAGCTACTTGGGAGGCTGAGACAGGAGAATTGCTTGAACCTAGGAGACGGTGGTTGCAGTGAGCGGAAATTGCACCACTGCCCTCTACCCTGGGTGACAGTGAGACTCCATCTCAAAAATAAATAAAATAAATATAAAATAAACGGCAAATAATAAGTCATTAGCAAAAAAATAAAGTGAGAAATGTGCATTAAAATGATATATAACATAAACACATTTATTTAAGAATGTATTTCAACATCAAACAGCAAATTTCAACAAAGCAAAAACTTTTTTGTACCAACCTGATACTTTGTAAAAATGTAATAGATGTGTGACTAAATTTTTAGGTTATTTGTGAAGTTAGAGGTATCATAAAAGGCATATTATTCTTCTGAAAAATTTATTTTGATCAAACTCTGGTGTTCATTTTTTGAGAAAGAATAAGAACCAAGAATAAAAATCAAACTCCATTAAGAAAATAAAAAGACAAGCCACAGACTGGGAGAAAATATTTGCATATCTGATAAAGGATGGGCAACAGACATGAAAAGATCTCACTTCACCAAAAAAGACATACGGATGGAAAATAAGCATATGAAAAGAAGTTCAACATCATATGTCCTTAGGGAATTACAAATTAAAACAAAAATTAGAAGCTACTACACACCTATTTGAATAGCTCAAATGGAAAACACTGATAATACAAAATGCTGATAAGAATGTGGAGCAACAGAAACTTCAATTCATCGCTGGTAGGAATGCAAATGATACAGCCAGTGTGAAAGTTGGTTTGGCAGTATTTTACAAAACTAAACATACTCTTCATTATGAAGCAACGGTTTTGCTCCTTGGTATCACCCAAACCCATGTCTACCCCAAAATCTGCATATGAATGTTTAGTTAACAAATAACATATTTATGCCAATAACATATAGTATATTATTATTTAGTTAATAAACATAGCAGCTTCATTCATAATTTCTAAAACTTGAACATGACAATGATTTCCTTCGATAGGTGAATGGATAGACAGGCTGTAGTACATCCATACAATGGAATATTATTCAGTACTAACATGAAATGAGTTATCAAGCCATGAAAAGACACAGAGGAACCTTAAATGCATATTACTAAGTGAAAGAAGCCAACCCCAAAAGGCTACATACTATATGATTCCAACTATGTGACATTCTGGAAACGGCAAAACTACAGAGGCAGTAAAAGGTCAGTTGTTCCTGGAGTTGTGGGGGACAGATGGATGAACAGGTGGAGCACAGGAGCATTTCAGAGCAGTAAAACTCTACTGTCCGACACTGTTATGGTGGGTATACATCATTATATATTTGTCCAAACCCATAGAATGTACCACACAAAGAATTAACCCTAATGTAACCTGTGGACTTTAGTTAATAATAATGAATCAATATTGGCTCATCAATCAAAACAAATGTACCACAGTAATACAAGATATTAATAATCAGGGAAATGTTGGGAGGGGGAGAAACAAGAAGCTATACGGGAACTGTCTGTACTTTTCACTCATTTTTTTTGTAAACCTAAAACTGCTCTAAAAAACAGTCTGCTAATTTAAAAAATATCAAACTCTGTCATTTTGTTTAAATACATGATCAAAATTTCCCTATGAATTAATAAAAGTGTATGCATTGCTGAAAATCCAGAAGCTAGCATTTTATTTCTTTTTTTTTTTTTTTTTGCCACATTTTCTTTTTTTATTATTATTATACTTTAAGTTCTAGGGTACATGTGCACGACGTGCAGGTTTGTTACGTATGTATACATGTGCTATGCTGGTGTGCTGCACCCATTAACTCGTCATTTACATTAGGTATATCTCCTAATGCTATCACTCCCCTCTCCCTGCTCCCCACAATAGGCCCTGGTGTGTGATGTTCCCCTTCCTGTGTCCAAGTGATCTCATTGTTCAATTCCCACCTATGAGTGAGAACATGTGGTGTTTGGTTTTCTGTTCTTGCAATAGTTTGCTGAGAATGATGGTTTCCAGCTGCATCCATGACCTTACAAAGGACATGAACTCATCCTTTTTTATGGCTGCATAGTATTCCATGGTGTATATGGGCCACATTTTCTTAATCCAGTCGGTCACTGATGGACATTTGGGTTGGTTCCAAGTCTTTGCTATTGTGAATAGTACTGCTATAAACATACATGTGCATGTGTCTTTATAATATCATGATTTATAATCCTTTGGGTATATGCCCAGTAATGGGATGACTGGGTGAAATGGTATTTCTAGTTCTAGATCCTTGAGGAATCACCACACTGTCTTCCACAATGCTTGAACTAGTTTACAGTCCCACCAACAGCGTAAAATGTTCCTATTTCTCCATATCCTCTCCAGCACCTGTTGTTTCCTGATTTTTTAATGATTGCCATTCTAACTGGTGTGAGATGGTATCTCATTGTGGTTTTGATTTGCATTTCTCTGATGGCCAGTGATGATGAGCATTTTTTCATGTGTCTGTTGGCTGTATGTATGTCTTCTTTTGAGAAGTGTCTGTTCATATCCTTTGCCTACTTTTTGATGGGGTTGTTTTTTTCTTGTAAATTTGATTGAGTTCTTGGTAGGTTCTGGATATTAGCCCTTAGTCATATGAGTAGATTGCAAACATTTTCTCCCATTCTGTAGGTTGCCTTTTCACTCTGATGGTAGTTTCTTCTGCTGTGCAGAAGCTCTTTAGTTTAATTAGATCCCATTTGTCAATTTTGGCTTTTGTTGCTGTTGCTTTTGGTGTTTTAGACATGAAGTCCTTGCCCATGCCTGTGTCCTGAATGGTATTACCTAGGTTTTCTTCTAGGGTTTTAATGGTTTCAGGTCTAACATTTAAGTCTCTAATGCATCTTGAATTAATTTCCGTATAAGGAGTAAGGAAAGGATCCAGTTTTAGCTTTCTACTTATGGCTCGCCAGTTTTCCCAGCACCATTTATTAAATAGGGAATCCTTTCCCCATTTCTTGTTTTTGTCAGGTTTGTCAAAGATCAGATGGCTGTAGATGTGTGGTATTATTTCTGAGAGCTCTGTTCTGTTCTATTGGTCTATATCTCTGTTTTGGTAACAGTACCATGCTGTTTTGGTTACTGTAGACTTGTAGCATAGTTTGAAATCAGGTAGCGTGATGCCTCCAGTTTTGTTCTTTTGGCTTAGGATTGACTTGGCAATGCAGGCTCTTTTTTGGTTCCATATAAACTTTAAAGCAGTTTTTTCCAATTCTGTGAAGTCATTGGTAGCTTAATGGGGATGGCTTTGAATCTATAAATTACCTTGTGCAGTATGGCCATTTTCACAATATTGATTCTTCCTATCCATGAGCATGGTATGTTCTTCCATTTGTTTGTGTCCTCTTTTATTTCACTGAGTAGTGGTTTGTAGTTCTACTTGAAGAGGTCCTTCACATCCCTTGTAAGTTGGGTTCCTAGGTATTTTATTCTCTTTGAAGCAATTGTGAATGGGAGATCATTCATGATTTGGCTCTCTGCTTGTCTATTATTGTTGTAGAAGAATGCTTGTGATTTTTGCACATTGATTTTGTATCCTCAGACTTTGCTGAAGTTGCTTATCAGCTTAAGGAGATTTTGGGCTGAGACGATGGGTTTTCTAAATATACAGTCATGTCATCTGCAAACAGGGACAATTTGACTTCTTCTTTTCCTAATTGAATACCCTTTATTTCTTTCTCTTGCCTGATTGCCCTAGCCAGAACTTCCAACACTATGTTGAATAGGAGTGGTGAGAGAGGGCATCCCTGTCTTGTTCCAGTTTTCAAAGGGAATGCTTCCAGTTTTTGCCGATTCAGTATGATATTGGCTGTGGGTTTGTCATAAATAGCTCTTATTATTTTGAGATACGTTCCATCAATACCGAATTTATTGAGAGTTTTTAGCATGAAGGGCTATTGAATTTTGTCAAAGGCCTTTTCTGCATCTACTGAGATAATCATGTGGTTTTTGTCTTTGGTTCTGTTTATATGCTGGATTACATTTATTGATTTGCATATGTTGAACCAGCCTTGCATCCCAGGGATGAAGCCCACTTGATCATGGTGGATAAGCTTTTTGATGTGCAACTGGATTCGGTTTTCCCTTATTTTATTGAGGATTTTTGCATCGATGTTCATCAGGGATATTGGTCGAAAATTCTCTTTTTTTGTTCTGGTATCATGATGATGTTGGTCTCATAAAATGAGTTAGGGGGATTCCCTCTTTTTCTATTGATTGGAATAGTTTCAGAAGGAATGGTACCAGCTCCTCTTTGTACCTCTGGTAGAATTTGGCTGTGAATCCGTCTGGTCCTGGAATTTTTTTGGTTGGTAGACTATTAATTATTGCCTTAATTTCAGGGTCTGTTATTGGTCTATTCAGGGATTCAACTTCCTCCTGATTTAGTCTTGGGAGAGTGTATGTGTCCAGGAATTTATCCATTTCTTCTAGATTTTCTAGTTTTTTGAATAGAGGTGTTTATAGTATTCTCTGATAGTACTTTGTATTTCTATGGGGTTGGTGGTAATATCCCCTGTATCATTTTTTATTGTATCTATGTGATTCTTCTCTCTTTCCTTCTTTATTAGTCTTACTAGTGGTGTAATAATTTTGTTGATCTTTTCAAAAAACCAGCTCCTGGATTCATTGATTTTTGGAAGGGTTTTTTGTGTCTCTATCTCCATCAGTTCTGCTCTGATCTTAGTTATTTCTTGCCTTCTGCTAGCTTCTGAATGTGTTTGCTCTTGCTTCTCTAGTTCTTTTAATTGTGATGTTAGGGTGTCAATTTTAGATCTTTCCTGCTTTCTCTTGTGGGCATTTAGTGCTACAAATTTCCCTCTACACACTGCTTTAAATGTGTCCCAGAAATCCTGGTATGTTGTATCTTTGTTCTCATTGGTTTCAAAGAACATCTTTATTTCTGCCTTCATTTTGTTATGTACCTAGTAGTCATTCAGGAGCTGATTGTTCAGTTTCCATGTAGTTGAGCGGTTTTGATTGAGTTTCTTGGTCCTGAGTTCTAGTTTGATTGCACTGTGGTCTGAGAGACAGTTTGTTATAATTTCTGTTCTTTTGCATTTGCTGAGGAGTGCTTTACTCCCAACTATGTGATCAGTTTTGGAAAAAGCGTGATGTGGTGCTGAGAAGAATGTATATTCCATTGATTTGGGGTGGAGAGTTCTGTCGATGTCTACTAGGCCCGCTTGGTGCAGAGTTGAGTTCAATTCCTGGATATCCTTGTTAACTTTCTGTCTCGTTGATCTGTCTAATGTTGACAGTGGGGTGTTAAAGTCTCCCATTATTATTGTATGGGGGTCTAAGTCTCTTTGTAGGTCTCTAAGGACTTGCTTTATGAATCTGGGTGCCCCTGTATTGGGTTCATATATATTTAGGATAGTTAGCTCTTCTTGTTGAATTGATCCCTTTACCATTATGTAATGGTCTTCTTTGTCTCTTTTGATCATTGTTGGTTTAAAGTCTGTTTTATCAGAGACTAGGATTGCAACCCCTGCCTTTTTATGTTTTCCATTTGCTTGGTAGATCTTCCTCCATCCCTTTATTGTGAGCCTATGTGTGTCTCTGCATGTGAGATAGGTCTCCTGAATACAACACACTGATGGGTCTTGCCTCTTTATCCAATTTGCCAGTCTGTGTCTTTTAATTGGACCATTTAGTACATTTACATTTAAGGCTAATATTGTTATTTGTAAATTTGATCCTGTCATTATGATATTAGCTGGTTATTTCGCTTGTTAGTTGATGCAGTTTCTTCCTAGCATCGATGGACCTTACATTTTGGCATGTTTTTGCAGTGACTGGTACCTGTTGTTCCTTTCCACGTTTAGTGCTTCCTTCAGGATCTCTTGTAGGGCAGGCCTGGTGGTGACAAAATCTCTAAGCCTTTGCTTGTCTATAAAGGATTTTATTTCTCCTTCACGTATGATACTCAGATTAGCTGGATATGAAATTCTGGGTTGAAAATTATTTTCTTAAAGCATGTTGAATATTGGCCCCCACTCTCTTCCAGCTTGGAGAGTTTCTGCTGAGAGATCCACTGTTATTCTGATGGGCTTCCCTTTTTGGGTAACCCGACCTTTCTCTCTGGCTGCCCTTAACATTTTTTCCTTCATTTTAACTCTGGTGAATCTGACAATTACGTGCCTTGGAGTCGCTCTTCTCGAGGAGTATGTTTGTGGCGTACTCTGTATTTCCTGAATTTGAATGTTGGCCTGCCTTGCTAGGTTGGGGAAGTTCTCCTGTATAATATCCTGCAGAGTGTTTTCCAACTTGGTTCTGTTATCCATCCCTTTCAGGCACCCCAATCAGACGTAGATTTGGTCTTTTCACATAATCCCATATTTCTTGGAGGCTTTGTTCATTTCTTTTTACTCTTTTTTCTCTAAACTTCTCTTCTTGCTTCATTTCATTCATTTGATCTTCAATCACTGATACTCTTTCTTCCAGTTGATCGAGTCAGTTACTGAAGCTTGTGCATTTGTCACGTAGTTCTCATGTCATGGTTTTCATCTCTATCAGTTTGTTTATGAACTTCTCTGCCTTGGTTATTCTAGTTGTCCATTCTTTTTTCAAGGTTTTTAGTTTCTTTGTGCTGGGTACATAGTTCCTCCTTCAGCTCTGAGAAGTTTGATCGACTGAAGCCTTCTTCTCTCAACTCGTCAAAGTCATTCTCCATCCAGCTTTGTTCTGTTGCTGGCAATGGGCTGCGTTCCTTTGGAGGGGGAGATGCCCTCTGATTTTTTGAATTTCCAGCTTTTTTGCACTGCTTTTTTCCCATCTTTGTGGTTTTATCTGCCTTTGATCTTTGATGATGGTGACGTACTGATGGGGTTTTGGTGTGGGTGTCCTTTCTGTTTGTTAGTTTTCCTTCTAACAGTCAGGACCCTCAGCTGCAGGTCTGCTGGAGTTTGCTTGAGGTCCACTTCAGACCCTGTTTGCCTGGGTATCAGCAGCAGAGGCTGCAGAAGATATAGTATTGCTGAACAGCAAGTGTTGCTGTCTGATTCTTTCTCTGGAAGCTTCGTCTCAGAGGTGTACCCAGCCATGTGAGGTGTGAGGTGTCGGTCTGCACCTAGTGGGGGATGTCTCCCAGTTAGACTACTCAGGGGTCAGGAACCCACTTGAGCAGGCAGTCTGTTGGTTCTCAGATTTCAACCTCTGTGCTGGGAGATCCACTGCTCTCTTCAAAGCTGTCAGACAGGGACATTTACATCCGCAGAGGTTTCTGCTGCTTTTTGTTTAGCTATGCCCTGTTCCCAGAGGTGGAGTCTACATAGGCAGGCAGGCCTCCTTGAGCTGTGGTGGGCTCCACCCAGTTCGAGCTTCCCAGAGGCTTTGTTTACCTACTTAAGCCTCAGCAATGGTGGGTGCCCCTCCCCCAGCCTCGCTGCCACCTTGTAGTTAGATCTCAGACTGCTGTGCTAGCAATGAGGGAGGCTCCATGGGCATGGGACCCTCCAGGCCAGGCGTGGGATATAATCTCCTAGTGTGCTGTTTGCTAAGACCCTTGGTAAAGCGCAGTATTAGGGTGGGAGTTACCTGATTTTCTAGGTGTTGTGTGTCTCAGTTTCCCTTGGCTAGGAAAAGGAATTCCCTTCCCCCTTGCACTTCCCAGGTGAGGCAATGTCTCACCCTGCTTCAGCTCTCGCTGGTTGGGCTGCACCCACTGACCAGCACTGACTATCTGACACGCCCCAGTGAGATGAACCCGGTACCTCAGTTGAAAATGCAGAAATCACCCGTCTTCTGTGTCATTCACACTGGGAGCTGGAGGCTGGAGCTGTTCCTATTTGGCCATCTTGGGTGCCCTCCCCCCATTTTATTTCTTATTAATCAAAAGAAGAAAATATGCAAAGTTTAATAAATAAAAATGAGAATTAGACCAAAGAGGGAGAAGGCTAGAAGCTTGAGGCCAGAAGGTTGAGGCCATAGTGAGCTAGGATCATGCCACTGTACTCCAGGCTGGGTGATGGAGCAAGATCCTGTCTCAAAAAAAAAAGAAGAATTGTTTCATTCAAAAAAGATTTTTAAAGAGAATTGACCATATTTGAAATAAATATTTCACGATATGATTTGATAATCAATTTTAACTATATTCTTTATGTAATAATATACAGCAAGTCCAAAATAAATAAAAAATTTATCCATGGCTTATTCCTGAAAAATTGGGTACTCATGAAAAATGCTTAAAATAATCAGAATCATTCACCTATACTGCTTTGGGTGTTTATGTTCACTTCCCTTTCCTTTTTAACTTTATTTTTATTTTTGATTTTTGTGGGTACATAGTAGATGTATATGTTTATGGATTCCTTCCTAATCAATGATACATTTTAGGAATAAGTAATTGAAGAGGTAAAAAAAATCAATATTTAAATATTTTTAAATATATTGCCATTCACTCCTTCATAACAATATCCTTTTTTTTTTTTTTTTTTTTTTTTTTTGGCAGAGTCTCGCTGTGTCACGCAGGCTGGAGTGAGATGGTGCAGTCTCGGCTTACTGCAACCTCTGCCTCCCAGGTTCAAGCCTTTCTCCTGCTCTCAGCCTCCCAAGTAGCTGGGATTATAGGCATGCGCCACCATGCCTGGCTAATTTTTGTATTTTTAGTAGAGATGGGGTTTCACCATGTTGGCCAGCCTGGTCTCAAACTCCTGACCTCAGGTGATCCACCTGCCTCAGCCTCCCAAAGTGCTGGAGGCGTAAGCCACTTAGCCTGGTCCAATATCCTCTTTTTTCACTCACCAGGTAATGCATTCTTTAACAGCTGTCTTATTGAGAGGAACCACTAGGACAGGGCCGCTCAGATTAAAGCAGAAAGATGTTAAACAACAATTATCATTACTCCTACCATCACACTCAACCAAATATCTCAATACCAAAATGGCTATTTCTAACGCTGGTTTTACTCTCAGAAATAAGGTTTTCTAAATAAGAGTTTCTCAGCCTTATCTGGAACCACATCATCGTAGGAATCTTCTCTTTGGTGTCCTGGGAGTTCTCATACCCAAGGCCAGCTTGATTTGGGATGGCGATGGGTCTATCTTTCTTTGTAAAGTGAGAAAAGGCTTATGGTAAGCACAAGCACGTTATCAACAAGGGTTTTCTTTTTGTTTTCTGTTTTTTGTTTTAAGAGAAAATATTAAAAGAAAGTTGAATATCTGACATGGAATCTCTCAAAACTATACAGGCACCCTTACACAAAACTAATTTCTCTCCTGTTTTCCCTCTACTGTTCTCCTTCCATAGCTAAGGGTGAGGGGGAGTCCAGAATCTGCATTTTTAAAAAGTGCCTCCAGGCAAGTCTGATGACTAACCATCCAGTTTGGAAACCACCCAACAGTGTACATTCATTGGGGCTTGATGAGGTCATTCTCCACCATTCATCACATTACTTATGGATTAGGCTAGTCTGCCAGAAGGAAAGTACAGCATATTACAAAATTTCATCAAAACTATCCAAATCACTCTCTTGGGCTAAAATATCTGCAAGGAAATCCAAACACTCTTCTGTATTACTGAAGTCCTTTGTTTCCAAGTAACAGATCACTTTAAGGTAAATAAAAAGAATTTATTTTAAGGACAGTAAACATCTAAAGGAACCCAATACCAAAACTGCTGCCTGGTCTGAGGAGGGACTGCAACCAGGCATTTCTTTACCTGTCTTGCTTCTGTTTTCTTCTCCCTGTGTGCTCCATTCTTTTTTCTTGAAGACAGAGGCTGCTCCATTCCTAAGGCAGATGGTAATGCCACTGTCCATGAGTTGTAACATTTCCTCCACTGAAGAGTCTAGCTCAGAGAGATCTCTCCATCCTTTTTCCTGAAAAAGGAACATTGAATGGCCTATTTGGAATAAAAAATTCACTCCTTAATTCAGTCAACTGAAGCCAGAGGGGCAGTCACATTTAAATAGGGGGGAAATGGATGGTTGTCTCTGTACTGAACATGGACAGGCCTTTTTTTGGTCATTATTTCCTAAACGATACACTATAACAACTATAACATGGCATTTGCATTGTATTAGGTATTATAAGTAATCAAAAGATGATTTTCTTTTTCTTTTTCTTTTTTTGAGGCAGAGTCTCACTCTGTGGCCCAGGCTGTAGTGCAATGGTGCGATCTCGGCTCACAGCAACCTCCGCCTCCCAGTTCAAGCGATTCTCCTGCCTCAGCCTCCTAAGTAGCTGGGATTACAGGTGCGCTACTGTATACCTGGCTAATTTTTGTATTTTTAGTAGAGATGGGGTTTCACCATGTTGGCCAGGCTGGTCTCAAACTGCTGACCTCAGGTAATCCACCCACCTCGGCCTCCCAAACTGCTGGGCTTACAGACATGAGCCACCGTGCCTGGCCCAAAAGATGCTTTTAAGTATTCAGGAGGATGTGTGTAGGTTATATGCAAGTACTCCATCATTATGTATAAGGGACTTAAGCATTTGTGGATTTTAGGGTGTCCTGGAACCAATCTCCCATAGATAATGAGAAATGACTGTTTCTCTCTTTTTCTGACCTCAGCATGTTGGGAACAGGGAGGGGACAGCAAAGGAAGCAATTAAGGGGGTCATTCTGAGAAGAGCAGGAGTTCCCCCAAGGTGTACTACTACTACATCCTGTAAGCTCCGGACAGACAATGTGGACACAGTAAGGAAATCTTCCATGGTAACACTTGTTAGCTACCGTAAGGAAAGACATCACTGAGCCCTTACCACCAAGACTATTTTGCTGTAACTTATAGTTTTCAGTAATGCCATTGATAAGTTTTGTGCCCATAGGATTCTCATTCCTGTATATGTGATCTATTTTTTCCCCTCTCTGAAAGTCTTCAGGATATTTCTTTATCCGTGGTGCTCTAAAACCTCACAATGATATTCTAAGATGTGACTCTGTTTTTATTTATTGCCCTGGGTACTTACTCAGGGAACCCCCTCTTTAATCTCCATTTTATTTTTTTTAATAAAAAAATTCCCATTTGGAGGTAATCTCAGACTTTTTACAAAGTTGTAAATATAGTTTAAAGAATTCCCAGATTCCCCAAATGTAACTTGGTACATAAGCATAATTTATCAAGACTAAGGAATGAATAATACAATAGCTTATCCTACAGACCTTATTTAAATTTTGTCAACTGTCCCATTAATTTTCTTTTCCTGGTTCAGGATTGCAATGGACTGAATGCTTACATCCCCTCAAAATCAGTATGTTGAAATCCGAACCCCCAAGATTATAGCATTAGGAGGTAGGGCTTTTGGGAAATAATCAGGTCATTATACAATTTCATAGCACCTCTCCCATATAGAATGTATCCCAGTTGTAACTTCACGTTTCTCTTTGTGATTTGATTAATTTGTCTCCCCCATTAGAATATAAGCTTCATGAGGGGAGTAATCATGTCGGGTTGCTTTGGTCACCATTATATTCCCAGTACCTAAAATAGTGTTTAGCACATATTATGTCCTCAATGAATATTTATTAAACAAATGAATAAATTCCTTTAAAACATTTTATGATGCTGGGAACCATTGCTAAGAAAATTGTTTTTGCTTAAAAACTCAAAGAACACCGCAATACCATATTCCAAGTTCCCTGTGTAGTTGGGCATGGCGTTGTAAAACAGATTAAATAAATCTCAAACAAATGAACTACCCTGTTAACAATGAGGAATGTGTTAGCCAAATCACCTATAACTCATTGTAACTGGCCACATTATTGTGGAGAATGGCCTTAGGGACTTGAAAAAACTTCTCATAACATACCAGAGTCTGGTCTTACCAGGAGTATAAAATCACTGGGTAATTAACCGAACCAAGACCAGGCCTGCTTCCTTGCCCCAGCAGAGATGTGCACTGATTTCAAGAGGGCACAGTTTATGTTTCATGGTGAGTAAAGGAGGCTTCAGACCAAGGACTTGACAATGACTAGCAATGTGGAAGCCAAACTTTTCCCTCTCTTTTAAAAGTGCAAAGACGGTGTCAAATTCAACATTCGTGGCATTTCTCAGAGTTTTAGATTTAGGTTTTTGTTTTTGTTTTTGTTTTTGTTTTGTTTTGTTTTGTGTTTTGTTTCAGATGGAGTTTCGTTCTTGTTGCCCAGACTGGAGTGCAATGGCGCGATCTCGGCTCACAGCAACCTCCGCCTCCCAGGTTCAAGCAATTCTCCTGCCTCAGCCTCCCGAGTAGCTGGGATTACAAGCAGGCTCCACCAGTTCCGGCTAATTTTTTGTAATTTTAGTAGAGATGGGGTTTCTCCATGTTGGTTAGGCTGGTCTCAAAAAACTCCCGACCTCAGGTGATCCACCCGCCTCAGCCTCCCAAAGTGCTGGGATTACAGGTGTAAGCCACAGCGCCGGGCTGATTTAGGTTGTTATTTATTAGAAAAGCATTGCATTTATTTGTAACAGCCAAAAATTGGAAACATTTCAAATGTCTTTCAGTTGGGCGAATGGTTAGACTATGGAACACCTATATCGTGGAATACAACTCAGCAGTAAAAAGGAACAAGTTATTGATATGCACAACACCTCCAATGGATCTCAAGGGAATTATGCTAAGTGGGAAAAAAGCCAATATCAAATACATATTGTATGATTCCACTTATATAACATTTTCAAAATGACCAAATGATAGACATAGAGAACAGATTAGTGATTTACAGAGGTTGGGAGTGAGAAGAGGGGGAAAGGCATGACTAGAAGGTAGCGGTATAATGAATCTTTATGGTAGAACAGTTCTGTATCTTGATTGTGGTGGTGGTCACGCATGTCTACACTAGATAAAATTGCACAGAACTATGTACACGTACACACACACACACACACACAACTGCATCTAAAATTGGTGAAATCTGAATAGGATCTGTCAACTGTACCAATGTCAACTTCCTAATTCTGATCCTGTACTAGAGTTGGTAAGATTTTGGCATTGGCGGAATCTGGGCGAACTATACATGAAACCTCCACATGACAGGTTGAGCAACCCTAATCTGAAAACCTGAAATGCTCAAAATCTGAAATTTATTAAAACAAATGTTCAGTGCAATGTATTTACAAGAGCAAAACAATTTAAGCAATATAAATACTCATCAGTAAGGGATGAGTTAGGCCAATTATTTACATGCAACATTAGGATAATATGGAGTGAAATGAGGGCATACCCATGCTAAACTGTTACAAGTGGTTGCCCTGGGAGTAAAGAAATACATATTAACTTTTTCTTTGGATATTTCAACATCATTACGCTTCTTTTGTAATTTAAAAAGTTTAAAAAAATATTGTGTCCAGAAAAAGAGAGAAACAGTCATTTCTCATTATCCATGGGAGATTGGTTCCAGGACACCCTAAAATCCACAAATGCTTAAGTCCCTTATACATAATGGTGGAGTACTTGCATATAACCTACACACATCCTCCTGAATACTTAAAAGCATCTTTTGGGCCAGGCACGGTGGCTCATGTCTATAAGCCCAGCAGTTTGGGAGGCCGAGGTGGGTGGATTACCTGAGGTCAGCAGTTTGAGACCAGCCTGGCCAACATGGTGAAACCCTATCTCTACTAAAAACACAAAAATCAGCCAGGTATGGTGGTGCGCACCTGTAATCCCAGCTACTTAGGAGGCTGAGGCAGGAGAATCGCTTGAACTGGGAGACGGAGGTTGCTGTGAGCCGAGATCGCACCATTGCACTACAGCCTGGGCCACAGAGTGAGACTCTGCCTCAAAAAAAGAAAAAGAAAATCATCTTTTGATTACTTATAATACCTAATACAATGCAAATGCCATGTTATAGTTGTTATAGTGTATCGTTTAGGAAATAATGACCAAAAAAAGGTCTGTCTGTGTTCAGTACAGAGACAACCATCCATTTCCCCCCGAATCAACATCTGAAAGTTTTTGAATGCTGAAATGACGCTCAAAGAAAATACTCATTGAATCATTTTGGAGTTCGGATTTTTTGATTAGAGATGCTCAACTGGTAAGTATAATGCAAATATTCCAAAATCTGAAAAAATCCAAAATCCAAAACACTTCTGGTCCTAAGCATTTTGGATAATTAATACTCAACCTGTATTTTTGCAACTTTCTGTGAATCTATAATGGCATCAAAATAAAAACTTATTTTATGCAATATATTTCTAGTAAAACAACATTCATCATATATGTTTGCCTTCATTTACTTCTGAAATCCCACTAAATGGAGTAAAGAAATGAAAAGATTATAAACGTAAAAGCATACACACACACACACACACACACACACACACACACCCCAGTATGAGACCATAGAAATTGAGATGACTGTAAAAATATAGAAACTGGAAAATAGATGTACATGATATAACTATTGATAGTAAACTTCTGCGAAACCACAGTAGTAGAGATGACCCCAGAGCAAGGAGCAGTCAGCAGGGATGACTCCATTCTGGACAAGGCCACTAAGAAGACCTGTTATGTAGGCCTGGACAAAGTACTACAAAGCCAAGCAGCTATGGAGAACATATGGCTCGAGGCATTTGCTGGCTTTTCTGTCTCTGAAGCAGGTGCTTAGCAATGTGACAAGATGCCAGACAGTTGGAGACCTGAGTGAGTATTCACATGTTGGGGGGAAGCAGAGGGATGGCTGAATGTGGGTCTAGAGGTGGATCTGAAGTCTGAACTATTGGGGGCCAGGTGCAGTGGCTTACGCCTGTAATCCCAGCATTTTGGGAGGCCAAGGTGAGTAAATCACTTGAGGTCAGGAGTTCAAGACCAGCCTGGCCAATACGGTGAAAACCTCTCTCTACTAAAAATACAAAAATTAGCTGGGCATGGTGGTGCGTGCCTGTAATCCCAGCTACTCAGGAGGCTGAGGCAGGAGAATCGCTTGAACCTGGGAGGCGGAGGATGCAGCGAGCCGAGATCACACCACTGCCCTCCTGCCTGGGCGACAGAGAGAGACTCTGTCTCAAAAATAAAAATTTTTAAAATAAATAAATAAATAAATAAAGTCCAAGCTATTGGGAAAAATCAAATAGCACAGGAGCTGAGGAGGAGTGGTCCCAGTGCCTGCTGTGTCTGAGCCTTGCTCTGTGGACTAGGAGGGAGTAGACGAACCTGATTTATAGGGCCAAGGTTGGGCTGGACACCCCCAGTCTGAATCAGTGGTTTTCAAACTTTGTAAAGCAGTGGAACATTTTCTCCAAAGTAAATCTTAAATAAAAGTGTAAACCACCAAAACAAAGTGAGGTTGCTCTGGTAGCAACTGCATCCTTGATTTCCAGGCCTCCTGAGGGTCCCACACCCGAATGTTGAAGCAAAAAGGAATTCAAAAATGTAGTAATTTTCTCTATCAAGAAGTCAGGTTAGAATCCGAGCTTTCAAGTATGCGAATTAACTAGAATGTCTCCAGTCTGTGTTAGATAGAACCTGAAAAGGGAAATTTTGAACTAGCACACCAGTCACCATTTCCAGTCTGCTCTCTTGCAGCCCCATGGCCCCTGTAATTTAGCTGTTTAAGCCTTTTCCTCTGGCCAAACAGCTAAACTTGAGCCAGGTGGACTTAAACACATGAACCAATTCAGTTTACTGTCTAAAAATGAAAGAGAAAAATCTGCCAGGATCTTCCCCTCATCCCCACAAAGTTCCCAAGAGCAGAATTCAGCCCTCCTCCCCTCCCACTACAAACACAGGGGAGAGGCCAGCCCAATATAACTTAAAACAGAGCGACCCTGCAGCCCTCTCAGACAAATTACATCAAAACAAGTCAAAGCAAATGCAACTGTCCTTACCAGTTTTGTAAAGGAATTGCCTGGGAACCATTCCTTTTCAGACCTAATTAAAAAGTCAGTTTTGAATTACAGAACAAGATGGTATGAGAGCCAGTGTTCAACAGGCAGAACAAACAAACACGCAAAGATAAAATGCATGGGCTTTTGCAGAGAGTTGCTGCCAGCGGCAGCAGAAATGGCTCTCTTTCAGCCAAGTCTGGGGTGCCCTGGAAAACTTCATACCTCTCCAGGGAGACAGTTCCCAGAAACCTCCCTCCCCTGCAAAGCACTCCTATAATAAATAAATAAACTACATTTCCCAAAGTTCTCTTTGCTCAGGCCTGGGGCTATATTTTAAACCACTCTGTAATTGTCCCCCACCAGAAAAGCAGAAACGTTTAAATGTGACAACCTTTTGACATACAGAGTTGACTCAGCTCATTTCAAATTTCATCTTATCTCCAGTGTCCTTGGGCATGTTTTAAAAGATAAAAATACCAACTGGGACCAAGATCAGCAAGGTATAATAGAATAAGAGTCCAATGCTTTTTTACCCTCAACAAATGCATTATATTTCATTTAGATCAGTGGTCTCAAATATTAGCATGCGTCAGAATCACCTGAATTCAGGGCTTGTTAAAATACAGATTGCTGAACCGCACCTCCACAATCTCAGATTCAGCAGATTTGGAGGGGGTCCAAAGAATACGCATTTCTAACAAGTTCCACCGGTTCTGGATTTTACTTTAAGAACTGCTGATGGAGATTATCTACATGGTCAATTCCAAATCTGTTGGAAAAGAAGGCACACCATTACTGATTTCTGCAAGCTTTGAACTAGAAGTACCTCTAAGGAGAAGACCCCAGCCATCTCTAGCAGTGTGGGGAATAGTAAAAGGCAAAGCAACTAGTTCCGGAAGATCCAGAAACTGGCACTGCCTTGTCCAGCATTTTCATTTTCCCACTGAGGAAATGTAGGCTTAGAGGGAATCAATTTGTGCAGTCTCCCAGTGAGTCCATGGTTGTGCTGGGACAAAGTACCCAGTTGTCCTGGCTCCCAGTCCAGTGCTCTGGCCCTTGCTGGAGTAAAATGGGACACCTGGGCTTGACAAGGAACAAAGAAGCCAACATGATTCTGATTCATCCCAATTTCTCCACAGCCTTCTACCTTTTCATTTCCTCTGCATTGGTAAAAGTATAATTCCCAACCCAGGAATTCCTACTCTCGCTTTCGTTCATGTCTTTGTACCTAAGACAGGCAGTCAAAATGGGGCAGCCAATAGCCACAGCAGACTTTAATCACAATATCTGGAGGATACATTAATGAATGTAGACCCATTTATTTACTTTTCTATGTACCTTGTCTATGTGACAGCAAGCAACAATAGAATCTCAGGAAACACCAACCAGACCCAGGCATCAATCTGCTACTCTGTTATTAGAAGGAAATTAGCCTTTAAGAAAAATTGTCTGGGTTTACCAATCACTCCCACCAGCCACCAGGGGTCACATAAATAAAAGTTTTTACTGGGCCTTTCTAATTCACAAACCTACCCTCTTCCACCACAGGCCTTGGTAGAACACATAATTCAGCAACAAGAATCCCTTGAAGAAGAAAAGAAAACACCTATAAAACTATATATTTTTCTAATTCCAGAGATGTGAAACTCTTTAGGAGTTTAGGCCAGGGTTCACGACAATCCATTATCTGAAAGCACAGATGTACAGATAAACTATTATTTTGGTAAAGATACATCTTCTAAAACACCAGTCAGCTTGGCATTGTGTTTGTCCTTGAATTGAAGAACGATATCATTTTATCGTCTTAGCCTTGAGCATGGTTATCAATGCCAGTAACTAAGAGGCCTAATTTGAAAGATGGTCATGCTGTCCGACTTACAAATGCCTTCTACTCAGTTAACATGGACTGCTGAAAGCAAATGGTTTATACACTGTTGCACAAGTGAAAAATCTGGCCTCCTAACAGTTGTTAAATGTGCCAGCTAAGAGCCTCTGAAGGTCAGTCTGCCAGGGCTGGGGCAGTGACCACAGCCACGTGCTGTGCCTTTTGCAGCTCAGCACCGCATGGTGCAGCTGTTGTATTGGCCAAAGAAAGTGCTGGCAGCCCCCAGAGAAACAGAGACTTAATTCACTTGCAGGAACTTTCCTGAAAGAGTCTTTTAAGAAGCATTTAAGGCAGACCAGGTGCACTTTTTTTCTTTCTAAATCTCATTGCTTTGTCAAGTATTCTCATTTATGACTCCAACACTCTTTATGTGCAACATTAACCACCCATTGTTACATTATAAATTATAATGAGAACTTTTATAAAACATATTTAATGATAATTCTTGATTTCTAGGTAGATTCCTTTAGATGTATAACACTTAAATATCTATGGTATAGCACTGTCGATATGTACATAGCAGGGATTGCAATTTAGGTTGGCTGGGGTTTTGTTAAAAGTTTTGTAAGTTGTGCAGACTTTATCTTTAAATAAAACTGTGTGTGTGTGTGTGAGAGAGAGAGAGAGAGAAAGAGAGAGAGAGAGAGATACATAGTGCTCAGATATAAACAGTAGTAAAAGAAAGCTGATTCAATTCAGTATGTCACACTGTTAAGACTTCCAGCTGTCAAGTGCTTCCACTGTAAACAGGAGGCGGGAAGGATGGGATCTAGAGGGAAAAGAGATTGCATAAAAGTGAAACTTCACGACGTGAGGGCTGGGGGTTGGACTCAAGTCATCATCTATTTAGGTGAAAACTGCCAATACCCTGAATAATTCTAGGATATACTCTGTGGTCCTTTACTAGACTCTGAAAGTACTCAGGCCACAAACACTCCCAGTCCTAGCATGACAAAAGACCTCCCTATGCCAGTAAGTAAAAATAAGTGCCAGAGCGATCCTCAAAGGTAAATATTTGGGGTAGGCAGCTGTTTGCATAATGTGATTTTAAGTGTGACAAGCACGCACTCCACCCCAAAAAAAAAAAAATCTGTGCTATAGACCCAGGTCACGGATGCCTGCAATTCTACCATTAGGGAGTATTTCCATCCCAGTCAGAGACTTAGGAATCATCCTTGACTCCTCTCTCTCCTTCTCTGACCCCATTCAATCAATCATGAATTCCTCCTTCCTAACTCTTGACTCTGTCCCTTTATCTTCATTCCCTCTGACAGTACATAGCTCAGGTCACCGCCGACTCCTGCCAGGATGACTGTGGTTACCTCCTGACCTGTCTCTGTGCCTCCAATTTGTTCTCCACACTGCAACTGCAACAAATGTAATCTTTCTAAGATTCTGATCTGATTATGACAATCCCCAGATTAAAACCATTAGCTGAGTTCTCAAGGCCCTCAGAATGAAGTCCAGATTCCTTAACGGGGTTTACAAGCCCTTATGCGCTGGCCATTGCTGACCACTGCGGGCTCTCCTATGCCACTGCCTCCCCGTCAGTGCACTCACCTTTTCTTAGTCCCTTATTTTTGCTTCCAGACCTTTGCACACATTGCCCCCTTTGCTTGGAACACTCTCCCCTCTTTCCTACCTTTGTTCCCAAAGACTGCATGACCCTAAATTTATCCCTATTTTAGCACTTTCTTACCATGTAAGCTTTATCTACCTGACTCTCTCTGATTCTTTCCGAATTAGGACTATGTATTTCACAAATGTCAGAACTGTTACTTACTCACTGCTTTATTTCCAGGACCTAGCAAATGCTTGTCTCATAGTAGTCAGTCAATAAATATTTGTTGACTAAATGAACAAGTGAATTCCAGTAAATGTCTTATCTTTTATTAACAATGTTGGTAATTCACACTTCAGTGTGATTTTTCATACTACAGCTCTCTAAGAATATATTTGAGAGGGTTAATGAAATAAAGGCAGAATTGACTCTAGAAAACCGGGGGACAATATAAAGGCAATGGTTAGCCAAGAGAGAAAGGCACTGGGAGGGAAGGTAAGAACAGGCACTACTGGGATTGCTTAGATAGGGGTCCTTTATGGATAAAAAGAAAATAGCAGCTGGGCGCAGTGGCTCATGCCTGTAATCTCAGCACTTTGGGAGGCCAAGGCGGGTGGATCACTTGAGATCAGGAGTTTGAGACCAGCCTGGCCAACATGGTGAAACCCCATCTCTACTAAAAATACAAAAAATTAACCAGGCATGGTGGTGCATACCTGTAGTCTCAGCTACTCAGGAGGCTGAGGCAGGAGAATTGCCTGCACTGAGGAGGTGGAGGTTGCAGTGAGGCGAGATTGTGCCACTACACTTCAGCCTGGGTGACAGAGCAAGACTTGTGAAGAAAGAAAAGAAAAGAAAAAAGAAAAGAAAAGAAGAAAAGAAAAGGAAGGAAATGAAAAGGAAGGAAAAAGAAAAAGAAAAGCAATCAAAGCTTGAGTTCTGTCCCTGATTTCATCCCCAAGGTCACCACCAAGAAAAGTTGGTTCCTCTGCATGGGTTGAACAGTGAAGTACCCGCACTTGGCCTGTGGCTCCACCCACGGCTGGCTCAATTCCCGCCACTCAGGCCTGGCCATAGTCCCAGGCCTATGCCATGGAGAAGCTGCAAGAACAAGGCAGAGTGTACTGGACAGCCTGTGTCGCTCTGGCCAATTTGACCAAACTTATCTAGTCACAGATGGTTATGAGTAATTTTTTGCTTATCACAGCCTTTCAGAAAAGTATTAAAGTTTCAGCAGCCCATGCTTCAGGTTTTTTCCTCCCCAAGTGTACTCTTTTATCTATAATCAGTACAATGGAAAAATAAGATGTAAAATGTGTTCGCTGGTTTGTTTGTTTGTTTTACTACTGACCTCAGTCAATCACCCAGTGATGTTTCTGGGCAATACAAAAATATCTTCTTCCTTCTGTCCCATGATAAGGGGTATTTTCTAAGCCTCAGACGTGAGCCCTGATTTTTTTTCCGTCTCTCTTCTTTCCTTGGGGAACGAATTCTACATACTGATGATGCCTAAATTTGATATATCCACCTCAACCTCATAAACAGACTCCACCCCCACATATTTCATTGTCTATAGAACATTTTCCTTTGGATAGCTCACCAATCACTTCAACCCAACAATCCCAAACTACCTTGTTATCTTACCTTCCTCCAAAAAAAAATCTGAGCCACAGCTGCAACATCCTAACTTTTTCCAGTACACCATTATTCTCCTAGTCACATGGCAGAAAACTCACTCCTCCCACTAGAACACAAACTGTCACCTCATCAGTGAGGGCCACCTTGACTACTACATTTAACATTTCATCTCTATGGCCCCAGCATTCTTGATTCCCCCTTAAAGTGCTCTGTTTGTTCCATAGCATTTATTGTTTTCTTGTATGCTACATAATTTACCTATCTACTTATTATTTCTCATTCTGTCCCTAAATCCTGCTAGAATGTAAGCACCACTGAAGACAGGGATTTCTGTTCATGGATATTATCCCTGTGCTTATAACAGTGCCCAACATACAGTAGGTACTCAATAAATATGTGTTCAATTAATTCATTCACTCTACAGTTATATACTTAATATAACAAATAATGTAACTTTAAATACCTTACTCCTGTGATTGGAATTTACACTCTGTGAAGTAGAGGTCTTTGACTGCTCTGTCCACTATTGTGTCCCCAAAATCTAGAATGGCACCAGGTAGCATAGATGTTCAATAAAAATTTGTTGAATAAATGAACGAATGGATAGGAACTCATTGAGTACCTTTTAGTACCAAGTACTAAGCTAGGTGCTTGGGGATTCTGGATATTTTAAATAACTATGATGCAATGGGATAAAGATATATAACAGAAATCGGAACAAGATGGCATGGGAACTCAAGAGCAATGGCACTGAAGATCATTCTTCACACCTGAGTCTGAAAGAAGGCATAGATGTTTATCCGCTCCCTGTGCCAGGTAAAGGGCCACAAAGGGATTAAAGTGTATGGTATGGAGCAATGTTTCTCAAATGTTATTCGCATATGAGTCACCTGGGGACTCTTATTAAAACAAACTCTGGTTTGGTGGGCCTACGGTAAGCCCTAAGATCTTACATCTCTAACAAGGCCGAAGGTGATGTTCAGGCTGCTGGTCCTCAAACCACACACTGACTGACAAATTTACTCAACTCAGCACCCACGCCCCTTATTTCTTTCTACTAGACTCAAATTTTGTCTGTGTATCTAACACGCCCTCCTCCAGCATGGAGAGGAAGTGGTTCTAGTCCCGGCTCCAGGGGTAGACTGGATTTGAGCTCGGCCAATCAGGACAAGGCATTCTTTTGACTGATTACTGCGTGAGAATGGGAATGGGAAGTAAGGATGTATGATCTGTTTAGGGGAAAGGTTTTCCTTTCTATGCTGCTGTCCTTAAACAAAGAAGCATATGGCTTGATGGATACAGGCAGCCATCCTCCAACATGAGGAGCATCAGCCTGAAGAGGAAGCCAATGCCAAGGGTGCTGAGTGGAGAGGGGGAGAGAACTTGGGTCCTTGATGATGCCAGTTAGCTGCTGATTGTGTTGATCCTGGAACCTACTCTACCTCTGATCTTTCAGGTGTGTGAAACGATAAATATCCTTGTTGTTCAAGCCAATTTGAGGTCAAGACTTCCACTGGCAGCAGAAATTATCCCAATGATTACATCTGATTTTTGTTTATTTGTTTAGGGAACAAACATTTATTGAATACTACTATGTCTCAGGCACCAGAAAAATAAGACAGGCATAATTCTCTACCCTCATAAAATTTATAGCCTAGATGATAAATTAATTTGATAGAGTTCAAATTTCTGAGATGAGCATGATTTCATTTTAAATTATTTATATCCTTGGATAGGGACTACTTCTCCCTCCCTAGCCATGCCCCGAAATAGTTCTTTATGAATCGTCTCTGCCCTGATACAACTGCTTCATCCTAAAACAGAGCTTTGTCTCCTTACACTTGAATATTGCAACAGTACCCTAACACCCCTCTCAGATCCCATCTACAAACTAGTACCCTGTTAATCTTCCTAAAGTGTCAAATTCATGAGAGAAAAATCTCCAAAGACCCTCCGTTGCTTAAACCAGTGATTTTCAAGCTTGCTTTATGAAAGCAAAAAACTGTTTCTTCAAAAGCAAAAAATGTTCTTATACAAAATCACAATGTATTAAATAGACAAACTAGTGCTGTGCTGTAGAAGTGAGAGGCACCCAGAATCTCGTCCCCTCCCTAACCCCACTCCTACTTCATATCCCAACACACCCCCTTCCTGAGGAGTGGTAGTGTCCCACTGGTGCCTTCATTTCACATAGTTTCACAAACAGTAGCCTTGTCATAGGGTAAAATTAAAAATTTCTACTTGTCATTCTATTACCTGCCTCTATTATCTGCCCACATTCTTGAATTGACCAAGTCCAGCCTCCCCATTACCCTTCAAACATACACACTCAAGTCTTTGCCTAGGCTATTACTTGCATCAAAAATGTGTGGACGAGGTGCAGGGGCTCATGTCTGTAATCCCAGCACTTTGGGAGGCAGAGGCTGGTGGATAATTTGAGGTCAGGAGTTTGAGACCAGCCTGGGCAACATGGTGAAACCCCATCTCTACAAAAAATACAAAAATTAGCCGGGTGTAGTGGCTCATGCCTGTAATCCTAGCTACTCGTGAGGCTGAGGTGGGAGGATAGCTTGAACCCAGTAGGTGAAGGCTGCAGTGACCTCTGATAGTGTCACTGCTCTTCAGTGTGGGCGACAGAAACCCTGTCTCAAAAAAAAGGAAAGAAAGAAAAGAAAAGAAATAAAGAGAAAGAAAGAAAAAAGAGAAGTTGTGTGTCTACCTCTGTGTCTATGCAAAACGGATCCACCTCCACTAGAAACCTGAAAACAACACAGAACACATACTTCCGGCATCCACGTGGCAGGCATGACCAATCAATCCCAATCCATCAGTCTCACTTTCCTCTGAGTTTGGTAGCTCCACAGTTTGTTTCCATGCATCACATTGGTCAACCACTATCAATCCTATTATTTGATACTCAAAAGAAATGTCTTTTTATCCTCTGCAGTAAATACAGCCCTTACTCCATCATTTTATACATTCACAATGGCACTTAATTATAAAGTAGTTTGATGTGTGTGATTCCTCAGTTTGATTATAAATCACTGGAAGCTAAGGCCTATATTTTCTCTTCTTTCCCCTGGATTCTTGGCTCAGCTGTAGCCACTTAGCAGGTATTAAATAAATGCATACGTAATGAATAAATGTTAAGACAACTATTAATTTGTATCTTCTAAAGCATGCTGATAGGATCACCATACCATATCAAAACACGAGACAGCCCTACAGCTTGAAGTACCACTTCAGGAATCAAGAAATCAGAGCTCTTCTCCCCCAGGAGCACTACTAACTAGCCATGTGGTCCTTTCGTCTTCTAGGCCTCAGTTTTCCTCATTCATTAGAAGGGACTTGATTATATTGTTTCTGAGGGTCAATATTAGGGATGTTCTTCAGGTTTGCTGGGCGAAGAAGCACTCAGATTACCAGGTTGCCTGTGGGTGTGGAGTTCATCCTCCATGTCCCTAGCTGTAATCTGGGTTCCTGGACTTCCCAGCCAGGCCCTATGCCAGACCTTATGGAGAACTGGCACAACAGCTCCTGCCACGAAGCGTGACTACCCTTCTTTGTGTGAAAGCCTCGTCAGTTTATCCCCATCAAACAGACTCTGTCGGTCGGGCAGAGTTTCACAACAAACTCTGTTGAGGCTTTTAACCTCCTGCATACCCGGCTTCCACATGATTGTCTTTGGCTTGGACACCAATCCCTGGTCTAATCAGCTGGGGCCAAAACAACAGGATCAGTTTCACTCAGGGAATAGTCAAGCCACTTTATGTAGGGAATAACTGATTTGGGTCATCATTCTCAAAGAAGGGGGCTGCAGGTGTGGCATAACCTACACTCCCATAAACCCTTTTCTCTCCATTTCTAAAACATTTTATGTGAATTAACCAAATACTGACAATCATCATAAAGAGCATTAAGAAATGTGCAACATGAATGAAAGGTTACATTATTCGCTTAGCGGTAACTTAATCTTTCTGCACAGTAGAAACACATACAGAAAGAAGACCTAGAGAAGAGGCTAACTACACAAATGGCAGAAAACCAACTCCCCTAAAGAATTTTTGGGATCCAGAGATCTTAAACATAATGTAGTGTACCTCCAGTATTTAAAATGAAAGAAATATTTTTAAGAGGACACAGGGAATAAAAGTGTTTTATAACCTTCTGACATGTAGCTAATTCAAACACAGCCTGCCTGGTACGTGCTCGGCCATAGCCAGTAACAAAATCTCCAGCCTGTGGACCAGTCCCCAGCCCCCTCTCCTGGGATCCAGACACAAGTGTGCTTTCCAGAATGGGTTGGAGTGTGCTAGCCCACATATCTCACTTAAGCAGAGAAATCAGGGGCTGACCCTTGAGTCCAAGGCCTTTGACAACAGATACACTTTTATAAATAAAAAGAAACAAAATATGGCACTATGTTTTCAACTATCATTTCAAAAGCAGATTTAAGAATGTCAGGATCATAACTGTTACACCCGGAAAATAGCACAGAAGATGCCACAGGATCACCCAGACAGCACTTCATGGGGAAAGGAGCCTAGACTTTGCTTTCATACAGCCCTAGGATTGAATTCCTATTATGCCTTCCCCAGTTTGCAAATTTTTTGCAAAGTGCTTAATATTAATAGTAGTTACAGTTCATCAAGCACAGTAGGCCCTTCTTATCCATGGGTTCCATATATCTGGATTCAACCAACCTCAGATCAAAAATATCTGGGAAAAAAATTGTATCTATACTGAATATATACAGACTTTTTTCCTTGTTGTGATTCTCGAAATAATACATTATATTAACAACAATGATTTATATAGCATTATACTGCATTGGATATTACAAGTAATCTGGAGATGATTTAAAGTATGGGAAGATATGCATAGGTTAAATGCAAATATGACAGCACTTTGTATCAGGGACTTGAGCATCCTTGGATTTTAGTATCCATGGGGAGTCCTGGGACCAATTTCCCATGGATGCTGGGGGATAATTGTACTTTATTCTGTGCCAAGGGCATGATATGCATAATCACATTTACTCTTTACAAGAACCCTGGGAGGTAGAAATTATTGAGTCTCTGAGATAGTAACCTTCTCATAGCCAGTTAACGTGTAGAAGGGAAGCCAAGATTCAGAGCCAGGTCTGAAGCTCTCCACTGCCTTTCCTATTCATCCTCTCTGAGACTTCATTTCCTCATTTATAGAATAGCTATAATAATACCTCCCTTAGAAAACTGTAGGGAGATTTCCATTTTGTTTTATTGTAAACATGCCTGGAACATAGTGATTGCTTAATAACTTTTGGCTAGTAATATAAATTTACACATGAAATACTGAAGTCACAAAGGGTCCCGCTGGCCACAAACCGGTTTCCTTGATTTCTAGTATGCTATTTATTTATTTATTTATTTATGAGACAGGGTCTCCCTCTGTCGCCCTGGAGTACAGTGGTGCGTTCTTGGCTCACTGCACCCTCTACCTCCCAGGTTCAAGTGATTCTCCTGCCTCAGCCTCCCGAGTACCTAAGATTACAGGCGCCCGCCACCACACCTGGCTAATTTTTGTTTTTTTAGTAGAGACAGGGTTTCACCATGTTGGCCAGTCAGGCTGGTCTCAAACTCCTGACCTCAAGTGATCTGCCTGCCTCGGCTTCCCAAAGTGCTGGGATTACATGCATGAGCCACCATGTCCGGCCTCCAGCCAGCTTTTTAAAAACATTTTTTAAAGAAGTCTAATTTAACATTATCACAAGTACAAAATGTAGAATAATATAAAATCACCCCAAATTCAATCACACATATATAGTTTCCCCTCCCAAGCTTTAGTGAGGTATAAGTGACAAAAATTATACATATTTACAGTATAGAATGTGATATTTTGATGTATGTATACATTACACATAGTTTTTTGTATATTTTCTCCTGCTGTTTTCTCACGTGTTTTTTAAAAGATTGTTATAGTTTTATATTCTTTTTTTCTTTTTTTTTCTGAGACAGGGTCGTGCTCTGTCACCTAGGCTGGAGTGCAGTGGTGCAATCTTGGCTCACTGCAACCTCCCCCCACCGGGTTCAAGTGATTCTCCTGCCTCAGCCTCCCAAGTAGCTGGGATTACAGGTGCACGCCATGACATCAAGCTAATTTTTGTATTTTCAGTAGGGACAGGATTTCAGCATGTTGGCCAGGCTAGTCTCGAACTCCTGGCCTCAAGTGATCTGCCTGTCTCGGCCTCCTAAAGTGCTGGGATTATAGGCAGGAGCCACCGCGCCCAGCCTGTAGTTTTATATTATATTTTTTCACTTATCATTGTCATAAATATGAATATCATAAATAATATGAATACTATGCTACATCCTATTTATACTTAGCATCTTTAATCACAAAATAAGTGAAACATTCTGGAATTTTTTTTCTCCTTTGGATGAGTTTGGACCCTGTGTGAGAGAAATCTAGAATAGAATCCTCAGCTCTACCACTTATCGCCATGTGACTTTAGGAAAGTTCTTAACTCTCTAAGCCTCTGTTTACTTATTTGTAAAATGGGGATAATGATTCCTAAATCAGAGGATTATTGTGAAGATTAAGTGAGGTAACATTTGTAAAGCCTCTATGCTTTTACTATTCACAATAAGCTTTTATTAACTATAGCTATTCTTAACTAGAGGCTTCTCCTTCCCCATCCAAACAGCATTACTTCACATTTTCTGTTAATCAATGGCTTTAGAGAAATATGCTTAGCGATTACATTGGTTTAAGAGAGGGAGAGGTGAAAGGGGAGAGAAAAAGAGAGAAGAAAGCCTGGGAGCTGGAAGGCTCTGCTAGGCTCTCCGACTGCACATCATGCCTGCCTTAGCCCTTTTCTTGCAACTCTTGCAACTGCAGGAGCAGCAGGGGTTCCCAGGCTGAAATTCCATTCCCAGGTAGCTCACAGGGCAGATCTGGTCACTGCTGGGATGTGTGGGCTGTGCCCACCTGCTCCCTCAGGCAGCCTCATTACACGCTGGCTCCCTCGGGATGACCGAAGCCTCTGTGGCCTGGGATAGAGGCAGCTGGGGAGGTCAGGGCAGCTTTCTGTGTTCTGTGAGAGCTTCTCAGTTGTCTGAAATCCTCAGCCTTCAAAGTAGAGCTGATCCCTACACAGAAATGTGAAACTGCTGTGAGTCAAATAAATCATTAATAGGCAAGCTGGGAAAGAATGGGCAGTAAAGAAGACAAAGGGTCAATCCTAACCCTTCTCAGAAGGACGGACTTCACATGTGCCCTTTACTTCCTTACTTGCAGGCAATGGCCTGCAACACACAAGAGGCTTTTTGCTGCCCCAGGAAGGCTCCAGAAGCATTCCACACAACTGAGCACTCCCTGGTTCTGGAAACACTCTATTCTCTTGACTGCCATGATGCCATCCTCTCCCGCGCTTTCTTCTGCTTTTCTGGATGTTCCATGATTCCCTCCTTTGTCTGCCATTTCTCCTCTACTTGACTTCTAAATGTCAGAGCTCCTTAGGGGATGGCTCTAAGCTCTGTCCTCTTTATGAACTTTCCCTCTCCCTAGATGACTTCATCCATTTCCATGATTTGAAATACCTAATCCTAAATTTTTATCTTCAGCTCAGATTTTTCTGAGCTCTAGACCTATTTGTCCAATACCATGGATACACACATCTCCACTTAAATGTCTCTAAGATCTTTTGTAACTTAACATGTCCCAAACTCTTGATCTTAACACCCCAATACACATTCCCCCAAATTGTTCCTTCATTCAGTGCTACTCTCTTAGTAAATCTCAAGGATTCCCATCTGCTCAGTAGCTCAAGCATACCTGAGACCTAGAAGTCATCTTTGATTCATCCTCTTCCCTCACCACCCCCATCCAGTTGATCAAAAATCTCTCTCAATTCCTCCTCTACAATATTTCTTGCATCTTCCCACTGTCACCGTCCTGGCCCAAGCCTTCTCTTCTGATAGCCAGCTAGCTAATCACCCTGAGCCCTCCATATGGAAACAGGGATCATTTAAAACACAGTAAACAGGGTCAAGTCACTATCCTACACAAAAACACTTCAATGGGTTCCCGTTGCACTTAATGATAGCCAATATGTCAGGCACTTTGCAGAGATTATCATGTATTACACATGTGCATTACCTTAGTCTTCACAACCCTGTGATTATCATCCTATTTTACAGACAAGGAAACTGATGATTGGAGAAATTAATTTGCCCAAACTGACAACTAGAACAGTGTAGAGTTAAGATTTGAACTCAGTCAGTCTGACTACAAAACCCAAGCCTCTCAATCACCACTATCCTGGCTTTCACTTAAGATGAAATCCAAATTCCCTAACATAACCTAAAAGACTCTAGCCTCCACCCCCTCTTTAGCACCATCTCCCTCTGCATCTCCATCGTTCAGTGTGTTCTAGCCATGTGGGTCTTCTTTCAGTAACTCTAATACCTTAAGGGGCCATGAAAATTATGTTTACTATGCTTTCATTATAGCACAGGGAAATGGCTAGGATATGACATTGAATGCACTGAATGAAAACACATAAGTGCTTACATTATATATGCCTGAATGTGAGCAACTTTGATTATTATACAGTCCCAAGTTATCCTGATTAAAATATTAAAACAATTGAGTTTTTATGGGCAGGTGATGGAAAACTTGAATAAACTTTTAGCAATGGGGGTGATATTTTTTTTTCTAATGACTCCCAGAAGAAAATGCTATTTTTAGTAGTCAACTTCCAGAAGAAAATGCTATTTTTTAGGAGTATGTTTAACTGAAAAAGCTTATATTTCCACTTAAATTTAGGCAGTTCCCCTTATTCTTCTCCTTCTCTTTCTCCTTCAAGTAGGGCCTTGCTTTGTCACTCAGGCTGGAGTACAGTGGCACAATCGCAGCCCAACTGCTGGGTCCAAGTGATCCTCTAGCCTCAGCCTTCCAAACACTGCATTACAGATGTAAGGCACTGTGCCTGGCCTTAGGCAATTATTTTTGACAGAAGGTATGAAAACTAGTGTCACATTATAAAGTCCTCATCAAATATCTCATGCTTAAGCAAAGACCCCAAATCATAGTTTGTAGATTTATTGCAGCTTTCATTCAAAATATCTTTTTTATCATCTGTCACACAGGAAAACCTTGATATCTTCCTATCGGCCTAAAGAAATAAGAAACACAATAGGACCGTGATTATACTTTTAAATATTGGGGAGTTTAGAGCCCCAGATATTCTATATGCAGACCACCATGCTCATGTTTATGTCTTTTTTTTTCTTACGTGTTAGAAATGTTTATTTGTCAAAAAATTATTAAAAAATGGGAGGAGTGGAGTAAAACAAGGCTAAATTTCAGCTAATACTGTAACACCATCACAGGTCAGATATAAAAAAACAAACAACAACGAAACCCCCAATGGTTCTAGCAATTTCAGAAGATTAACTTCAACGTTAGAGTCCAGAACTAACAGAGAAGAGTAAAAGGCTGCTTGCCACTACACGGTCATTTTAAAGAGAAAGGAGATGCTGCAGGTAGGCAGGGAGAAGTATTCAATTCCTAGGAAAAGCAAGATAAGAGGGGTTCCAATGCACAGGAAAAAGGGGATGCCAGCATAATCCTTACCCAGGACTGTTCAGAGGCTGAGAATATAAGGAACAGAGTAAAAAGGCTACAGAGACTAGTATCAGGAGGAAAGAAAAGTCAACTTAGAAGAATCAAATTAAGAAAGAAAACATAGTTGGTCACAAACTTCTTTTGTTTACTGAAACGTGAAGCAATGGAAACATCCTGGCAAAGTGGACCGCACGGAGCAAGTTCTCATATATGCCCACAGCGGAGGTTCAGTCCGCAATTATTCTACCTCCAGTTTTTAAAAGGCTGAGCATCAGGCTCGGTCCATATACTGCTCCTGTTCATAACGGGCCATGCCATGTAGAGAATTCCGTGTAGCTGCTGAAGCCTGAGATAACTCACTCTCTGGCCCATAACCATAGCCCTCTCCAACTGTGGGGAGCATGGCTGCAGCGCAACGCGGTAAGGTTCCTGTCCATTCCATAATAGGAGGAATTGGTGGCCAGAGCAGCAGCCAGAGCAGCTGAAGTGGCAGCAGTGCGGGAGCTTGGCAATAGGTGTCTGTCGTAGGGATTAGCAGAAATAGAGTTGAGGTGGCTGGTCACAGTTGTACTTTGGACTTGAGGCAGATGGGACATGGTCTGCTCTGCCTAGTTATATGCAGAAGCTGCTGCTGCCGCTGTTGCTACTGCCTCATAAAAGCAGACCCAGCATTGCTAATAGTATCACTTATAGATGCTCCATATGCATCGTTGTAATACCTGGATTCCCCATAGCCCACGGTATAAGGCATGTGAACTGCTCCATACTGTTCATTATACTGCTCAGTAAAGTCTGCCACACAACCTGTGTGATCTACTGGGCACTCTTTGGACCAGTGACCTTCTTTCTTACACTGATAGCAGCCACACTGGTCTCCCATCCCAGGGGCAGTTTGAAGCCGGCTTGTGGACAACTGCACGTGCATTATCTTGCCTTGAAACTCTGTGTCGTCAAGGCCCCTGACGGTCTCCACTGCATCCTCTGACCACTCCTCATACATTCCATGTGTATGAAAGCATAATCTTTCACGATGTCACATTCGATGACTGGACCATACTTCTCAAACTTGACTCGAAGCTCTTGGTTGGTACAAGTGGAACTGATGTTACCCACGTGTAACTTGGTTGAAGCTTTGCTCTTACTCTTGCTGGCTTCAATGTTGATGTTCACCCCATGAAGCTTGTAGTAGTGCAGATTGTGTATGGCATCCTCAGCCGCTGTCTTGTCTTCTGTGTGTACAAAGCCGTAGTTCTTAATGATGTCATATTCCAGCACCTTCCCATACTGCTTGAAAAGAGAACGGATCTCCTGCTCTGTGGCCTTCTGGGGCAGGTTTCTGATGAACAGCTTCACCATCCTGACAAGCGCCTCTGGATGGCAGCGGCAGAGGTAACTCCTGCATCAGAGAGAACCCTAAAAAATCGTTTGTCTTGATAAGAGAAAAACTTCAGCCAAAATTAAATTTAAAAGAGTTTAACTGAGCAACGAACGATTCACAAATCCGGAGCCAGAGTAGGCTCAGAGACTCCAGGGCAGCCACATGGTGGAAGGAGATTTATGGACAGGAAAAGGAAAGCGACATGCAGAAAACGGAAGTGAGGTACAGAAACAGCCAGATTGGTTACAGCTCAGCGTTTGCCTTATTTGAACACAGTTTGAACAGTTGGCTATATATGATTGGTCAAAACTCAGAGATTGGCACATGTGTAGGCTACAGTGTGTTTACAGCTCCACTTGTTATAGTTCATGATGCATGGAGAAAACTTTAGGCCAAAATCAAAATATGTAAGGAGGCAGCTTTAGACTAAACTTGATTTAACAGCCTTAATAAGATCCCTGTTAAAAGGCTCACATTTCTGTAGAAGCTACAGTTTTTCAGTTCCAAGGATAGGTAAAAACAGGGCAGCACCATGATCTATAAAATCTAGAGTTATGGCTCAGAGTTAGGGCCTTTTCTTGGTGACATTGTGATGGTTGAGCTGGTCTACAATAAATCTGTGAGGGCAGAACTTGGAAGCGTTGGCTGCCTTCACGGCATGGAAGGCCTCAGCTCTGCGTACCACAGCGTGGTTGTGCTCCTGCCCCATGGTCAGGTAGGACGTGCCTGTGCAGTAGTAGTTCTCACGGTCTGCGGGGCGGCCGCTGGTGCTTCCAGATCCACTGCCTTCCAGGAATGCCACCACAAGAGAGGAGGGCAGTCAGGAACTTGGAGCCTGGGGCTGCACTCATCAGACAGCCAAGTCTTTTTGACCACTGAAGTACAGATGAAATGTTTAACTATCTTCTTACAATATTTAACTTAGTAATTTAGTTTAAAATGCATATACAAAATTATATGTATTAAAAAAACTTTTTTTTTTTGAGACGGAGTCTCGCTCTGCCGCCCAGGCTGGAGTGCAATGGCCGGATCTCAGCTCACTGCAAGCTCCGCCTCTCGGGTTCACGCCATTCTCCTGCCTCAGCCTTCAGAGTAGCTGGGACTACAGGCGCCCGCCACCGCGCCCGGCTAGTTTTTTGTATTTTTTAGTAGAGACGGGGTTTCACTGTGTTAGCCAGGATGGTCTCGATCTCCTGACCTCGTGATCTGCCCGTCTCGGCCTCCCAAAGTGCTGGGATTACAGGCTTGAGCCACCGCGCCCGGCCCAAAAAACTTTTTTTTTTAAATTGCCTTTTCCCACTCACATATTTTATGAAAACATTTTATTCAAACTTTTTAAAGGCATGTTTCATGTCAGTGTCTTCCATCACCTCTAAAGAGATGTTCTCTACCAATTTTCCTGACCACCTCACCTTCACTTCTACTCAAACGATTTGCAACATAGTATTTTCTTCTTAAAAACAAAAAATTTATTACAGACTGGGTATGGTGGCTCATGCCTGTAATCCCAGCATTTTGGGAGGCTAAGGAGGGAGGATCCCTTGGGGCCAGGAGTTCAAGACCAGCCTAAGCAACATAGGGATAACCCCATCTTTACCAAAAAAAAAAAAAAAAAAAAAAAAATTAGCCAGGCATGGTGGTATGCACCTATGGTACCAGCTACTCCAGAGACTGAGGTGAGATAATTGCTTGAGCCCAGGATTTGGAGGCTACAGTGAGCCATGATCATGCCACTGCACTCCAGCCTGGACAACAGAGCAAGATCCTGTCTCAAAAGCAAACAAAGAAACAAAATTTATTACAGAAAATTTCAAACACAAATAGAAGTATATAGAAATATCAACAAAGGTTGGGTGGGGTGGCTTATGGCTGTAATCCCAGCACGTTGGGAGGCTGAGGCTGGCGGGTCACAAGGTCAGGAGATCAAGACCATCCTGGCTAACATGGTGAAACCCCGTCTTTACCACAAATACAAAAAAAAATTAGCCAGGCGTGGTGGCACCACCTGTAGTCACAGCTACTTGGGAGGCTGAGGCAGGAGAATCCCTTGAACCTGGGAGGCGGAAGTTACAGTGAGCTGAGATTGTGCCACTGCACTCCAGCCTGGGCGACAGGGCAAGACTCCATCTCAAAAAAAAAAAAAAAAAAAAAAAGAAACAGCTCAACAACTATCAACTCATGGCCAACGTTTTGTTCATAATCCTCCATGCCCTCCTTCCTGAATTGTTTTTAAGCAAATCCCAGACATCTTATCATTTCACCCAAAAATATGTCAATATGTATCCCTAAGAGAAAGCTCTTTTAAATATAACTGCAATAGCATTATAGTACCTAAAAATTAATAATTTCTTCACATCATTAAACATGTAGTAAGTGTTCAGATTTCCCCAATTGTGCCAAAAAGTTGTTTAAATCAGGATCCAGACTAGGTCCATACCTTGCATTTAGTTGATATGTTTTTTAATTATCTTTTAATCTATGGGTGTCCTCCTTCCTCTAGCTCTTTTTTCCTTGCATACAATTCATTTGTTGATTGGCCCTTTAGAGTTTCTCACATCCGGAATTTTGCTGACTGCATTCCTGTGGTGTCTCGTAACATGTTCCTCTACTCACCTTTATCTCCTGGAACTAGTAGGTAGCTCTGGAGACTTTATCACATTCACATTCTATTTATTGGCAAGAATATTTCTTAGCACTTTCATCAAGAGGCTAACTGGTTGGTTGTTTTTCTTTTTGTGTTATTATAGCCATTAATCATCACTACCTAGATTCACTATTTCAGAAAGGGTGCAAAATGGTGACACTCTGATTCTATCATTTCTTCCTCATTTGTTAGCTAGAATACTTCTCTAAGGAAAAATGTTCTCTTATGAGCTTTCGATCACGCTAAGGTGCAGTCTTCAGGAAAGGCAAGATAAATGTGTGATTCCTTCTCTTTATTAGTTTTCAGAATAATGAGTTGGTTTCCTAACATCCATCAAGAGTGACCTAATGTCTGTGTATTACTTAGTTTTATTTTTGGGTGGTCATGGTGGCTCATGCCTGTAATCCCAACACTTCGGGAGGTCAAAGTGGGAGGATCACTTTAGCCTGGGAGGTTGAGGCTCCAGTGAGCTATCATCACACCATTGCACTCCAGCCTGGGCAACGGAACAAGACCTTTTCTCAAAACAAAAATGGCTGGGCGTGGTGGCTTACACCTGTAATCCCAGCACTTTGGGCAGCCAAAGTGGGCAGATCACTTGAGGTCAGGAGTTCAAGACCAGCCTGCCAATATGGTGAAACCCCATCTCTACTAAAAATACAAAAATTAGCCAGGCATGGTGGTGCGCACCTGTAATCCCAGCTATTCAGGTGGCTGAGGCAGGAGAATTGCTTGAACCCAGGAGATGGATGCTACAGTGAGCTAAGATCATGCCACTGCACTCTAGCCTGGGCAACAGAGTGAGACTCTGTCTCAAACAAAAACAAAAATAAAAACTTAGTTTTGTTTTATCTTATTTGGGATATACTACTTTTTATTTTATATAGGTTCCTGACCCTGGAATTTTTATTATAAGCTACAATCAACCAGTTATAAACTATTAAGATAGTTGACCTTTTTTTCAGTGGATAATCATATTTTATCGACAGATGTTGAATTTTTGAGATGGAATTCACATACCATGCAACTCACAATGTAAAGTGTACAATCCAATATTTTTTAGTATATTCACAGATATATGTAACCATCACCACAATCAGCTTTAAAACATTTTCATCACTTCAAAAAGAAATCTCCATACCCTTTAACTACCACCTTCTTATCTACCCATCCCCTCCCCCAGGCCCAAGTAACCTGTGATCTAATTTCTGATCTATAGAGTTCCCTGTCTGGGACTTTCATACAAATTGAATCATATATTATGTGATCCTTTGTGACTTGCTTCTTTTACTTGGCATGATATGTTCAAGGGTTGTCCATGTTGTAGCATATACCAGTACTTCATTTCTTTCTACAGTCAAATAATATTCCACTGTATAAATATACAATGTCTTGTTTATCCATTCATCAGTTGATAAACATTTGGGTGTTTCCAGCTTTTGGCTATTAGGAAGAAAGTTGCTATAAACATTCATGTACATGTTTCTATGTGGACATATGTTTTCATTTTGCTTGGCTACATACCTGGAGTAGAATATGGTAATACTATATTTAATCATTTGAGGAACTGTCAGACGTTTTTTCAAAGCAGCTGCACCATTTTACATTCCCACTTGCAGTGTATGAGAATTCTAATTTCTCCACATCCTCAACAACATTTGTGGTTATCTGACTTTTTGTTTCCAGCCAACCTAGTTGGTATGAAGTAGTATCTTATTGTAGTTTTGATTTGTCCTTCTGTGACTTATAATTCTAAGCATCTCTTCATGTGTTTATTGGTCTCTTATACAGTTTTCTTGGAGAAATGTCTATTCAGATACTTTGCCCATCTTTAATTGGATTTTTTTTTTTATTGAGTTATAGGACAGATAATTTTTCTAATTTGCCACATAGGTATGTATTAATATAATCACTTATATTTTTAAAGTAATTTTTAAAAAACTTACTTTATAAATGTAACCAGCACTTAAAATTGTGTAGTAATAACCTCAAGGTTATTACTGACTCAGTAATAGGGTGAATTATTGACTCCATATTAAGTTTTTCAGTAACTTTTAAATGTTCCAGCAGATGACCTCAATAAACGTGAAGAACTAACATTGGCTGAAGTTTTTTTCAAACTAACATGTCTTCTCTAAACAGTAAGTTGTTATTCAAAACAAAATAATTGAGAAGGAACCTTCTATAGTATGATCAACTTTGTAAGGGCTTGAACATATGGTGACTCTTTTCTGAGGAATATTTTTACGAAAGTCCTGTCTTTTATTGGATGTATGTGGTACATTACATAATTTACAACTCTGTTTTAAAATAAAGCCCATGTAGCCCACATTATTGGATGACATTAGTCCCTGTGCATTACTGCTGGGTTGTAGGAGATTGCAGTGTTAAATGACATCACACAGGAAGTGTTTAACACAGTCTACGACCTGCCTGTGAGAATATCCTTCTTCAACTTAGACTCCAGAGGAAATGAGTCTTTCCACTGAAAGGTGTTAAACATGTCCCTCCCACGGTTACAGTGCTCAAGAGAAAACTGACTGGGCAGAGAGATTACAGCCCCAAGGAGAGCATAGGTGAATAGCCCACTGGAGGGAGCTTAGTGGTCAACCATTGTACTTAGCAGGGGAAACAGAACTGACGCATCACATGGCTTCTGGTGAGGTCCATACATAGCAAGGCAGCAGGCCACAAGCAATTCTGTGGACTGCTGGAAGAAATGCATGCTGGAAAAAGGTTACCACTAATTCTTTATGAGGAAGAACTAGGGTCTGGAGTCATATGTCACTGTTCATTTTTTGTAGTTTGTTGCATGTAATCTTGTAAGCAAACTCTAGTTCTTTTCACAATGAGTGGATTGGTCATTCTCAACAAATTATTGTCTTCCTAAAGTTCTAAATATAAAAAGCTCTTTAGGTATAGATAAATTAGGTAGACCACAACTAATTATTAAGTCAAGATTCTGTTTTTGCAGTGATCAATCATATATCAGCAGCCTCCCTTACAAAATTACTAATACAGCCACAAGGATGTGTTACTCATAAAAAATACTGTTTTTATTTATTTATTTACTTATTTTTGGAGAGAAGGTCTTGCTCTGTTGCCCAGGCTGTAGTGCAGTGGCATGATATTGGCTCACTGCAACCTCTGCCCCCGGATTCAAGTGATTCTTGTGCCTCAGCCTCCCAAGTAGCTGGGATTACAGGCACACGCCACCATGCCTGGCTAATTTTTGTATTTTTAGTAGAGACAGGGTTTCACCATGTTGGCCAGGCTGGTATCGAACTGCTGGCCTCAAGTGATCTGCCTGCCTCAGCCTCCCAAAGTGCTGGGATTACAGGCATGAGCCACCATGTCCACCCCGGAAAATATTCTTAATGGAAATATACCAACACAGTGATTTTAGTACATTTTTAATGGGGGTCTTTTAATAAGAGTATTTATCCTACTTCTTTTTTCTATTTTTCTAATTGTACATAATGGGAATTTTTTTAAAAAACAAAAACTAATAAAAAATAAACAAAGCTTATTCCTAAATGATTCAGATTTGTTACAGTTTCTATAGTAGTGCTTTCCACCCTTGAAATATTGACCAAAATAGATTACTTCTAGTTCAAATAATTAGGTTATAGAAAAACATTAAGAATTTGCCTATACAACATTAATGTGTTGAGGTTTTACAGAGCTAAGCCCTTTTTTCCTCACCCAAGTTTAAGACCAACTGAGAGATAGACACAAGAATCAGACAGTTGAAGATCAAGACTTCATCTTGGGCTGGGCACCATGGCTCATACTTGCAATCCCAGAACTTTAGGAGGCAGAGGCAGGCGGATCACATGAGGTCAGGAGTTCAAGACCAGCCTGGCCAACATGGCAAAACCTCGTCTCTACTAAAAATATAAAAATTAGCCCAGTGCGGTGGCGCACGCCTGTAATTCCAGCTACTCGGAGGCTGAGGCAGGAGAATCGCTTGATCCCAAGGGGAGGAGGTTGCAGTGAGCCTAGATCGCACCACTGCACTCCAGCCTGGGCAACAGCGTGAGACTGTGTCTCAAAAAAACAAAAACAACAACAATAACAACAAAAATGAAAAAAAAAAAAACTTTATCTTGATTGCTGGTAAAGCTAGAGTGGAGAACATGGTTTTAGATCTGTGACTTACATTTTGTCCCAAATTAAACTTGTCTGCTTGGTCACAGGAAGAGTTGGAAAGCCATAGGCTTTCTTCACAGGGATGGAATGTGCCCCACTAACAACACTATGTAGAGAACAGACTAAAAACATACTCTCTGCAGGCAGCCGAGATAACAGGGAAGTGGAGTCCAAGAGGCTGAGTCATGCATGCCCAGTTCTTATGCCCAAACACCAGAGGTAGGGGGGTAAAAAGAGACCAGGGATGTTACTTTAAGAAAAGAAGTCTTCCATACAGAACTATGAGACCAAGGGAAATGAATAATCCTAAGCCACCTGAAACAATAATAAATGGTAAAAACTTCAGCCAGGTAACCAGGGCCATGTGATACTAAGAAAGAGTTTTGACAGGTTATGTGTGTTTTTTTGTTTGTTTGTTTATTTGTTTTTTGAGACAGGGTCTCACTGGTTGTGGGTTTGTTTTTCCTAGGGACTCTGTCCCCTAGGCTGGAGTGCAGTGGCATGATCTTGCCTCACTGCAGCCTCCACCTCCCGGGTTCAAGCAATTCTTGTGCCTCAGCCTCCCAAATAGCTGGGATTACAGGCGTGAGCCACCATATGCAGCCCATTTTGGCTATGTTTGAAACTAAATTGATTTTTAAAATTTGGGGTTCACATAAATGGCAAAAATAAACTTATTAAGCAGAGGAACCTGTTGTATTTTGAAAAACAAATGAGAGCTTTCTTTTTTTAAATGTGCGATAATATTTTCCCTTGATTTATGCTTCTTTCAAATTCCACAAATTAAAAATGACTTGCAAATTAAAACAAAAATTAGAAAAACATTGTCATGTCTAACAGAATTCTCTCTCCCTTCTCTAAACATTACTTAGCCAGAAACAGAGAAATAAAAACTTCTCTAAAAGAGGGTAGAGAAGCTGTTGTTTGTTTTGTAAAAGTTAATTCAGTGTGCAAAGCTAGTAAGGAAAGCCCATCCTCTTAGCTGGAGTTGCATAATCTTCAAACAAGAGTCCCTGGAGAGTCATAACCAGAAATGTTGATTCAACACACACATTTGCTGTGCAAGACTTCTGGCCTTCATCCAGACTCCTTGGGACAAGGTGTCCACATGCGCCTGAATGCCGCCAAGGAGATGGCAGGTAAGAAGATTTTCACATAGGTATTTCAGTGTACAAACCTCTTGCACCACATTTGCCCACTCAGGTATTAAACTAAATCCCTTTCCACACTGCAATGTGACTGAACCTGAGGAAAATAATCTTCCATACCAGGCACAAATGAATATTTCTGCTTAGGAGCAACCAGAAGTCCAGGAGTGAGAACAGAGTTCTCTAAGGCAATTGCCTCTGGCAGCCACAGGCTGAGATACCTGGGGTCTGTCTTTACTGAGAGACCTTGAGACCCTTAAGCCTCTTTTAGTCTATTTTCTCATCTCAAAAATACAGAAGCTGGATTTATCAGGTGGGAACTGCCTTGAGATTCTATGATACTTTAGTTTCTTTCTATCCAAACATTCTTATGGCAATCCAATAAGTTAAGGTGAAATTTATTTCAGTGATTGATTATTCAGCTAAAGCCAATTAAAAAAAAAAAAAAAAACCCAGACTTTATCGCTGTGCAATACATCCATGTAACAAATCTGCACTTGTACTCCCTAAATCTACAAAGATAAAAAATGTATTTTTTAAATAAAAAAAATAAAAACCCAGCCAGGCACGGTGGCTCACATCTGTAACCTCAACACTTTGGGAGGTGAGGCAGGCAGACCCTTTGAGGATTTTGAGACCAGCCTAGGCAACATGGCAATACCTCGTCTCTACAAAAAATACAAAAATTAGAGGCCAATGTGGGAGGATCGCTCACTTGAGCCTAGGAGGTTGAGGCTACAGTGAGTCGTGATTGTGCCATTGCCCTCCGGCTTGGGCGACAGAGCAAGACCCTGTTTTAAAAAAAAAAAAATGAAAAAACCTGTAAGCTAGGCTTGTGTGCAAGCACATGCCTACACACACACACACACACACACACACACACACACACTTCACTCTTAAAATAAGAGGCTTGAAATTATTTCAGTTGTTTGTTCACACAGGCCCAAATTGCTCAACACTGGGATTCATGTTGCCGCTATTGACATGTTAATTGTACTGGATTGTTTTCTGTCCTCTCAAACTGTCCTAGCCTCTCTTTAAGCAGAATGGATTTCTAAACACGGGTCCTCAAAACAGGACGGTGGAGCCAGCCCCACATGCTTAGGGGCATGTAAGAGCTAAACGTGCTGATATGCTAACTATGTGCCTGAAAGATGGATATGACACAAGGACAATAAACAGTGGTTGATTGAAGGAAAAATTCCTGAAAAATTGAAGACAAATACATCTTTCACTAAACAGAATCAAGTTTTATGTGTTGTAGGACAAGTATCTAGGACTACATTTTGAAAATGTAAATGTAAAAAGAACACTGGATTTAGGTCCAAATTCATTTCTGCCATTTACTATGCAACTTTGGGCAAGATCCTTAAGCACTGTCTCTGAGCTTTGGTTTCTCCTCTAAAAGTGTAGATTAGACACTCGCCTCAAAGGAAAGGTTGTGATGGTTAATACTAAGTGTTAACCTGATTGAAGGATACAAAATATTGATCCTGGGTGTGTCTGTGAGGGTGTTGCCAAAGGAGATAAACATTTGAGTCAGTGGGCTGGGAAAGGCAAACCCACCCTTAATCTGGGTGGACACAATCTAATCAGCTGCCAGCATGGCTAGAATATAAAAAGAGAAACTGGCCTAACCTCCCGGCCTGTATCTTTCTCCCACGCTGGATGCTTCCTGCCCTCGAACATCGGACTCCAAGTTCTTCAGTTTCGGGACTTGGACTGGCTCTCCTTGCTCCTCAGCTTGCAGACAGCCTATTGTGGGACCTTGTGATCATGTGAGTTAATACTTAATAAACTTTCCTATATATATATATGTAGTTCTGTCCTCTAAAGAACACTAATACAGTGGTTTTGAAGATTGAATAGGAAACTGTAAAAGTGCCTGGTATAGTACTTAATATACTCAAAAGTTTTTATTTGGATATCAAAATAATTATTTTATCATTTGAGAAATCTTTTTGAAAAGGAAATAATAATGCTAATTGATTGATATGTGTGTGTGTGTGTGTGTGTGTGTGTGTGTCTGCATGTGATTTTTAAAATGGAGTCTTATAAAAATTTTCCCCAGATATGACGTGTCCATCATTCTGTCACACAGGGCACCCACCACTCAGAGAAAACATCCATCCTCCGCCCCTCCACACACATCAAGTTCTTATCCAAGAGAAGTTTCTCCTTTCCTTTTTATGCCAACATGGTTAGCTCATATTTCCTTTACTAGTGACCAATATCACTTTACCCATCTATTTTAGGATAGCTTTTCCAGAAACTATGAAAGGCAGAATAAAATTCCCCCTGTTTCAAAGACCTACAAAGCAGTAGCTGATTCACCAACTTCTGCTGGAGATGCTACAAGGAGCCTATATTCACTGTCTCAAATGCATTTTTTTTCCTGCTGTGGCATAACTCTGCAAAAGCTAAGGAGAGCAAGTGTCCTCAAAAGAAAGGCAGTGTTAAAACTCCCTGTTTAAAAAAATATAAAAACTGGCCGGCCGTGGTGGCTCACACCTGTAATCCCAGCACTTTGGGAGGTTGAGGCAAGTGGATCACTTGAGGTCAGGAGTTTGAGAGCAGCCTGGCCAACATGGTGAAATCCCATCTCTACTAAAAATACAAAAATTAGCCGGGCATGGTGGCAGGCACCTGTAATCTCATCTAGTCGGGAGGCTGAGGCAGGAGAATTGCTTGAACCCAGGACGTGGAGGTTGCAGTGAGCTGAGATCGCATCACTGCACTCTAGCCTGGGTAACAGAGCAAGACTCCTCCTCAAAACAAACAAACAAACAAACAAAAAACAACTTCAGCTTCTAGCTTAGTGCTGGACATGCAGTGAAGGGTGCAAAAAAGCTTAAGAAGGAAAATGGAACAAGCACTGTGTCTACGGTCTTCACAACTGAGACTTAGTTTCTCTTCCTGCAGTATAAATATAATTGCCCTCCCTCTCTCCACTGGTTATTGAGAGGACCACATGACCATGAGTGGCAGCAATACATTACCTAAGTTATTATTATTATTGTTATTCATCATGCATTCAACAAATACTGAGATCACTGTTCTAGGCTCTGGGGATAGAGCATTAAATCATCAGACTAAGATGTTTGCCCCTTGTGCAGTTTCCTAAGTAATTGTAAGATATTTTTAGTTTGGGAATAGTTCTAAGTAGGAAATAAACAGAGCAAAGTAATTAAAAAACAAAACAAGACAAAAAACAGGGTGGAGATGGGAGTGGTTCTAGGTTAGTCAGTCCTTTTTGATGGGCATTTGGGAGCTGAGTCCTGAGCAATGGGAAAGAACCAGCCATGAAAAGAGGTGGAGGAGGAGCACTCTGTTCTAAGAAGAGCATCTGCACTTCTTCGTGCGGGTCCTGAGTTGGGCATGAGATTAATGTGTCAACGGACTAGAAAGACAGCCCGTGTTCTTGGAGCACAGTGAGCAAGAGAGAGGGACAGAGGATGAAGTCAGAAAACAGATGGAAACCAGTGCATCTAGGTCATGGTAAGGATTATTCCAGAAATCTGCTGAAATGCACACGTTCCTGTTTAATTGCCTTGACACAAAATAGGCACTTAATAAATATTTATATTCATTGATTTCCTACAGACACAATGTCTTAGATAAATATGTGATCTAACAGTCATCTAATTGACTGGGGCTCTGAGCAAATGGCAGATGTACCAGCATAACCTTTTTAAAGAAGACAGTAATGCGGGTTGCATTCCAGGGAGCGGAATCCAGAGGTGGGCTTCTCATCTGCAGTGGATTGAATGTTTGTGACTCCCAAAAATTCATATCTTTAAATCTTAACCCCCAATTTGATGATGTTTTTTGGAGGTTAGCCTTTGGTCATGAGGGTGGACTCCTTAGGAATGGGATTAGTACACTTTTAAAAGAAACCTCAGAGAGCTTGTTTGCCCTATTTGCCATGTGAGGACATAGCAAGGACCAGGAAGAGGCCCTCATCAGACACTGGATCTGGCAGCTCCTTAATCTCGAATAGACCGGCCTCTAGAACCGTGATAAAACAAATTTCTGTTGTTCATAAGCTACCCAGTCTATGGTATTCTGTTATAGCAACCCAAACAAGATAAGACATCATCCATCTTGGAAGAAACCTCTCCTATTTCACTGTAAATTGCAGATTCCACCAACACCCTGCCAACCACCAAGAACTGATCTCAATGTTAGTGTCATGTCTTCTGGGTACCAAGACTTCGAAGCCATCTCTGGGGAGTGTGGGAGGGAAAAAACCAACAGCTCAAGACCCATTCTCTACTCCTTTCTAGCAAGGCAACTTTGAGCAAGTGAATTACCTAATAACAATAAAGGTAAGTGTTTATGTAGTGCTTTCTATGGGGTCGACATTGTTCTAAAGACCTTATTTGTATTATCTCATTTAATCTTTAAGAGGGCATAATAATAGTGCCTACTTCATAGGCTGAGATGGGAGTTGCAAATCAGTTAACGTTTGTTCCCTCCCCCTTTTTCTGTGAAGACTAAAATGTCTGCCTTCAAAAGCACTAGAAGAGATAACGTGTATGAAGTGATGCTTGATAGTGGGTGCTCAACATATTGTAGCTGTAATAATAATGATGTTATCAAGTCTCCCTCATTGAAGCTCTAGGTTAGCTGGAGGGTCAAAGCCCTGCTGAGTAACTTGCAAAAGTCAGGTATTTGGGGTACATCTTGCTGCTAACTTATCCTAGAGACTGATTAAGAGCCTGGAGCAAACTAGATACTTAATAAATATTCTTTCCTCTCTGCTGAGACCCAGAGCTACCTGAAAAGGTAGCTGTCCTATCTCAGAGAATACAACTCAGTATTTATTAACTATAGAAAAGAAGGTCGGGTGTGGTGGCTTATCCCTGTAATCCCAGCACTTTGGGAGGCCTAGGCAGGAGGACTGCTTGAGCCTAGGAGTTTGAGACCAGCCTGAGCAACATAACAAGACCCCAACTCTACAGAAAATAAAAAATTAGCTGTGGTGGTGGCATAAACCTGTGGTCTCAGCTACTCAGAAGGCTGAGGCAGGAGGATCACTTAAGCTTAGGAGGTCAAGGCTGCAGTGAGTTGTGATGGCACCACTACACTCTAGCCTAGGTGACAGAGCGAGATCCTGTCTCAAAAAAACAAACAAAAACAAAACTCTAAAAAAGAAAATCTAAATCTTTGTTTAAGGTGTTACTCTCCAATGTTCAAATTCATGCCTCAGCAGAGAAGTTGACAATCAGAACATGAGGAAGGGGCCCAGCACCTCTGTCAGCCACATCAAGACTGGCCTGAGAGTAAGAGGCAACAGCAGTGTCATGGCCAAGCAGAAGAAAGGGTTAGGGGAGCTGGCTCAGGGAGATGGGCTCAAAACAGTGAGAATAACCCCTGGTAATAAGGCAAGGAAGTAAACAGTGTTCATAAGCCAAGATTTCGCAAGCAAGATCTGCCTGTGTATCAGTTTATGAACCCGATATTATCCCATACATACGGTACCATATCCAACAGGCCCCAGGGGATAAGAGTTGAGGGGCCTCTTATATGCCTCCCTTACCACAGCCTGCCACAAGATCTCACCTTAGAAGAGGGACCCTTTGAGGCTAATGTCTCTTTCTCCAAAGACCTCTGTGAAATGCCAAGGTCTGACTTGAGAAAGGTAATACATCTATCCATTAGCACCTACCCACAAATGAGTGTGTTGTCTTAGTAGATAAGCCAGCTCTCGTGTTAAGAAACTAAGAGTAGAGTTCAGAGATAGGACACAAATCAGAAAACCCGCTGTCAGTTCTAAAACAGGCCAAAAAAATAACAATAAATCTGAGGTTTAAAAAAAAAAAATCAGAACAACGGTTGCCTCAGAGGGGGATTGACTGGGAAGGTACATGAAGGAATCAGGGGAGGGGGAAATTCTATGTTGTGAAAGGGAGTAAGTTACATGGGTGATGTATCCATTTGCCAAACTTGGACAGCTAAGAGCCCAAGAGCTGAATATTTCAATGTACGTAAATTTTACCTTAAACAACTCTTAAGAAAAATAATAATGCAATGGGAGAGTGGAGGTATAGATAATATAGAGGGCAGAATGGGATGGGTACATGAGTGTTCATTATAGTATTAGATTTACTTTGTATATGTTTAGAATTTTCCATAATAAAAAAGCTAAGAAAAGTCTTAGGAGCAGCGGAAGGTAAGACTGGGACCAAGAAGGGACTCTGTGGGATGAGGACCAACACAGTCAAAGGACCGCATGTGGAATACATGAAAATGTCATGGGGAGGGATGAAGGAGCCTTTTGTCCCCTGCACATTTCTTGTCAAATTTAATCCCACGTGTTATATATTCTTTTGCCTTATGAATCCGATCTTTTTCCATTTAATTTTCTAACTGTATAAAAGAAAGCTAATATTTTCATGTGTTTGCACAGGCCACTGTATTAATAGTTACAAGCTTCCTAAGAGGAGGGGAACTAGAAGGTTACAATGCTGTTTAAATGTGTCCCAGGCCAGCCCTGCTCATACCAAGTGAGAGAACTTCAGAGGAGAGGGACCCACAAACCCAAACTGAAATTGCTTCAGAAACTTCCACATGTAGATTGTTGTATTCCCAGAAATGATTCTCATCACACAAAAAAATTGGGGGTTGGGGTAGGTTAGTGAATAGCCTTCATGTGTAGATAGATTTCTCCACCAGGGGATAGAGTTGACAGAACGAGGCCTGCAAACTCATGGAAATTAGCAGTAATGAGACATAAACAGTCAAACCTCAAAATAACATCTCTGGCCTTTAGAATCAACACAGCTCTCCTGTCAGCCTGCACCTGGCCCGTCCGGCTGGGTCTGGGAGCCAGTGGGGTTTTAGGCCCCTTTTAACAGCTGCCAAGAGCACATTACTCATGGCCGGGATGTTGGCCTTTTATGTTGCCACAAGTGGCCCAGCCGTTGTTTGGACCTGGCGGAGTCCATTGTAAGTTTTTCTCAGGGCTGGGGCTTTGTTCTTTGATTTTTCCAGAAGCTCCAGTTTGTCCAAATGTTACCCATGTGCAGTGAGCAAGCCCCCCATGCTCCTGTGCTGGCCTACAGCCATGCTCACTGCCTGGCAGCATCCTCCAGCCCCTGGAGAAGCAGGGCAAGAGGCTGAAGTTAGAACAGCAGAAGGTTACAACTTCACCCTAAGAAACTGTTTGACCTGCCTTGTCAGGGTCCATGTTCTTAACACAGTGCAAAGAGCTGGGAGGAGGCAGATTAACACAAAAACTGCTTATTACAGGCATACCTGGGAAACTACAAAAAAAGCCTAATTGTAATACCTGTGTTTGAAATACACCCTTGAAATAAGTTGGTTGGTTGGATGAGTGGTTGGGTGGGTGTATCTAGTTAAAAGAGTCCCTAGATCTGTTTAGTTGATAAGATCTTTTCTGGGTTTCTAAGCTGCAGATCAGCCTGGTGCAAATGGATTTGGGGTGAAATCCTGGTGGAGGTCATGAGTATCTGGTGATAATATGCTCACAATATTTTAGTGTAATTATTTGTCTACTGTCTATTTCTCCTTTTAGACTTTAAGTTCTTTAAGGGAAGGAGTTGTGTCTATCTTATTCACTGCTCTATCTTCAGGGTCTGGCCCAGAGAAAGCCTTAAAAAAAAACTCTACTGCATGAATGAATATGTTGAATCTTGAGAGCTTGTCTGGAGGTTCTAGCAGGGGAGCTCAGCTACTCTGTACCCTTGACCGAAGACGGGTCCTCGTCTGTCAGAGATGGTCATCCACTTCGACTGAGCGCACAGCTTCAGGAGAGACACACATGGAGCGGTGAAGAAGGAAGGGGACACCCGCCTAGCCAGCCAGATCAGCTGAATTAACCCTGGCGGTCAATAAAGTGACAGATGTCACAGCCAGATCACCCTCGCGTGCAAATATGTTGAATCCTTAATGTTCAAGTTGTTACAGCCTATGATGGCCTGAAGGCATTTCATACTACACTAGGTCCCTTGTGGCAAACTTTGTCAGCTGGGTATCCACAGCCATTTCTTTCTTTTCTTTTTCCTTTTTCTTATTTTATTTTTTTGTTGTTTGAGACAGTCTCACTCTATCACCCAGGTTGGAGTGCAGTGGCATGATCTCGGCTCACTGCAACCGCTACCTCCCGGGTTCAAGCGATTCTCTTGCCTCAGCCTCCCAAGCAGCTGGGACTACAGGTGCACACCACCAAACCTGGTTAAGTTTTTGTATTTTTTAGTAGAGACAGGGTTTTGCCATGTTGGCCAGGCTGGTCTTGAACTCCTAGCCTCAAGTGATCCACTCGCCTCAGCCTTCTAAAATGCTGGGATTACAGGCATAAGCCACCACGCCTGGCCTATCCACAGTCATTTCTATCTCCTTTCTCTTTCTCACTACAGAGGTTGGAAAGCACCCTTGCAGCTAGGGGTAGCCGTTCTGGCCAATAAGGCGTAAGAGGGAAACTGCTGGCATATTTCTGGGAGAGATATTTTATTTTCTGATTAAAAAAAGAAAAAAACTCAAATAAAATCACTTTCTGGCATTGCCCTTTCTTCCTTCTTTTTGCTGTGAATGTGGACTGTAAAACCAGACACTGTGACAGTTGTCTTGCAACAAGTAGTGACAAGCAAGAAGAGGAAAATGCAACCCCTAAGGATTATAGAGGAGAAACAAAAATATTCTGGATTATTGGGCTTCACGGAGTCACTGAATCATCTCTGGAATCACCTACCTCCAGCCTTCTTGTTAAGTGAGATAACAGGAACATCTGTAATGTTTGAGTCACAATTAGTCTCATTCTATTTTCTATTACCTGCATTCGAATATTTCATAACTGGGACTTTTCTTACTTCCACATTAGATACATGGATAGTGATGGTGTTTTATTCAACTTGTTATTCCTGCACACCTAGCTTAGAAGCTGGTACATAGTAAGAGCTCAAATATTATTAAATGAATGAACAAACAAAACAGGAAACAAATAAAAAGGGATTCAGAAGTTTATTGCTCTTCTATTATATACAAGGCGCTGCTGATCGCTGAGTGAGGACTGTTCTTAGAATTTATTATTTACTTGAATATTTAAACTATAGTATTTGTAAGGCACTGGTTACAAACTATTTTAATTCTTGACTCTTGTCCTTTGATTTATATAAATTATGGTTTATCAAAGTGCATGCTGTGTGCTTATTTTCTTAATGCACACATACTCATTCATTCTTGAAGCTTTAAGAAAAATAACTTCCTCTATTTCCTCTATTATGTTTATTAGCAAAACCCTTTTTATGAAATATGGAAACTATTTTTTCTTCTTTGAAATTAGTTAAAATTGGTTCCGCTGAGGATTGTCAAACTCTGGCTGTTTGCTGACATCATTTCATGTAGAGCACTAGGGTATATACCATCCATGGGGTTTCAAAATGTTTGATGTTTGAAACTTTTAAATTAAAAAGAAATGTGGAGCATTGATCAAATGGAAAGGTTTTAAATATATCTAATGCAAATTGTAATGAAGCAAAATATATACTCGCTTACAGTCAATGACCCATGTTAAAAGAAGGTCTAAAATAACAAAAAGAACAGTAATAATGCAAATATTATGTTAATAAGTCTGGGGATTGAGTTTGTGGGGATTATAATAAAGTTTCTTTTTTCCTTTCACGCTGTTCTTCATCAGAGCTCCAGTGAAACAAGAGTAATAAAATTTCCATCAACAGGTGGCAACACTTGTATTGTTTGCTTTTTCGAGTAGGCCTTGATTGCATTTCAGAACAAATGCATTGATAGTTGGCAAAGATGAATATGATATTTTTTTTAAAGCAACCAAATCCAGAAATAACATCCTCATGCAAACATAAAATGAAAACTGTGACAGAGGAAATCATGAAAACAAACAAACAAACCTAAACCCTAGCACTACTTGTGAACATGGCCTGAGAAACCCCAGGGGCATTTCCTTAAGCACAGATAGATGGAGTCTCCCTAGGCTAGAACAACCCAGAAGCCCACAGTAGAAGGGTGAATGGTCATGCAACCAGAGATATAAATAAGATGGAATACTCTTTAGCTATTAAAAGTGTTGAAGTCTGGGGTACCCCCCAAGTCATGGAAATGTGTATATGGAATAAAGCGAAGTGAAAAACCAGAACATAAAACTCTGTGTATATACAAGTTACAGTTTTGCAAAAACTCGTATGTATGTGTGTGTGTGTGTGTGTGTGCTTGTGTGTGTGGGTTGACAATGATGAGAGAGAATTTGGAACCATGTCAATGGTTTTATGTTGAGCCAGCCAGTTCTTTTTATTTTTTTCCGCCTGTGGAATTTGTTTAGATTCATGATATTAAAAAGAAAAGAAAATAAAAGAAAAACCATAGCACTAAAACCAGCCATTGTACCCTGAAAGAGTTGTCAGGCCTTCTTGAGCTCATGGAGGTTTGTAGGTTCAAAAAGTCCATTTGAAGAATGCAGAGAAGCATGAAGACAGAGATTCCATTTTTGCCCCTGAAAATTTTGTGGAGGCTGTTCTCCATCCTTGGCAGGTCTCTGCCTTCTTGTTTCTTAACACTGCAGTTTAGACAGCAGGGAGAACCTTGTCTGTTTAATAAGTTTGTGAACAAAGGCTGATTGCTTCCCTTGTCAATAAATAAACATTATCTGCTTCTGTTTCTCTGCTAAATTGAGTTTTTGCTTACCCTAGCTGGTTATATAAAGGCTTTATGTACACAGGAAAAAGAAATGACAAGGTTGTGTAAGCAGGCAGCCCTGAGTAGAGTTGTGAAGTCAGTACAGTTTATTTCTATGGGCTCCTTGCTTCTTCTTTATGCATGCTTTCCCTCTTTCAAAGGCCCAGATGGCTCATGAAGCCACTGTTCTCATCTTGTATCAACCTCGAAAGGAACCAATGGATTTCTTCCCAGGATTCTTTAAATCAAAACAAAAGAGGGACTAGCCCAACGAATGATCACTACAGACTGAATTTTGGGTGTGGAAGTGGGTTTATATTTGAGAATGACAATCTTAAGTCATACCACAGAGGCAACAGTCCTTGTGAAAAGCCAGAACTGAGGAACAAACCTGAGGCACAGTTTAATTTACTGGCTCACCAGCAAACAATTAAAAGGAGGTAAACTTAGTATTAGAAGCTAGGTCTGCGGAAAGCAGAAGGTGCAATGAGAGGCTGTGAGAGTTCAGAGGAATGAAGATGAACCTCTCTTTCTCTTCCCATAGGAGAGTGGAGCCTGGACACTGTGCCCATAAAATGCCTCAGAATTGTTGCTGGTGTAAGGCACAGTATGATAACAAGAAGGAAGAGGACAAAATCCTCTGATTTTGAAATGATGAGGGACAAAGGAGAAAAACTACTCACACCAATGATTCAAAGGTAGGTTTCCTCTGAAATGTCATCCTGTAATGAGAATGATGTTAAAGTCCAAAACTTTCTTGAAAGTAGCCACAAGAAGGTCAGATTGACCAGACAGAGTGGGTGCTTTGGGGCCCATCTGCTCCCAAGTCACTCATCAGACTCAATGCTACTTTTCTCTATGCGCAGGGCTGCCATTGGTCTCCTGAAAACCCATAAGAAATTTTTGATCCTTCTGTTGGCTCAACAATTCTGCTTTTTCTGCCTGGCTTATTGATAGTGGTTGCTTACATTTCAAGTAAAAACTGCAAAATAAGGCATCCAGACTTTTTGCATCACAAGGCAGAAAAAGACAATTACTGAAAATCTAAAGAGAGATATGTGACTATTCAGCAACAAGTTCCTTAGCTCTCCCAAGATCGTGGAACAGATTGGCAGCAGAACTGGAGAGAAACCGTTTTCTGTACTGTATGCCTCACTCACTCGTTTACCTGAGGGACTCAGGTTTTGAGGTAATAGAGATGCCAAATCCTTAGCACTTTATGGTATATAGAAGGCAGCTCCATAGCCTTCAATGTCAAGAATAAAAACTCATTCAAACCCCTCTAATTTGAAAGATTTTTTTCAGCCCCCTTTTTCATCTGAAAGTTGTATTGTTGTTGGCCCAAACACCACTTTTTGATTGCCCTTGCTGCTTGCTGTGAATGCAATCTCTAAAGCACTCTGTTTAATCTTTGAATCAGCTCAGGAAGATGGAATTACCATCCCTGGAAAACTGCAGTTTAGTTTCAAGGAACCCGCTGCAGCTGCAACAATAAGATGGAAATGTGGTTTGGAGGAGGCAAGGATTAAAGGTATGGGATTAAGAAACCCTTGTTTGCCCTAGTGAGTTGAATGATCACATAAATCACAGGCTAAACTTGGCTCTGCTCAGCTCATATTAAACTATGTAGCATCAGAGCCTCCCCATAATCAGGATTTGTCATCTTGAATATCAGGATGGAAGATGCAGATGCCAAAGAGGGGCCAGGGGAGAAGAGAGGATGAGAAGGAAGTGAATAATTTTTTGGAGACAGTGACTACTATTTTGATAGGAACCAGAATGTCTGTACTATTTCAAGAACCACATATAAGGACAAGAGCTGTTGGAAATGTGCCTTCCAACTTCAAAATGTGCCTGACCATTAGAACGCTGATAAGGGTTGGGGGAGAGCAGCTGGAACTCTGCAGGCTGCTTGGGTTTCCTTTCTTGATATTTATTCCTAGATCACATTTGCAGCTGCTTTTATCTGCTCTTTAGAAGTTCTTGTATTTAGGGAATCATTCATTGTGAAATAAAAACCTATTCATTGACCTGGAAATGTAATTTATTAGTCAGCTACAAAACTAGTTGTCTATTAATGCAAACATATGGAATACGGAACTTTCCATTCTACCCAAGATGCCACTTATAGACGCTCAAGTTTATCACACCCCGTGATGCTCTCATATTAGTGCCCTGGGCTAAGACACTGAAAATAATACTCTCTTCAAGAGAAAGTAAAACAATACACACACACACACACACACACACACACACATATATCTATAATGCAGTAATATAGACAGGGAAATGGGAAGAGGTTTTTGAAAAAGAACCAAAGCCCTAAAAGAATAACCAGCGAAGAAAAGACAACAAACAAATGCAGTTGTAAAATTAAGGCCTTTAAGAAATAAGGCATAGCCAGATCTTCTTCAAATGGGGCCAAAGCACATTGGGATTTGGGGTAACAAAAGAGGAAATTAGGGCAGGGTAGAGGAAACTGACTCCAGGATAGCTATGGCGTGGTATGTTAGGACACAGCAAGCTCAGGTGTGCTCTGGTACCAGCTGGCCCAAAACCAGTAGGCAAGGCAAGGTACTGAGAAGTTCCAGGCAGCAGTGGTGGGTGGTTGTGTGGGTGACAGTCAGAACTGCAGGGGCATAGGGCCCGAATGCAGACTAGGCTGTGTAAGGGCCACAGCCAGGCAAAATGAAGTTCATATGCAGAACTAGGAGTTCTAGGCAGGATAACCAAGCAGATCAAGCTAAAATCAAGACATCTAGATGGGTGCGGTTCTGACAGACTGAGGGTGATGAGATGATACTTCCACTTTAGGGCTACATTAGACCTGTGGCTCAATCTCTGAATGTGAGATCACGCTGGCAATCCAACTTTATTTCAAATCACACTGGAGGGCAAAGCTGAGGCTACCTGTCTTGGTCAGGGCTGGACCATGTGTTGGCCCTATAGTGTTATTTGTCCTTCCTTTGGGAATAACTTTCTTGTGATTCAGTGTGGTTTGGGCATTGCCCTCCCAGTGCAAAAGGGTGGGAATGTGTCTCAGATCTGGCCAGTCAGATTCCTTTATTCCCCATCCTGCAGTAATTTATCCACAGATAAGCATATGGCACAAGCTGAGCCAACTCTTCCATGGAAGGTCTTCTCCTACTACTAGCATTTATTGAATGCTTACCCTGTGCTGGTGTGCTGGGAACTGTTTAAATGCTTCAGATGCATTATCTCATTTAATTATCATATAATTTGATAAGGTAATGCTATCATTATCGCCTCTTTACAGATAAAGAAACTGAAGCAAAGATAGAGTAACTTGTCCAAGATCATACAACTAGGTGGTAGAGATAGACTGTGTAACTAAGCAGTCTTGTCCCAGAGCTTGTGCTATTAACATGAAAGGAAAGACACACTTCCCTGCTCTAGGACTATAAACTATAAGGATAACATAAGCTGAAACTATAAGTGGCCACCTTCCCAGGCCACAGAGTGGGAGTGTCTGCAGTAGAGGAGAATGAGGCCATATATTATGAAAAGAAGGGAAAGAGACCCTCATGATATGGTTTGAGTGCCTGGATCTAGGTATGCCTGAAGCTATTCAGCTCATGGACTTTTCAGTTACATGGACCACTAAACTCCCTTTATTGCTTAAACTAGCTAGAGTTGGGTTTTTGTCACTTGCAAACAAGAGTCCTAACTAATACAGGCTTGTTTGTAGCGTACTTCAATATGCAGTGGGGAGCCTAGAGAAGATGAGAACAGGAGAAATGAGTCAGAATGTGTTAAAAGCAGGTTGGCATCCTATGACATGCATGCCATTGTTGTGGCATTCCACGGCTCCAGCTGTCCTTACCTTACTATTGTGCCCTGCTTCAGTTGACGGTCTATAAACCAACTGTCTCTGCACAGACACAGTTCAATGGCCCCTAGAGAGAAGTCTAAAGCTAAAGCAATGCAGGGTTATCACCTCACCAGGAGAAAATGTTTACTCTGCCTTATCAATGCCTGGATTTATAGCATACTACAAATAACCTGTAGAATGCTGGTTGAACACAAAAAGGCCATACCCAAGAAACTATGAAAAAAACAAGACAATTACAAAGCTTGTGCTTTAAAATATACCTACACACCTCCTTTAAAAGGTTGGGGGATTTAGTGATTGGATGGTTAGTTAGTCCCTCAGCAATAGCTAGACAGATTCAATAGTTATTCCACCTTTGACTAGTTTGAAGTGTCCTTTCTAGGTTCCTGCACTGCAGAGCAGTGTGCCTTTGTGTGGCTTGGCCTTGAGGTTAATACAAGAGAAACTCTTAGAGCTGTATCTAGCAAGTAGTAAGTGCTCATTAACCAAGCACTGTTCTTTTCTTCTCTTCTTGGTTTTCCAAAGATTCTACAATACTGGTATTACCTTTCCAATTAAAAAAATATATAATAAGTTGCTGATTCTCCCCAAAGGAAGGACAAATTCTTTACTTGGAAATAATTCCCAGCAAAACTGGATTTATGGACCAGAAAGCAATTTCTAAAGCTGATAACAGGTTCTATGGTGAAAATAAATTAGGAGGGCTTTAACAACTGTATGGACTACTGGAAGAAGCTCCAATCAATATTCCCATACATGGACAACAGTTGAGCCGGAAAAGATTTTTAATTCAAAGGTCAAAGCTTGAGAAACAGGCCAGGCGTTCATGGCCGTAATCCCAGTACTTTGGGAGACTGAGGTGGGTGGATCACCTGAGGTCAGGAGTTCGAGACCAGCCATGGTAAAACCCCGTCTCTACTAAGATTATAAAAATTAGCCAGGCGTGGTGGCAGATGCCTGTAATCCCAGCTACTTGGGAGACTGAGGCAGGAGAATTGCTTGAACCTGAGAGGCAGAGGTTGCAGTGAACCAAGCATGCCATTGCACTCCAGCCTGGGCAACAAGAGCAAAACTCCATCTCAAAAAAAGAACAACAACAAAAAAACTAACTTAAGAAACTAAGGCAAATGAATGCCAAGAGTCAGACAGCTGATGAGTAGCAGTGCTGTGATTCAAAGATCAGGTTGGGAGACCAGATGTGCTGGCTCACGCCTGTAATCCCAGCACTTTGGGAGGCCAAGGCAGAGGATCACTTGAGCTCAGGAGTTTGAGACTAGCCTGGGGAACGTAGCGAAACCCCATCTCTGCAAAAAAATTAGCTGAGTGTGGTGGCGCACCACTGTAGTCCCAGCTACTTGGGAGGCTAAGGTGGGAGGATCACTTGAGACCAGGAGGCGGAGGTTGCAGTGAGCCAAGATCACACTATTATACTCCATCTTGGCTGACAGAGCCAGACCCTGTCATAAATAAATAAATAAATAAATAAATAAATAAATAAATAAAGGAATAAAGGAATAAAGATCAGGTTAGTACAATTAAATTGTGCCAGCCTCTTGGTCTCCCTTGACAATGAAATTAATTATATCCCTATCTTTTAGTGTGTTGTAGTCTGAGTTTTAAAATCTGAATTATCATGATTTTCTCTGTCTTCCCATAAACTTACTTGAAAAGCAGAAAGTGCTTGGTCAGCAAGAACCTTCAGAACTTTGTAGCTGAAAGGAACTTTAGAAATCAAATCGGGGTGAGGAAGACTGGATTAAACAGATGTCTTTACCATAGTCCTTCTCCGAGTCTTGGTTGTGCTAGCATGCACTTTAATTCTCCAATATATAACTTTTCTCAAACTTGTTTGACAACAGAATCTTTTTTCCTCAAAATTATTAAGATCTTGAGGTGTCCTGAACACTGTGTAGGAAGTGGTGTAATAAATCTCTAGAGTCCCCTCCTGGGCTCACATTTTGTTCTGTAAATCCTAATTGTGTCCCTGTAAGCTGAGGCCTAGAGTGACAAATCCTTCATCTCAACTCCCTCACTAACCCGGGGAGGAGGGGAAGGCGGTTGTGGGGGGAATGGGAGGCCTACTGGGAACTCCAGGTTTCTGTTCTCTCTCAGGCCCTCAGCATGTAGGGAGGGAGAAGCCAGAAACTGCAGCTGCCGCCCCAGGCCCCTAAACTCCATTCCCTTCACTGTAGCTTTGAATTCCTCCCATGTGTAATTATAAAGTATGTATTCAGTTATTTACTTTCCCTGTTCCTTGCAGAGTGTGTTACTGAATAATACAGTTCACAAATAAATCCAGCTTTTCTGCTGCAAGGTCTGAATTAAAAAGATTACAACCCTCTATCATTCCAGTTTTAAAAGAAACCACTACTTATGTAGCTTAAAAAAAAAAAAAAAGGAAACAATGATTCTCTGTCCTCTCAGAAATGCAAGCAAAATTGTAGAATTAAGACGTTTACATGGATTTTGTTGTTTCTAACAGCCTTAAATTGCCTCATTTAGGAAGGTTAAAAAATAAAATGCCCATGTTTCTTGGATTTCCAGGAACTGAGTCTGGCAGCCGGTTCACTGTTGTCTTCTAGAATTTGAAGCAAGAAAAATTACAACCAAAGTGGTGTCAATTTGCTCTATTTATCTTGGGAATTAACTTCAAAGCTTAATTGTCAGAGACAGTGACCTCTATACTCATGAAAATCCCCAGGGAATTACAAAAGCAGACTACTTGAGTGGAATGTGAATGTCATTCTGAGAACAGGCCTGCACATCGCCTGAAGGAAAATGCTTAGCCCAAGAAGGATGGAGCTGACCCTACAAGCTTCTGTACTTCATTTCTCAATACTCAGATCAAGTTCCTAACCCACGGCTTCTGTCTGACCCATGTTTCTGCCACTGAGCTGGTTCCAGAATTGCCTGTGGATGTGCCCTGCTACAGAGAGACCGGTATCCTTGAAATCGGCTGAGCTCAGGTGTAACCACTGACCCCACTCCACTCCTGAAGACCTCTAAGGAGATAGTGCAGTGGCCAGGGGATGAACTGAAGTAGTTTGGCTTGTATAGGAAGGCCCCTAGGCAGTGTTTTGTCTGGAAACTTCCCCTTAATCCGGCAGAATTTGGAACAAATGTTTGGCTGAAACCATATACTATCAAATTAATAGAACAATTGTAGGATAGAGAACAATAAGTCAGAAAACAAAAATGCAAGCATACTGCTCATAAAGTCTACTTTATGGAAGTAAGTAGAATGCTGAAAAAGTACATATTGTGCTCTGTGGAATAACCACTCCTACCCCCACCCGGCCTGCTCCAGCCTGATCCCTCATGCACATACTTAACTTAAAACAAAAGGAAGAGGAGAAGAAAATCATTTGAGCAAATAATGTCCAAGCCTCTGCTGTGGTCAGTGGTAAACCCAGATGCCTAGCAGATAACATCATGGTTGTAATGAGGTAACATTGAACAGCCAGGAGAGGCACTGGCTTTTGGTAACAGCCATTTTTGTTAAGTACAAAATACTTTGCTGACTGGCCCCGCCCTAAATCATTGCCTTGTAAGAAAGGAGCCCTGTCAGAACAAAAACAATCATGCTGAACTAGATGACTCTCTGGAATACACAACAATCTCCTTTCCTGGATATGTCAGTGCAACTTAAAAGCTGGTTAAGTATACTTTCTTTTCCTCTAAAAGACAGAACTTAATTGATTTCGCCTTGACTAATGAATGGTCCCTCTCACTCCAGAAATGTTGTTCCTTTTAACCAAAGCACAATTTTGGGAGGGACTTTAATGAAATGATGAGGTAAGTGGAGACTTGCAGTTAGCAAACCAGATAATCCAAATAAATTCCGGTAGTCAGATATCGAAGCCAGATCAACCAAATGCCTGGATCTCCAATTGATCTAAACACGCCTCCAGGATAGTTCACTCCTGATGGTAACAATAATTAACAGTGGAAAATGGAAGAGATAATTTGGGAATCATGCAGAGTTTACCACCTCAGATTGGGAGCAAGTGAGAAGCCAATGAAAGGGAAAAAATAAGAGAAAATACTATCAGTAGGAAAACAGATTTTATGATTTGGCATCTGAGAAAAACAAGATAGTTGGGAGTAGTGCTTGCTGTTTTCTAAGATTTATCTATTCTTAGTTATTCCTAAGCAACATTTTGGATCAATAGTTCTCAAACAGCCAATTTAAGGACCCATGAAGGCTAGTCATTGGAGGAGGTCTTTAAATATCAATAGCTAGATTTCCAGATCTAGCTCTAGAGCAAGTCAAGTATATGACCAGGGAAACAATACTCCCCAGGTTTAGTAGATAAACACTGGACTTTCAAAAACATTTGGATAGGAAGAGATAAGCAATAGGAAGCCATTGTAGGTGTTTAATGAATCAGAGGAAAGTGATTTAAAAGGGCTTTAAGGAAATTATCTGGCAGTAGAGGCACAGTGGCCTGGAGTAGTTCTTTCAAATTTAGTCTATAGGCAAATCACCAAGGGAACTATCTTGTTAAAATTCAGATTCTTATTCAGGAGGTCTGCTGCAATTCTAACCAGCCCCCAGGTGAGGCCAATGCACCTGGTCCTCCAGCCATACTTCGAAAAGTTAGGCCCTGGGAGGACAGCTGGGGTTGAATGGAATTCTGGTACTCAGAGGCTATTGATATGGCTGAATACTCTGCTGGAATCAAGTCACCACTTTTTCCCAGAGCCAAATTACAGCTTCCATCTAGGCTGTTACCTGGTCATAAGAGAAAGAGCCTTTTGCTTGAAATCAGGAGCTCCAGGTCTGTGCTGTGGAAAAGACAGCTAGTTTGAGAAAAATTACTTTCCTCCTGAGCCTCTGTGGCCACATAGGTAAAATGAGAGACCTGGGTTATATCGTCTTTAAACTACATTCCATGATCCTAAATCCTCTAACTCCAACACATAGAATAGGGTCAGACCAAGTTAGGTGGGCTTTTCTAACTCTGCAGGTTATCAGGTATTGTATTGTAAAGAGTCAGCATGAGTATTTTACATCCTTTGGTATGTTTGTTGTAAAATATCCGTGTCCCTCCTATATATCAGTTGTGTACATTACTATTTAGACATGAAATAACACCCTAAAAAAAGGGAAATACATTTGTATGTGGGGAGTTGATAAAAGAAAATACTATTGTATACAGACTGAAAAACATTATACTTTATTTTTAAAATATTGTAAGCACTGGCATAAACAAGGCATAGCTTACAGATGTGTGTAAATCTGCACAAATTGTGCACATTTACTATTTGGAGGGGGAAAATGGATTTTAAAAATTGTTTGGACTATATGTTCTTTTTCGTTTTAGCAGAGTGGGAGTCAAAAGAATTGAATTACAGGGCAGAATATAAAATATCTCCTTTAAGGAAATAAATGTGTAATAGGAACTATCTAGCCAGTTCTCTTAGGCATGGGAAGCCCCTGGGGCTCATGTAAATTGTGTATAAGTATGTCTTCAGTGTCACTCCAGATGGTTTTGGAAGGAAAGAATCCCTCTCCCCATATATTGGCATCAACACCCTGCATATAACCTCCATACTCGAACTTGCACCAAGCCAAGCAGCATCCTGAAGAGTAACTCTAGGTGAGACTGGGGAGCCCTAAGCCCTTGCTGCCACCTTCCCTCCATACCTGTAAGATTATGTTACTAAATATACTTCTAGGCTTGGAAGAGAAAATAGAGCCTGTAAGTATTAACACAGGACAAGGCTCAGAAGCAAAGTTAACCCACCAGGTAGAGAGGTCAGGCCAGGACAGTTTTAAATGGTAATTAATTCTCTCCACACTTATCTTTAGAGATTGTCCTTGAGCTCTGGCTAAGCAGGGCCTTCCCTGCTGTGTGTGGGGTCTGCTTGCAGTTTTGACTCTGCCCCTCTGGGGAACCTGAGCTGCACATTTTTTTCTGCAGCCTCTGACTATGAGGTTATATTAATAAAAAGGCCATTCCTGCCTTTAGCAGTTGCCGACCAAGTCTGCTTTACATGGCAACAGGGCCAGGAAGAATCCAGGGCTTCAATACAGGTACTTTTCCACTAGTGTGTACTGTTTTGTCTCATTTCCTATTCCATCTTCCAAGGAAAAAATGAAGTGCTGCTGCAGAATACCCAGTCACCAGGCCCACCTGACACCTAGTACATATCTGACAAAGGAAATGCTGCCATGTGGTACAAGTGGCCTTCCCCAACAATCCCCAGCCAGGTTCCTGAAACCTCTTTTTTCCAAGTCTGACCCACCTTCTCTGTTCACACCTCCACACTCTAAGAAGAAAGCTGCATATCAGCAGCCACAACTAAGAGTGAACAAAAAGGGGCAAGTAGTGGCAATATGCTCAGGGGTTCCAAAGTAGAATCCTGCCAATGCCTATGGTGCTTAAAACCATAAAAGCAGCAAAGGTGTCAGTGAAAACTATCTAGAACCAATGACAGTGATTATGGTGCCAACACATATAAGATGACATATATAGGCTGGGCATAGTGGCTCATGCCTGTAATCCCAGCACTTTGGGAGACCAAGGTGGATGGATCACCTGAGGTCAGGAGTTCAAGACCAGCCTGGCCAACATAGTGAAACCCTATCTCTACTAAAAATACAAAAATCAACCAGGTGTGGTGGCATACTCCTGTAATCCCAGCTACCCAGGAGGCTGAGGCAGGAGAATAAGCTTGAACCCAGGAGGTGGAGGTTGCAATGAGCTGAGATCATGCCACTGCACTCCAGCCTAGGCAACAGAGCGAGACTCTGTCTCAAAAAAAAAAAAAAAAATAGATGACATATATAAAGAACAAAGCACAAGGTCTAGACATCCTATGGCTGAAACTGTTGGTTGTCTCCCTATATCCATTCTCCTTTTCTTTAGTAATAGAAGTCTGAATTTAAGCTGGGCGCATGGCTACCCAGAGTAAAGACTACATTTCCCAGCCTCCCTTGCAGCTAGATATGCCTGGTGACTAGCTTCTGGTTTCTGTGGAGTCTCCTTAGAGACGTGGGGCTTGCCCTCCTTCATGCCTTCCTTCTTGCTATGGGTCAGAATGCAGCTATCTTGGACCATAAAGTAAGAATCATGGCTTGAAGTTGGTGAAACCACTTGACAGAAGGAGCCCAAGTACCTGATAATGAAGAAGCTATCCACCATATTGGTGCTGACTTGTCTATATTTATGTGGGAGAAGTCAACCTCTCTGTTGTTTAAACCCATGTTGGTTTGGATTTTCTGATACACACAGCTCAACTGTATTCTAATACTATCTCCTTCCTCAAGGCCTCATACATCAGTAGTATCCCCAAATTAATTGCATAATTATTTCATTAGAGAATAGCATCCAAAATAATAACTTAGAAGCCTAAAACAACCTATTCATTATAGATTCACTCCATGTATCCTCTAATTGCAACTAAAACAAGATTATAATAAAATATAATGCACAGTACTGTATTCCTACTTTTCAGTAAAAAATGAAAATGTAGACATTTTCTCTTGATAAAAGTCTTACTGTCAAAGCAGATAACTTTTTCTCTAACATTTGTTGCAACAGCTTAATTTGTATACTCTTGATAACCAGATAATAGGTATTGAGTCAAATTTCTTCCCCTTGGTTTCTTCTCCAACTTCTTACATGGATAGTAGGAATAATTTTGTGCACGTAAGGTCAGTTCATGTTAATGGGTAAGAAAAAGTCGTAACTACTAAGAGCATTAATATGGATCCATGTTATTTACTTATTGATTTATTTTTATTTTTTATTTTTATTTATTTATTTATTTATTTATTTATTTATTTATTTTTTGAGGTAGAGTCTCACTCTGTCTCCCAGGCTGGAGCGCAGTGGTGTGATCTCAGCTCACTGCAAGCTCCACCTCCTGGGTTCACACCATTCTCCCACCTCAGCTTCCCGAGTAGCTGGGACTAAAGGTGCCCGCCACCACGCCCAGCTAATTTTGTTTTTGTATTTTTAGTAAAGACAGGGTTTCACCGTGTTAGCCAGGATGGTCTCAATCTCCTGACCTTGTGATCCACCCATCTTGGCCTCCCAAAGTGCTGGGATTACAGGTGTGAGCCACTACACCCGGCCTGCATCCATGTTATTTAACCCTCAGAATATCCTTAATTTGCAGATTCAGACACTGAGGGTTCAACAAGCAACATGACTTGCCCAACATAATAGAGCTATTAACTAGGGATCTTGGATCCAGGTTTTCTGATGCATACGATACCATAATTGCCTATTTACTTGTACATCTTCCCAGTAGACCATAGCTCCAAACTCATTATTGCATTCCTAGTACCTACCACAAGGCCGTCCATACCAAACATACTCAATAAATGCATATTAAATGAATTACCAACTCTAAAATATCACCCTGCTATTGCTCCCTTGCTCTGCAAGGGTTCTACAAACCAAATGCCCTTAATATATTTCAGGTCACTCCCAGGCCATATGGCTTGTCAAGAGAATGTGGTCAAGGATGAGACAGAGGGGGAGCAGGACTAGTGAACACACCCATATGACACACTTGTTCTCCACACTCTCCTGGGCCTGGGTGGGCCCACCACATAGGGCATTTGGATGTGTGCCTCATGGCCTGGGAGACAACTTGCACTTTGTGTACTTTTCCAGAAAAAGAAAAAGACAACCGTGGTCTAACACGTTAGAAACGCTGCTGCCTGGTGTTCTGACATCATAGTATCCACCCAGTTTGATTCCTGGAGGCAAGCCCACTTGCAAAGCATGGGCCAGGGAGGGTATAGGGGAAAGGACATGGGAAGAGGGGTTTGGTGACTGAAAAGTGAAGTATGCGGCTAAGACATGCAGTGTGAGCAGACACTGTGAAGAGTGGAGGGGGGCTTCTCATACTGGTATGTCTCCAGATCCATTGAAGTTGTCTGTGTTTTGGGCTCAGAGGCAAAGATAACAGAGCTCATCACTTCTTGTAAGACCAGGATTCTTTGAAACTTTGATCTGAGCTGGTCCTTCTCCAAATTCTCCCAAAAAACTATGAGGATGGGGCCAATCTAGCCGTCTTCCACTTCCCTTACTCCTCCTCCAGCAAGGGTGCCAGAAAAAGAATGATTTGTTTTTTCTCTGTGGCTCCTTACAGTCAGGAAGTGAGAATCAGTTTGAGTGAGCTATGGTCACCAATCACAGGGAATCTACAGTGAAATTATCACCTGGCATGAAGTGAAATAACATCATTATAAAATGTTGTCTTCCAGTTGGAAAGCCAGAAGTTAAGTCTGTGCTGGCATTCACTTTCTAATAAATGGGCTGACTTAAACATTTATTTTCTCTTCTTGACTTATAAAAATGACTAAAAATGTAATAGAGAATTCAATAAATGTTTTAAAGATTGCCATTAAGTACAAATACTTTAAAATTTAACGAAACCTAGGGGATCCAACCTTAAAATTCCACCTTCCTTGTCCTCACTTCCACCCCCAAGTCAGGATGAAAGTTCAAGGCTTCAAACAATAACACAATTGCCTCATACCTGGTACATAGTAGACACTCAAGAAAATTGTTGAAAAGGAATTATATGTGCCTTATGAGTTGGTACTTCACAGGATTTTTAGAGTTGGCTTGACTTGGATTAGATTCAAGAATACTATATTAACCCTCCAGGGGAATATTCACAGGCAAACAGCTACAAGCATATACTACATTTTTCTTTGTTAAAACTTGTATCTGCATTCAAATATTGGCCTTGGCATTTCCTAAGGACTGGCTGCTTCGAATGTTACTATATCAAACCATCTGCACTGGGAAGCAAAATTCTGTTAAGAAATAGAATCACTGGTAGTAAAGAAATTACCACATTCCTGACCACTGTAATAGCTTATATTTTGAGAATCCCCATAAGAAAAGGTCATTTGGAAACAGCAACCCTTTGTCAAAGTGAAGATGATGAATACTTTTGTACAATTTATGACTATGGTCAGTACGAAAATTCATTTTTGTTTGTATGCATTTTCAGTGGCTTTCCTGCACTGACTCACTAAAATTAAAGCTTAAAAAAAACCCAACTTGAAAATAGATGACAAGAGGCTTCTAGTTAGATGAGATTTTGGGGAGACAAAGTGCCTTCTATTGTTCACTGTCCAAAACTAGAAAATCCTGGAGGGAAGCAAATGGTCCAGTGGAGGCGATTTTTTGACTGCCTAAGGATGGAAATTCAAGTGAAGGTCCTAGAGAGAAAGTGCAAAGTGAACAATCATAAGGGAAGTTGACTTGGCATAAGAAGACTAGAAAGTGCCAGTGTCATTCAAATTTTTAGTTGGGGGAGAAGGGAGACTATTTTGTACTCCCTAGAGAAAAGCAAAGGGACTTGATTCCATCTTAAGGTGACAAATCAGGACTCCAATGCTGGATGCACTTGAAGGTGGATAGCTAGGCAGACTGGGGCAGCAGGAAGTAGGGTGGGAGCCAGTGTGCACCAAGTGGGTGAGGGGAACATGTGAGTCAGTTCCAGTTGTCCTCAGACCCTCCTGTCCAGCCTCAGGGTAATCCAGGGGCACAGAGACTCTGAACCCTGGCCCACCCATGGTCCCTCGGATCGTGACACTCTCTTACCCCTAGTGCCACTCTGACCTATTACAGGGAGGGTTGGCAAGGTGTGGGTCAAGTGTGTCAAGATGTGTGTGGAAGTGTGTGCAGTAGACACACAGAAAGGTCCCTAAAATGTGATGAAAATAAGAGAATGACATCGGCACGGACAAGGAAGGCAGGCAAGTGTTAAAAATGGTTAGAAACTGTAAAATGAGGTGCGACATTTCCTGAAACCAGTCAGATCTAGTCTTAGATAATACTAATAACAACAACTGGCCGTGAAAGAAGGCACCTGCACTTTCTCTCCATTGCTCTCCCCACCATCTTATGCTGACTCCTTGCGGGTAGGCGTAGAGCCTTGTTCCCCTAGGTATCCTCAGCACGTTTCCAAGTACTTGAAGGTGCCCTTGGAAAGTCTTATGAATGAGAAATAAATGAGCGAGTGAATGAATGAATAAGCTGCCTAAAGCAGATGCGTTTATGCGTGCATTCTCTCGAGTGAAGGAAGAAAGAAGAGGTAGGAACGGAGCAGGAGAGAGAGCACGCGTGAGAAAGATAAATCGCGCCCGCCCGCAATGGTCCCCAATGTCAATTTGATCTAGGTTAGTGGTTCTCAAACTTTGTCATGCATCAGAATCACCTGGAGGGCTTGCTCAAAACACAGATTGCCAGGCCCCACTCCCAGTTTCTGACTTAGTAGGTGAGGCCAGAGAGTTTGCATTTCTAACAAGTTCCAGATGATGCGAATGCTGTTGGACCACACTTTAAGAACTGCTGCTCTAGAGGGTAACTCGGACCTATCCCAGCGTCCTGGGGAAACGAAATCTGCAGCGGGAAATGGAACGTCCAAGGCAATCTTCAGCTGACCTTTTAAAAACAAGTCCGGAGACGGGAGGGTAGAGCTGCTCAGCTCCAGCCAACTCACTGCCGCGTAGGAACGGAGGTCATCGGAAATCAAGATTTCCGTTTGAATTTTCCCAACGTTTAAGCTTTGGCAAGTGTGTTGAAAAACACACACAACATGAAAGCCTAACAAAAATATAGGTTTGCTGACCGTGCCCTAGTCTTTTCCCAGGATGTTCTTTTCTGTCATCCATCGTCTACCCAGATTGAGCACAACAGCCGGGCCAGTCCCGCCCTCGGCGGTTGGGGCCTTCCCAGAGAGGTCCCGTGCGGAGAGCCCCCCCCCCTCCCTGGATGTGTCTGGGGCCTGTCCTTCACTGCGATATGTCTTCCTTGTCACGGACACTGAGGCGCTCAGTTCGAAAAGCACCATGAATTCGAAGCAGCCCTGGACGCAGTATCATGGGCGTTGGCCGGCTCTCTCCGACTAGGCAAACTGCAGCAGATCCCCTTCCCTGGAGTCACCGGAAGACGAAAACACACTCTCTGCCCGCGCGCCCCGGGAGCCCGCTCCTACCCACCTCGGCGTGCGGCGCGGGCCTGGAGACCGCGGAGCCCGAGCGGTATCCAGCGCCCCTCCGCTCGCTCCTGCCCCGGGACCATCCTCACGCTCCAGGGTCGCGGAGGCATCTCGCGACTAGCGAGGGGCTGACGGTGGCCTGGGTGGCCTTGCGCCGGCTCTGGGATCCACCGCTGCGGCAGCCGAGAGCCTCACCTGGGAGATCCAAACCCAGGCTGGAACTGGGCTCAAGGAAATTTCTGTCCCCAGGCTAGACCACCCGGGCCACGGCCACGCAACTTGCCCTGCGACCCCGTGCTCGGCGTTCCCACAGAGCTCCCCTTCCCTGTAACTCAGTGCCTCGCAGGCTGGTGGCCGGAAGAGTGCCTGAGGCTGCCTGGCCTGGCCCGACTCGGGGTGGCGGGGTTCCTGGAGTGAGGAGCGACCCTCAGCTCCTGCAGACGCGGGAACGCCCCCGCGCGATCCGTGGGAGTGGGGCAGCCTGCCTGCACGCGGTCCCCTGGGAAACCCCTCTGCATCTCCCGCCGGGACAAGGTCCCCGGCCTTGGAATCTGAGGCACGGGACCGCCTGCGAACTCCCTGCGCTGGTGTCAGAACTGGTGTCTTTCCCCTCCTCTGGGGAAGTCAGAGCAGCCCGGAGTGGCGTCGTGGGTCCGAAAAATCCGTCTCAGAAACCCACCAGGAGAAAAGTCTCTGGGGGTGGGGGGCACCTTGTGGGGCTTCCACAAAGGACCCGACGGTGGGTGTGGAGAAACCTTTTAATCCCGATAATAGGCCCAGGCCCTCTCCACAGGACCCCTGCCGCATACACGACTCTTTCTCTGCAGCAAGGGAGCTCGAGCCCAGGTACAGGGAGCCGTGGGGCGGGCGGGCCAGCTGGTGGCCAAGCCCTGAAGCAGAGGAGCCGGCCACGGGGGTGGCCGCCCCCTCAGCCCGCGCCACGCAGAGCTCGGCCAGTGCCTCCAGGGGGCGCTGCGGCCCTTCCCGCCGCCTGCTGACTACAGCCCGCGGCTGCGCTTTCCCACCTCAGCCCTGCAGAGAGCGCGGGCGCTGACGCGCTGTTTTAAATATAAAATTCTTAGCTTTTTGCCCCCGTCTCCGCACCCTCAACTCGGCCTAGTACACGCAATCCTCTTCTGGGTTCCCCAGGCGTCCTTGCTACTCCGGGGCCAGGGTGCACGCACCCCGAGCAGAGCCGAGCTCCCTACTCCTCCAGGCTATGGCGAAAAACGGCCAATAGTGCGGGAAGTTCAAATGCAAAAGGTCCCCGCCTCGCAGAGGCAGTGGAAGGCTGAGGAGAAGGGAGGCGAGTCCCCGGGGGTAGTGGCTGGGATCCTTGGAAAAAGATAAGGTTTCCATATTGTATTCTTGAAAGATTAAAAGTTTCTAGGATCCGAGTCCGAGTGGCAGAGGCGCGCGGTTCGAGTGGGAGAGCCTGAGAGTCAACTCCAGGGAAGTCTGTGTCTGACACCTGCTCGCTGCTTAGCTGGCAGAGCCTCCTGGGTGGGCCAGGGGCAGGGGCCTGGGCTGCGCGCCCCCTCCTCCTCCACCTCCTCCGCGTTTCCTCTCCCTGGCCTTCATCCCGGTCTCCCGGGGCGTAAACTTGCAGCGGTTGGGGTTCAGACAACCGCTGCTCGCGCCCCTCGTCAGTTAGCCATTTCCCTGAGAGAGTCCTTGGTGTCGAAAGCCCAGAGCCGCGAGGACAGCAGACTACCGGGTCAGCGGAAATTTCAGAGCGAGCCAGCAGCTCAGGTCCCCGGGGCCGCGGCGGGAATGGAACTGCTCGGCGGAGACAGCCCCCGGGGCACAGCTGGGCCACTGCAGACTCCGGGACTTCCCTCTCCGCACACCCGAAACCCACAACTCGCCCGTGGGCCAGGTGGCCTTTCTGCGCCGGGGGCTGCTGGGGGCGGGCGGAGAGCCTGGCCGGTGACCTGCTCTTGGGTGGGCTCCGCAATGCCTGCGCCCTAGACGCTGGCCGGGATGAGGGGCTGGCTGGGTCTGAGCCTGGAGAAACGCAAGGGTCAGCCCGCGGTGGGCGCAGAGGTGGCCCAGGAAGGCCCGTGGACAGTGCTGCGCTGCGCTCAGCCTCCGGGCCGCTCCCCGCGTCCGGCGCGCACCTGCCCATCGAGGCTGCAGGGCCAGCAGGCAGCCTAGGCGCGGCCGGGCCACGCGGCATCCCCCAAAGCTGGAGTTCGCCGACTCTTCCCTACCTTTCCAAGCGACCGCAGTCGTGCCCAGAACGCCGGCGTGGCCCAGACTCCATTTTGGAACTTCGCAGGCTGGAGTGGACGAAGTAAACACATTTATGGAAAAACCCCGGGGTTAGGAGGTTTGCGGAAAGAGGGAGCAGCTCGTGGGTGGTTGGAAATTCTGCCTACCCCTCCGGAAAACCAAACGGTTCCGCACCCAACGTACACATACTTAAGGGCGGGAAAGGTGTGAAGCCCGCTGCTGGGGAGTTGCCTCCCCTTTGATGAAAAGGAAGTGTGAAGCTTAGGAACGCTCTTCAGGTCACCACCCCGTGAGTGGGAGACTTGGGGAGTCTGAAAGAAGAGAAAGCTCCCTCCAAATCTCCCAAATTGAGAAAAGATGCGGGAGGAATGAGGCAGTTGGAGAGAGAGGACCACAGGCGCCCCGCAGCTGAGGCTCAGGACTGAGCTCTAAAATGAAAGCACCCCTATGGGACCCACTAGGGAAAATGTGAAAAAAAAAAAAAATCTGAATGCTTAGGCATTCTGCTGCTTCTATTCTGTGTGTCAAATCTACTCTGAAGCAGTTAAGTACTGCAGGATATTAAACACTCGGATCTCCGTTTTAAGCTCACTTTTTAATCTTTGCGAACTTAAAATTGGAAAGATAGAAAAAAAGATCTGCGACCCCTGTTATGTTTTACCAAAGGAACGAAAAATTCTCTCCACCTCGGCATAAATAAAATAGAAAGAATTTTATCTTAATAAAATAATATCTGGGAGCTTCTGCCTGACTCCCCAATTACTGCTTAACCTTTTGACAGTTTTTAGCCTCTGCTTATATTTGTCTACTTCCCCACACGATTGAGTTTTTTAAATTGTCCTTTGGGGAGTCCCATCCAAAACCATCTTTCGACGGAAGACTTTTGAATTGTACAGCCTCTTGGTTGAAGATCTACCTCCTCTAGGTGCGGGCTTGCCTGGGCTAACGCAAATCCCCTCTGGCAACTCGTATGGGACGAAGGGCGTTTTTGCTTAGTGTTGATCACGCAAATCACATCTGAAAAGAAGCTGCTTAAAATGGGTGTGTATCATTCCCTTCCTGTCACTCTGTCACCCCTATTCCAGAGTGGTTGAAGTGCTTTTTGCAGTTACACTCACACAAGACCAAACCTTTAGAAGAACCTGAAAAATGTATCACTGCACTTTGAATTCGATTAACTTTCCTGGCGACTGAACAATGGACTCAATTTTTCCTGGGAATGACGATGTAAATGTTTTGAAAAACTAGAATCGCATTTTCCTAAATTTTAAAAATGTTCTTCACCCATTCCAGATGGATTCTTTATTGTTTGCCAATGGGTTGCAGATGCCCACTCTTTTAACCAAGTTGGTTTACTGCGTAAGAAATGAACATTTGCCGATTAAAGCTTAAATATTGGAAGAAATTTCTCCTGGGGCATTCCACGCGTCTTTGCAATAATTACTAAATTAGTCAGTTGCCACCTCTGTAAACAAACTTCGTTTAGAAAACAGCAGGCGAAAGCAGACTACACATGTAGTCATAATTGACCAAAAGTATGTACAAAGCTGTTCAAAATTGGGGAAAGAGTGATTTATGCTGGAGAATACAGTCTAGAACTGATTTATTTTACTCTACGGTGAAGGTAGTTGTATTGAACGTGTTAAGATGTGCAAATGAAGCCGGCGAGCGCACCAAATAAAATTACTAAATGCCCTTTGGGATTCTCTGCAGGGTCTTTGAGAGGCAGAGAAGCAGTTGTTGAGTTTCTAATAGTATAAGGAAAAGTGGCAACGAGAAGAAAGGGGGTGGGCATTGTGTTTGTATGTGAGTTTTGAACTGAGTCACTTACGGCTGCTCGAGGGAAACCTCGAGCAAACCTGTGCCTTTAAGGCTCAGTTGCTATCCAAACACAAGTAAACAGAGTGGACCATTAGCAGACGCCGGGCGCGAAGGCGGAGCCAGGGCGCTGAGGGCCCCGCTCGGCGGCGGGACGCCCGCCCGAAGGGGAGGCGGGGCCGCTACTAAAGCCCAAGACTCCCGGCCTGGGGCGGCCTGGGGAGGGACGCGGGCGGGGACGGAGCTCGGCGTGCTTGCTGCTGGAGGGTGATGGCCCTGCAAGGCTGTGGGCTCCGACCTCAGCTGGAGTCGGCAGCGAGAGGTTCGCGGAACAGCGAGGTTCTGGGCGAGCGCTGAACGCCTGCCCCAAGCACCCCGGGTCTTTACACAGTCCGCGTCCACAGACTCTGAAGAAGACGTGGATCTGCTCTTGCTTTCGCTGCTCGCGTCCTCCAGATCATGTCCGCGACTCCTGCGACTCCGCGCGGAAAAAAAAGTTTGCCAGGCGTGGACTCAATGACCTTTCCAAACTGTGCGCCTCGCTGCCTGGACCGGGTTTGAGCGCTGCTGAGCAGGCAGACCTTTCTGCAGGAGGTGAGTGTCCGCCCTGGGAAGGGGCTGTAGCCGCCCTTTGGAAGGAAGGGTTTGGGGGTGCAAGAGGCGTTCAGATTCTCGGTCTGGTGTGCCCCAAGTTTAGATGTGAAAATAGATCATGGGGATGCAATCCCAGGGCACTGTATTTCTCACTTCCTTGGGTCCCTGGCATGCAACTCCCAGCTAACACCCAGCCACACACACTTCTACGTATGGTTTCTTAGTTTTGTTTTGGGATATTTAATCTAAGCGGTCGGCAAGACTTCTTATAAAAGCCGATCGACGTACACTGAGATCAAACCCCACAACCCCATGGTGTTTCTGCCCCTGTCCTAGCAAGCCCTGGTCGACTTGTCCCGGGGCAGCCGCGGCAGCGCAGCGTGGACGGGCCCGGACACCCGGTGCCTGCCCAGCCAGCGACGCTGAAGGCGCATTTCAAGAGGGAAATAGTTCAGTTCTCGGTAATTTGTCAACCTTGTGCTGGCTTTTAAATTTTCCTCCCACCTTCCAGTCCTGACTGAGGGGGGGCCAAAAGCAAACTCCCCGGGGGCTTAAACGCTCGGATTCCCGAGAAATGGCAAGTGAGAAAGGAGTTGCAGTTGTACAAAGAAGGAGCGAGGAAAAGGTGTTTGTGGAGGGAGCCCCGATCTGTCTTCCTACCTGTTAGCAGAGAACAAAAGGGGGCTGGCGTTTCCCAAAGCGAAAGGGCGCAGACAGCCACTTTCTCTGCTAAACAAACTGCAGTCCTGAGCAGAACAAGAAAATTACTCACGCAGGGGGAGCAAGGGGAGCAGAGAGAAACAGAACCCAGATTATGCGGAAGGCATCTTAATTTAATTAACTCCTTGGGAAGGCAGAGGCGCTCTGAAAGGACAGGAAATTCGCAGCCGTTTCTCTATTCACCTGATACAGTCTGGCCCTCACAATCTGTCCTTAAACAATTTTTTTCTTTTTAATGATCTTTGATCTACTTAGTCTATAGCTCTCTAATTTATATAAAATTCCACTGCGGTTTGGGCTGAATTTCAGTGAGCCTATCTATCTAACCATCAGTCATTTCTCTCAGATACCAATGCACAGGTTTTAGCAGATGAACCCTGACTGTATATTATTTTTAGATAATTCAGTGTAATAATACCATTACCAAAGAGCAAAACTCCCTATCAAGTTACTTCTTAACTTTTTTCTCCAATGTTTTGAAAGCTTCACTGAACTAAGTGTGTACACATCTCCCTTGTTGACAGCCAGTCAACTAAATTTTACAAAATTTCTCCACATGCCTGGAAATTCCTGTGAAGAAGACTGATGAAAGAAAAATAGCCTCAGTTCCACCAACATATTTATGCCTTTTCATTGGTTTAAGTTTATTTCCTTGCAAAATTAAAAGTAACCAGTGGTCTGAAACAGGATGGTGGAGAAATGACAGCAGAAGAAGATCGCTGTTATTTCCTGAAAGGGAGTGTGGGAACTACAAGGCTCAGCTCTAGACAAAACGAAAGTACTTTAGGATCTCTGCCTTCACTTAAAATACTTCTTTTGACATACATTTCCAGCAACTCAATGGGAGTGTGGAAATTTAACCTTCCTAATTATTTGTGGCAAGAGCCATTGGTGGATATTTAAGGTAGTTCTGTTTCTAAAAGGGTTTCAAAAGGACCAGTGGTTTGCTCTTCCCCTATGAAGAAACTATATGCTCTGCAAATTAAAACAAACAGGTACTATGAAATAGCACTTTTTTTTTTTTTTTTTTTTTTTTTTTGCTAACATGAATCTGAAATATACTAGTCGTTAATTTCTGTGTTATAAACCATTCAGAGAAAAGGGAAAGAAGATGGCACTCAACTTTGTGGCAGTGTAACCTTTATGGCGGAGTTTGCTGTGCCTTTGGAGTAGAAATCACAGGTCACAACAGTACTTTAGCTGACACCACTCCCCCCCCACACCCGCTCCCTCCCTCAACACATACACCCTGTGGTGGGAGTTGTGCTTTGCCTCCTGTATTTATTTCTAAGAAATCTAGTCTGGGAATACACCCAAATAATAATTTCGGTTTCCTCTCTACGGGAAAGAGGTTGCTTTTCAACACGAAGGGAAAAATAATATTTTGAATCTCTGGAAAATCCTCATTATACAAAGGGAAATAAGGGTGTAATTTATTATTTTTAATTGAAAGGGAAATAATCAGATAGATTACCAGGAATGTTAGTAGAATCCTTTTTTCCTGCCTCCCTAAGAGAGTTGCCGCTGAGCAAAAATAATCGTGATTTGTGGTGGGAAAGTTGATTACTAATGGGGGTTTGCAGTTGCGGTTGAATGGTCTGACTGAGACCCTCTGACTGTTACACATCTCTCATTAACTCCTAGCCTGAACTCCCAGACCGCATACCACCAAGCAGAAGGGATTCGTTAATAAATCTCTGTCCCGGAGCCCTTCCAAACAGAAGAAGGTGTGGGCCCCGCAGAGGCAGCCAGATCCTGCCTTGCCAGAACGCACTGTCATTAGCGTAGCCCCCTAAGTCTGCTCACAGATGGAACCACAGGCAGTACTTCACAACACGCTGGAGAGGACAACTTAGGTGCAGGAAGGGGTTGGGTGGGAAGGGAAGGCTGGAATCTCTCCTGCCTTCCCACTGGGTTCAAATGCCAGGCTTGGCGGTTGGTGGCACAGACTGGTGCTTAGCTCTGACTCCTACACCTGGGGGGCTGGCAGAGGGAAGGCCCTGGTCCCCCGAGCTGGCAGAACTCCTTTCTAAAAAGGGGCTGGCTGTGGGAGAATGTGGGCCCGCCGTGAATGTAGGTGAGGTGCTCCCGGGAACCTGGATCTGAAATCAGACCTGTGTTGCCATTGGGAGCACGAGGAGAGGGGAAGTGCCCTGCTTAGGCCCAGGCTGGGCGTCCTGGTGGCGGGAGCACAGCCACACTCACCTCTAGGCCAACGGACAAGGTTCCTGCAGGCCAGCAGGGCCACCCTGTGCTTGGCCTACTGCGGCTCCGCTGCAGCTCCTTTCCTCTCCCTCCCCGGAGCGCTCTCCTCTCTCCTCTCCCCTGTCTTCTCTCTCCTCTCTGGTCTCCTGGGGCCTACCTGGTGGAGGGATGCAGGGGTCGCTTCTCGGTGCCAGACTGGGAAGCAGCTCAGGCCTCCCGAGAGCTTGGCACTCAGTCTGGGAAAAGGGGTTCCTCCAGCCTCAGGGATGTTCTCTGCCCCCATCCCACCCCCTGGGAGCCTGAACCATCTGGAAGGGATCTTAGTGGAGGGTTGGGAGGAGAGCCCCTGGAGGAGGAGGGGGCGATTCTAGGCCGAATCCAGCCCCTGAGGTGTCACTTTTCTTTCCTGCGGCCCGTCACCGCTGATAAATGGGACTGAGGGCAGAGAAGGAAAAAGAAAACCTCCGAGGTCAGTGCGGGGCGAGGCGAGCCCTTCCCAGGGCCCTCTGGCCCAGAAGGATGAAGCGCACCGGCTTTGCTCTTGCACGCCGGCTTGCGGTCCGGGTAAGCGCGGGAAAGGCGGCCGCAGGGCGCGGCAGCAGCGCAGCGCGTGGGATCCCACCACCCATACGTTAACCCACCGTTCCCGGGAGCTCCGAGGCGCAGCGGCGACAGAGGCTCGCCCCGGCCTGCCGGCATTGGCGTTGTGGTTGACTGAGCTTCACCTGACGGGCTTGGGGAAGGTGGGCTGGGTTGGGCTGGGTGCTGCCCCGCTGTCCGCCTTTCGTTTTCCCGGGACCGATCTGTATCTGTCCAGAGTCTGAATCCGACCTTCCTTCCTTTGGGCGCCCGCTTTCCAGTGGAACATTTCTTGCTCTGGCCCAGGGCTGATCTGCATGCGGACTTGAGCAGGTGCCACGAGGTCCCCTCACGGCTTCTTTCGGGGATCTTGGAGTCCGGTGGGGAGGGAGACTTGGGTGAGTGTGGTAACCTGTGTGGGTGCCAGAAGGCAGAAGGAGCAACCTTGGATTATAGTCATAGTCTCTCCCTCTCTTCCCTGCCATTTTTAGGGCTTTCTCTACGTGCTGTTGTCTCACTGAGTTTTTGTCGGAGCCCCACGCACTCCTGCCTCTGATTCCTGGAAGAAAGGGGTGGTTCCCTCAGCCCCCCAGCATCCCGGAAAATGGGGAGCAAGGCCCTGCCAGCGCCCATCCCGCTCCACCCGTCGCTGCAGCTCACCAATTACTCCTTCCTGCAGGCCGTGAATACTTTCCCGGCCACAGTGGACCACCTGCAGGGCCTGTACGGTCTCAGCGCGGTACAGACCATGCACATGAACCACTGGACGCTGGGGTATCCCAATGTGCACGAGATCACCCGCTCCACCATCACGGAGATGGCGGCAGCGCAGGGCCTCGTGGATGCGCGCTTCCCCTTCCCGGCCCTGCCTTTTACCACCCACCTATTCCACCCCAAGCAGGGGGCCATTGCCCATGTCCTCCCAGCCCTGCACAAAGACCGGCCCCGTTTTGACTTTGCCAATTTGGCGGTGGCTGCCACGCAAGAAGATCCACCTAAGATGGGAGACCTAACCAAGCTGAGTCCGGGGCTGGGTAGCCCCATCTCAGGCCTCAGTAAATTGACTCCGGACAGAAAGCCCTCTCGAGGAAGGTTGCCATCCAAAACGAAAAAAGAGTTTATCTGCAAGTTTTGCGGGAGACACTTTACCAAATCCTACAATTTGCTCATCCATGAGAGGACCCACACGGACGAGAGGCCGTACACGTGTGACATCTGCCACAAGGCCTTCCGGAGGCAAGATCACCTACGGGATCACAGGTGAGGCGGGCAAGGAGGATGGCCGGGAGAGGGAAAGCGAATTTGTTCTGGACACACTGAGTCCTGATAGACATCCCAAGTGTCTTTATAATCCCCTGTGATCTAAAATACACCCTCAATCACGCTCCCCAGCCCGGTTCAGCTAACTCCCAACATCTACTCTTTCTTCCCCCCCAGCGGCTCCTGCTATGTTCTTGTTTGGGATGAGGGAGGGCCTTTCCTCAGCCTTGGACAGGAACAATTAATTGGCCTTAGTCCTGGGATGGTTATCCTGTCTCTTCCCGGTGCGGTGAGGAGTGGTGCAGGAAGAACCGAGGGACCCTGGGGTGCCGGTCCTGCCTGCAATCGGGCTACTTCTGTTGGATTTCGCCCCTCGCCCCCCACCTAGGTGCACCCCAGAGCCTGCCATGGGGACCTTTCTTTTAAGCTGTATTTGTGTGTGTGTGGGGGGGGGGGGGGGGTCTTGCGGTCACCGAATTTACAAACAACTCCCACCTGCCTTCCACGACCTTAAACTCTGCATTAATACAAGGCAATTGAAGACATACAATAATGTAAGTGTTATCCTTGGGTAAAAACTTCTCAGGAGTTGGGGAGACCTTTTTAGGGGTATCTTTTCTGGACTCTACCTGCTGTTCCCCAGAGATGAGACTTCTGTACCCATCCTCCGAGGCCGTTAAGGGATTCACTAAAATTAGCACCTCTAAACTCGGCTTTGCCTTACATCCTGATTTGGCCAATTTAAATCCCAGAGAAAACCATGGAGGCCAAGAAAGGCCCGTTCAGCGGGGTTTTGAGCTCCAGAAAACACCAGAGAGGGCGATCAAGTGTAGATAAAACCCGCAGGCCAGTGAACATTTTGAAGAGAAGCTGTTTGTTGAGATTAACCATAAACAGAATTACACAGGAAAAAAAAAATCTAAAAACATAAATGGAAATCTTGTTTCTTTTGTTCTTCCGTGACTTCCTTTTAAGTAATTGCTAAAAGTAACTCTTCATCATGGGGCAAAGTTATTTCAATGAAACCTTATATTAATTTTCAGGTATATCCATTCCAAAGAAAAACCCTTCAAATGTCAGGAGTGTGGGAAAGGATTTTGTCAGTCTAGAACTCTAGCAGTTCACAAAACTTTACACATGCAGGTAAGTTTGTTTTCTTGTTTAAAAACAGTGGCTGGTTCATTTTATCATTACTGCTTTGCAAAAGGTGTTCAATGGCAGACTCTTTCTCGTAAAAGGCTCTGTTTAGATTAGTTCTCTAGGTGGGGAAAAGCAACACTCTTGATTTTTTTTAATATATAAAATTAATCTTATTTAACATAAAGCATTTTTATATTTTTCTTAAAAAACAGGCCACTTTGATTATCATAAACCCTAATTTTAGAATTTTTTTCATCCAATCTGCCCTGCATTTAAAGCTTTCGTGTTTAGGAGGAAATAAAGGTAATTTTGATAATGGAGGCATAGTGAAATCCCATACGTTCTCTTTCCCAGGGGCCTCATAATTTGTACCTTTCAGGACATTGAGGAATAGTTTAGTTTTCCAGCAAAGAGGAGCCTTATTACCCAGGAGAATGTTGTTTCTTAAGAGAGGATTAGAGTTTTTCCTTCCTCCTTTTCCTGCCTATGACATGGTGATGAAATGTGAAGAGCTGGAAATCACAAAGCCCACCGAGGTGGCCGCGGGTCTACCTCCGAAGTTATCAGTGTAATCGGGCCTCTGTGTATGCCTGCACGTGTGTTTTCATGATTGGAGGATTAGGAGCACAGATTTGTTCCTGCAAGTCCCCTCTTTTGTTGTCATGCGAGTGTTATGTTAACGCTTGTGATACCGATAAGACAGAAACTATTGAAAAGGGTGCAGTGGTGGTGTGAAGGATTAATCCTTTGCTTGCTTCACATCTGAACAGGAATCTCCACACAAATGTCCCACATGTGGAAGAACCTTTAATCAGAGAAGTAATCTGAAAACTCACCTTCTCACCCATACAGACATCAAGCCCTACAGCTGCGAGCAGTGCGGCAAAGTGTTCAGGCGAAACTGTGATCTGCGGCGGCACAGCCTGACTCACACCCCGCGGCAGGACTTCTAGAGAAGCCCAGGATCTGTCCCGTGCCGCCGCTGCTCCCCTCCCCCGACACCTCTCCACGTCTCCTTCCCGGGGGGTCGCACCCCTAGCCATTCACTGACCCCAGCTCTTCCCTTGCTGCAACCACACCTGCAGCTCCAGGGAGTTAACTCTTCTTCTGGGGGACTGAGAACTGTAGAAAGCCACACACTACATCCCTTCACAAAGAGTATATGCTAGTTTTTTGTAGATATTCACAGCTCATTTTAGAGCTCTGTACATAATGTTGTGGGTCTTTGTTTTGTTGTTTTGTTTGTTTTTGGATCTTGTTGGATGCGCCTAGATATGGAAAATGGAAGCCAAATTTTATCTTTAAAGACTGTATTTTCAAAATAAAACTTTTTCTTGTTTGTTTCAACACTCCTGCAAAGGTGTCTTGCTATTTAAATTCTGTTTTTCCTCTAGATTCTGGAAGAGTGAGCCTTCTCTATACAATTCAATACTGAAGGGCATTCTTTATCCCTAAGTTTAAAAAAATAGGATTTCTCAGAATTCTCAATCTGCAACTTCAGCCTTTCCCTTTTTATACGGTGGCATTTTGGAATTAGACAATTGGGCTGTTTCTTTGTTTTGCAAAGATATTAAAACATTGATGCCCCTGAGGTTTTATCCCCTTTTGTTTATTTCAATTAGTTGTGTATTATTCCCTCAGATAAATGTAATATCTTAATATAACATGCAACTTCCATGGTTGTCCCACTTGAAAGCACAGGATGGGAAGAAGCAGGAAGCATAGAAGAGGTGGGAGCTTCTTACCACTTCATTTTTGAAAAGTCCTTGGCCTATTGTCACAATTTATGATGGGCAACTTCTCTTACCATTAGACTTTGAACACTATGATTTATCACTATAGACAGAAACTTTATCCTGCCTTCAGGAGGGAAGTCTAAAATCCTACAGAAGAGTACAGGAAGATACAATCTTCAAGAAGACAGGAGAGAAGAGGAGAAAGGAGAAACCAGTTAGCTATGTTCACAAAATATTTCTTTCCAAGGGTGGGGATCCTTTCTTCTAGAAGGTTAGGATTTTTCTGCAAAGCAAACTGAGTTAGGCTACCAGTGAGGTTTCCACCACTGGTTGGTCTTTGTCCCTGGGAAAATGCCAGAAGTGCAGGTTACTCCATGTACAGAGCTCATGACAAACATGTAGTCACCTTCTGAGGCATTTCAACCTTTCCTAAATGGTTCCCGGGGAACATGACTCTAGTATAGTGACAACCCTGAAGTATAGTGTAGGATTTGGGTGGAGGGCTTTGGAAGGAGATAAAGAGTAGTACTATGCAGAGACTGGAAGGAAAGTGATTTAACTTAAAGGGGGAATGACAGAGGAACCTGTGGCCCAGTAGGCTCTCACAAACTGTTTAATATGGAACAACAGGTTAAACAAGGCATTATCAGATGTTTAAAAAATTTGTATATTTGTGTGGGGATGGCATGTTTCACTTTCAGGGTGATTCCAAGCAACATGCCCTATGTTTTTACCTTAGAATCTTCCAGAAAAGTAGATAGAGACTTGAAGACTAGACTCAAAATTTCTCAACAGTACCTCGTTCAATACAACCTACTAAGAGGTTTCAAAAAGTGTTCCTGACTAATTCCTTCCTCTGTTTTCAGGGGAGCAGGCTAGAAGTCATGTTTATCTCTCACTAGAAATTAATTCTCTCCAACAAAGTGTCCAGTCACCAGCCTGTGTGCCTAATGCTCACACAAATGCATTCCCCAGCATGGGATGAGCCCAAAGTCTTCCTGAGGAGTAGGGGCAGGGATGGAGTATGGAGTGTATGTGCCTGTGTTATTTAGAGGAATGAAACAGCTGTTTGCTTTCTTTTGTTTGTACAGAATTAACTCAGTGACCTCCCTGCCCTCTCCTCTCTCAAGATCCTGCCCACGTTGGTACAGAAGATTTGAATACTTTAGGGCAGAGTTAACACTGACTGTCCCTAAAGCCCCCCTAATCCTGCAGGCTTTTTCTACATAGTCAATCTCACAGCCCCACCCACCCCTACTGACTACAAGTGTCACAGTTCCATTGCACAGGGTTCAGTCCAATTATCAAAGAATGACCCTTGTTCGCTATCAAGCTACAGGCATATCCTTGAAGTCCCTATTACAGGAATATATAGATAGGTATAACCAGAAAACTGTTCCTCTCCATTTATTTTATTTGAAGAAATGAGAATCAGAAGGGAAAGAGGAAGAAGAGAGGAGAAAGTGGAGAAAGCAGTTCCCCATCTGATACACAAACTACTTTAAAAGTTAAGGTTAATTTATTCATAATTAATTTATTTACTCATTAATTTAATAAATGCTTATTTTATGCTTTTCATGTGCCAAGCCCTGTGCTAAATTCCACTGATTTTCTTGATCAGTTTCTGCCTTTCTATATCCAGTGACACATTTTTGGAATCTTGGCTACTTAGGTAATTTAAAAACCTACGATAGGGCTAATTTAACACCCTCAATCTAGACACTTAAATCCAGCATTCGTCTAGGCTCAGAAAGGATCTAGCTTCTGTCAGGGTAGACTTTTTCTACATACGCTTCATGATCTTAGGTGAACTTTTAATTTTAATTTTAATTTTTATTTTTAAGACAAAGTCTCACTCATTGCCCAGGCTGGAGTGCAGTGGCACAATCTTGGCTCACTGCAACCTCCACCTACTGGGTTCTAAATTATTCTCTTGCCTCAGCCTCCCAAGTAGCTGGGATTACAGGCACCCACCACCATGCCTGGCTAATTTTTGTATTTTTCGTAGAGACAGGGTTTTACCATGTTGGCCAGGCTGGTCTCGAATGCCTAATCTCAAGTGATCCGCCTGCCTTGGCCTCCCAAAGTGCTGAGATTCCAGGGGTGAGCCACCACGCCCAGCCAGGTGAACTTTTAAACAGTGAGATCCTCTCCAAATTCTGGGTTTTGTTTTCTTCTTCTTTAGACTGTCCAAGTATACAGGAAATGAACAAATTTATGAGACATCATAGGGAAAATATCTTGTATCTTAGGAAATTGATCTGCTAGTTTTTTTGGTTCAGAGAAGAGTCATTATTTGAGTTTTAGATTAGCCTGTGTTTTCCTTACACCCTCTACCACAGTCAACTCATGAATCAATGCTCCTGGCAAGAGACCAGCCAGGAGGTGGAAATATCACGAGTCATAACCACAGCGCTGAAGAACTTCATGCACAAGTTAGGTATTTACTCTCTAGCTGTGACTGTAATCTCATTTTGCAGTCTATGCAGTAAGGTTTTTAAAATAATTTCTAAAAATGAATTACATTGTAATCAATTGTTAATATAAAATTATGAATGTGTGTTAGGTGTTCTTACTGATACTAACCTTGAAATGTAGGTCATTGTGGTACTAGTGCTTTATAATTGTGGAAATTACAATTGCTATTTTGCACAGGCACACCCTTTTTTTACATGAGGAAGCATTTTTAAAATCTGACTATAGAATAACAAAATATTTAAAAAGTCAACAAATCTAAAATCTCAAATTATAAATAGGCTCAACTACCACTAGTGATAAAATCAGAGGTGGTTACTGGGAATTTTGTCTGTTCATCTGTGATGTTAGCACATGCATTTGGTCCTCTTCACTTAAATAATGTTCAGTCAGATACTTTTACCCCAACTTTGAGTTCTTGAAGATTGTCAACATGACAAAATAGATGCATTTGCACTAAACACTGTGTAGAATCAACAGCAAATTTTAATACAAGAAAAATATTAGCATAATGGGTTGCCTTTCTTATTACCAAAGTAATTTTAATATTATTATAATAAGGAAAGATTTAAACAATTGATGAAACCATATAACACATTGCAAACAGGAATGACTTTTGTATTTTAGGGGTTTATTTGTGTTTGCCTTTATTAGTGTGTTATATGGAGACTATATTTCTCAATTTTTTCTTCTATAATGTAACTTGTCATGATAACCACCTCTGCTGACAGCAATGAGCAATAAAGGGCGTGGAGATTCAGAATGATTCAGCTTTGATGACCTGAGATATTTCAAGTTCATTCCGGTTTCTCTTTTTTATTGCTTGTTTTTTTTCCCCGAACACAAGCTACCTTATTATCTATGCTATGTAACTTTTTTTTCTTGAAACTATCCCAGGCAAAAACTGATAGTGAAAAACTGTAAGTAACCTTATAGCCCACAAGAGGAAAATTGTTAAGTAAATTATCATGCTATCTCCATTAGGATGTTTTCTACTGCACAGAACAGAAAACTCACCTAAAAAGGGCTTAAGTAATAGGAGATATATTTTCTCACATAACAAGAAGTCTCAAAGTAGGGTCCAGGGATGTGTAATTAATTGGAGTGTCATGATCAACTAGGATCAATTCTTCCTATTTCTCTGTTCTTCCATCTTTAATGTGTATACTGGACTTCCTTTATGGCCACAAAATGGCTGCCACAGCACCAAGCACTAGCTCCACTGCTCCCTCCTGACACACATTCCTTAGGCAGAAAAAGGGATTATCTCTTCCTTGGATCACTTTTAAGGAACTAAGAATCTCTTTCACAAATCTAACCTATAGATTTGCCCATATATCTTTTTGGTCAGAAGTATGTCACTTGCTCTTTCCTCAGCCAATCACTGATAAGGGGAATAGAATTGTACCATGATTGGCTTAAACTAAATAAAAAATCACTTTTTGTGAGTGGAAATGGAGTCAGCCTTTAAGCCTGAAGCCCTTGACCGCCTGAACAAACCTGAGTTCTGTTAGCAGGAAAGAAAAGAGAACTGGCTATTGTTAATATTAGGCAGATGTTTAAAATGAAGTTTCCATTAAACACCTTGTGTTAGGAGATGTTGGTATTAGATAGTATTATTTCAAATATATAAAAAGGCATAGACACTATTATCTCAACTATATAAGACAAGCAAAACCTTTCAAAAACTAAGCAGAAACAAAGAGTAGCAGAAAATATACCAAAATGTTAACAGCAGCTTCATGAGTGGCAAACTAAGGGTACATTTTTCTTCTCCTTTTTAAATTTTTCAACTCTTCCACAATGAGCACACATTACTTTTATAAAGGAAAAGGGTAATAATCTTTATTTTTAAAATCTAAAATAAAGCCTTAATTTGCTCATCTTTATAATTTTTCATCTTGATTTACTACCTCTGACCAATCTTTGCTTGTCTCCTTTCACACACACTCATATGCCACTTCTAAACCATTCTTCTAATTTAGTTACATCTTTACTTTCTAGTTTATCTCTCTTTATTGATTTCCATTCAGAGCTCCTTTTCCTATCTTTTCTCTAGGTTTCTTCATCCTGGTTCCATATTTTCACCCTTTTTAGAGCTTCGACAATTCTAGCCCAGGGTTCCTCATGTGTGAACATTAGAATTACCCAAGGTACTTATTTCTGTGTCTTCCCTAATCCAGTGGGTGAATTGGAATTTCTGGTGATAAAGACTAAGTACTCTATTTTAAACAAACACTTCAGGTAGTTCTTATGTGTATTAGAGACAGAACTTCTGCGTTAGCCTTTGACACCATCATTACCTTTATCTTATCCATCAGCCATTTACTATGTGCCTACCATAATAAACATAAAACAAATCTCAACCCCCTTTTCTTTACTTATTTACTCACTGTCCTTGAAGTTGTCAAATTTTCCTCTGCTTTGATGCTTACTGCCCTTCCGTAGTCTTTCCCATGTACTTTTATTTTCTATTGTTGCTGTCCCAAATTTCAATTTTTTCATTAATAGACATATTTGGCTTTGAAATTTTATTTATTCATTCTTCTTTGTTCTCTTGATCTGCTCCCTAATTTTAAAAAGCAGCAGAAGAAAGAGACTATAATAATTGGTTGAAATGGGTAAATCACAGAGTAAAATTAATTTTCTTTCAATTTACTAATGAAAATATTGTCACCAAATGACTTCTTACTTCAGCTTTTTACAAAGAGCATTCATTTGCTGCAGCAATGCTTTATGTATTGTGGTGTGGATGTGTGCTGGTTTTAGAATCAGAGCTAAACTAAATTGCTTTTAGATTATTTATGTTATCATCACACTAAAATTAGAGCTGGAGGAGGCCATTTTTTGATAGAAAGAGCCATAAACATGAAGGTCAGAGATGGATTTAATTTTTTTAAGCTCTGAAACTGTTTATGGACAAGACAGTTAACTTCTCTGAGACTCAGTTTCTCATCTGTACAATGAGAATTTGCACTACACAATTTATAAAGTCCTCTCCAGCTTGTAAGATATATGGTTTTGGGAAAAGAGTATTTCCAGAAAAGTATTGATGATTTCACAAAAGTTAGAAAATATCAAGAAATCAGATCACTTCTGTCCCATGAAAATTTTTATTAACTCAATAAAAATAAATGTGATTTCTACTTGAAACACAAATCATTTGTTTTCTTAAAACTTCTTAAAATTTTAAAGACCCTACAGAAGACTGTTAATTTAATTTCTTAAAACTTTCTTAAAATTTTAAAGACCACATGGAAGATTGTTAATTGAAAGTAATATTTTTACATTGAAAAGTAAATTTACTTATTTTTTAGATTATAAAAACAATCATACTAATTTTAAAATATTCAAACAGTATATAAATGTATAAGGTAAGTTTCTTATTACCTGCTCCCACCCTGACTAATCTGGACAATCACACACAAATAGGATCTACTGTAATACTATTTTTCAACTTGCTTCCCTCCACCTCCACTTAACAATAAACAATGTATATATAAAATAATGTATGTATAAACCAATGCATGTATTTGGTCTGTTTTACCCTACCGGTTAAAACAGATCTGCTGCTAATGTAATAGAAACAATCAAAACAAAACTAAGGACTTTTTAACTGAGGATTAATTCTTATGCATTAGAATTTAATATGGAGAAATAGGGAAATCATTCTGTTACTGAAATTATTTACAAAATACCATCCTTAACTGACAACCTTTAGTCCCCTATCTTCATAAAGGCAGCTTAGAGTGCCTGAAGGGATTTGAGAGTTCTGCAAGGTGTGTCATATTATAGTTCACATCAGTGCACATTGATGTATCTCCCTGGCAAGAACTGAAAGATACAGTTCTTAAATCCCCTGCTGACCCATTATCCATGGATCATTGACAAGACAGAATGTAATAGCTCCTGTCTTTTTACCAAGGTAAACCTCCTAGTGAAACTGCATTGTTTATGCCCTACATCTTTTATCTAAATAAGAAAATTAATATAGGAGAAAAAACTACATTAAGTAGATAATATAAATACTTTCATATTCTTTATTATATTTTAATATTTATTGAATAAGGAAACATAAGCTGTTTAATTGCAGGGACTGAGACTAAGAAACTTTTCCCATAACCTATCTTTCCAAATAGATCATCTTAAATACAAGGCTAAAGGAATTGCATAAGATCCAGCATTTGGAACACCAAATTAAACTAATAGACATGTTGCCTATTTAAGGACAGCATTAAAACAGTAGTTCAGTTGGTGTTATGAGTCAGAATTTAACATTTCCCATTATCTTGATCTAAAAAGTCAGCGTTTCTCTACTCTAAAAGTTATTTCGTGAACTGGGTCATAAAGAGTCATAAGCTCTCAGAGGGATTTATTCACAGACCTCGGCAATGTTTACAATGTGGCACTGTGTTTTTGCAACATCACATATTGACAGTGCTGTGTTTTAAATTTCATAATGCGATGACAGGACATGGTCATATTTTGATGTGGTTCTGATCAAGATCCATCTGAAAGCTCCTTACTTTATGTTAGTCTTCTTGACTTCTAAAATAATTATGCCCTATTTCTATCTGTTTATATCTAGAAAAGGTTAGAAATAGAAAGATGATGCTCTCGTCAACTTGATTAACATTCATTTCCTGCCCAGGGCAAAATAAAAAAAGAAAATGAAAAAATAAATACATAACTTGACCAACCATCTCAGTAAGAATACGGGCAAGTGAATCAGATATTTGGCCTAGACCAGTGAAATTAAAGATACATATCCCTTTAAATCAGTGATTCCACTAGAGAAACTGAAACACATCTGCAGAAGGATACATGGGCAGGAATATTCTCTGAAATATTGTTTGTAATAGAGAAAAACTAAAAAAAAAACAATGTCCCCTAGCATGAGAATGGATAAATAAATCATCAATATTCACATAATAGAACACCATGTAGTAGTTAAAATGACCAGTTTAGCAGTAAATGTATCAGCATGGATTAATCTCAAGCACATAATGTTGTACGGGAAAAAAATAAGTTACAGAATGATAAGTACCTATCATTCATGTAAAGTTTGAAGACATGTAGTTCATAAAACTGTAGTGAAAGTATAAGATGTTCTTGGAAATAATAAGCACCAGAGTCTGCATAGTGGATACCTCTGGAAAGAAAGAGGATAGAAATTAGAGATCAGTACACATTGAGGGGAGATTTCAGTTGTATTTATGATATTTTATTTCTTCATTATATCTGAAGCAAATATAGAAATTAAGACTTGGAAAAGCCGAGTGGTAAATAGAGGGGTGTTTGTCACATTAGTCTCTCTACTCTCCTATATACTTGGAAATTTTCATAATAAACTGTTTTCAAAAAAGAATCAGATATTAGAGCTGAAAGGGACTTTAGGAAATGTCTAATAATTGGATTTTTAATGACTAGCTACTCTGTGATGTTAGGATTACTTTGGTGATGTTAGGATTACTCTGGTGCATCAGAGACACAGGGTCTCTACATCCTTGGAGCTTACATTCTACCAGAAAGAGACAAAATTTAAAAATAAACAGAATATTAACATGGACCACACAGAGGATTTTATTTCATTTGAGGATGAAGAAATTGAGGTGCAAAAAAGTCAAGTTATTTTCCCAAGGTACAAGCCAATTCTAGAACTTTGCCTTCCTCTGTCTTTCTGTATCCTTCTATTTTCCTCTGGTCTCCCTCTAAACTAATGTTATTCTAATTACTGATGGTGTTAGGCACAAGCACATTGATAGTGTCTCACTTGTTTTGTAGCCATCTGTTTGGCATAGGTACAAATTTGTCAAATACTAAAACTTAACTAAATAGCTTTAAAATTGTTGAATATTTTGCACGTGACATTAAATTAACACAACCTTCTTATATTAGGTAGGTCAGCATTATCTTTGTTTCATGGGTGAAGAAAGGGATGAATGGGGGAGTAGCAGTGGGGTGAGGTAAATTGCCTAAGGCTCTGTAGGAAACAAGAGTGACAGGTTCTGGATCAGAATTCAGAACTCTGACTTAATGTAATGCAAAATTTGGAGTACCTTTCTTTCTGATCTTCCCTTTTAGGTTAATGTGCCTCACTTCCACACATTCCTGTAAAGCTAACACTCTTGAAAATTGTAAGAAAAGGGCCCTTACCACTAATACCTTGTCAGATGAATTATTTTTCACCTTCAAAGTTGTGAATTCATTGGTAAACATGTTTAATGTAAACTTTTATGTCCACGCAAACTCTTCTCTCCAGATGGTCTCAAAGAGTGTTCAGGGAAATCATTTTCCAAGCCGTAACTGTTTTATTCAGAGCTTTGAAGACAGATATCAGGTGAGCTTTTATCGACTGTTGGAAAATAAGGGAGTAGAAGAACAAAATGATTATGGTAACCTAAGCTACCTAGATGGTGTTATGACATTCATTCTACTGACAAAACTCTAGCATTCATAAAGTTTATTTTAAAGTAATTATCTTCATTTCTATTTAAATAATTGTTTTAATATTATGAGAGCTGAAGGTGATTGTTTCAGCTTCTTCTTCTTCCTGAGTTTATTGAAAAAGAAATGGTCACTTGTAGAAATGAAGCTCTTGTGGGGAAAAATTATTCTGAGCCGAATTTAAATATCCAACGTCAGAAGGTACTATGATGTAATACTATTGCTACCCAGGAGTCCATCAGCAGACTGTACCCTGTGTGTCACATACTTCGCTACAAAGTTGATTACAGGTTTATGTTGTAAGTGCACAATATTGACTGGTACAGGATACAGACACTTATTATCCGGAATTACTTATTATCTTCATTTTCCAATGAATTATTTCTTCCCTTAGCTGATGTGTGAAGCTAGGTTTCTAAGGACTTCTTCAGTGTTCTTATTAAGAACATCTGTAAAGAACATCAGAATGAAGTGTTGAATTTCACCCATTTGGATTTCATTAAAGTGTCTATAGTTGTCAAGCATTTAGAAAGTCAAGACACTAAGAGTTTGGGGTTTGACCCAAAGGAAATTGGTCCTCATTTTAAGGCTAAACAGGAGGGATAACAGAGCCAAATTTTTTTAGGGAATAGGAGATTAAAAAAGAAATTATTCCTTTCAGATACATGCCCCTAAAGAATGAAAGCTTAAACAGTCATACTTTGTAATAGTTAAGTTTTTCATCTTGCCAAAACAAAGTGTGGGTTTATTGCAGAAGTTCTTAACCTAGAGTTCATGGACCTTTAGTGGGTCCATAGGCAGACTTCAGAGAGTCCATAAACTTTGTGAAATTGTAGGCAAAATTTCACTTGCATATACACATGTGTGTTTTTTTTCCCCTAGGGAGAGGAAACTAGCTTTCGTCAGATTTTCAGGGACATCTGTGATTCAAAAAAGGTTAAGAAATGGTTTATTTTCTTACTTATTTAAGGTTCTTAAAATTTTCAGAGTATCTGAATAAGCAGAGTTTTATATTTCTCTTTCTATTAAAAACACACAATATATATAAATGTATATGACTTTTAAAATGCAAGTAAGATATACTAATTTTTAAATTTTAACAAATGACCAGAAGTTTTGGTAATCTGTGAAATCTCAATTATAACTAATTTACCTAAATATACAATCTGATCTAACCAGGTGTAATAAAAATAACCTGACTGGCTATTTAAAATAAACAACACAAAAAGAGTAGTGAAAAGTGAAGATATCTTGTGTTGGTGGTACAAATGTAAAAAAACAAAGCAACTTGAAAGTTTTTTTATTACATGTAATAATAGAAGTTTTCTATTTGGTTAACTAATTATACTCTAATTATAGTAAAGTGGCATGAATTAATTTATATTATGACTCAAATCCACTGAGTAAAAACAGCAGTTTCATTTTACAAAGAACAATAAGAGAAATTCTGCCGTGAAAAAGCCACTGGGTATTTTTAAGTTTTGTAACATTTTAAATGAATACCAAATAATCTGATCATCATTACACTAACTCTAGTTCCATTTAGACTTGGAACATTTGGTAAAATTTAAGATGTCATATTTTAAATTAAAATATAATGTGTTATTTCTTCTCTGCATATGATTTTTTAAAAGTGTTGTTTTAACTGGATCCTCCTATAATTACATTTGTTTTTAAAAGTAGATTATTTAGTATACATTGAACTAACATTTTTTCAATGTGGTTAACTAACATTTTTTCAATGTGGTTTTCCTTGTGAATCACACACTTAGCCTGTAATCAAAAGACAGAATGCAGAAATACAACATGAATCTTTGACTAATAGGCTATCTGCCACTTGTCTTTGTTTTGTATCATAGGAGCATATACAGGTTATTTTTTCCCTTTAGCTAAACTTCAGACATGTCTACTTTATCTTTGCTCCTTTTCCAGCAAACCTTCCTTAGCCACCTTCTTGAATTACCTATCCTCTCAGACAGTTCTTTAGCTTATTATATGTAAACCTGGCTTGTTTCCAAATTAACTTGGCTGGTCTCTTAATTTTTCCCATCCTCTCTCAAAAGACCTGAAGTACCCTCTTGATATTTACCAAACCAAACTCAGTATCCAGGCTCCACATGCTCCACCTTCTTCATATACATACTGCATGTCATCAACTTTTCTTATACTATTTTTCAGATGCCTTTATTTTCTCCTCAAGCTTTGTCTTTCTCTTTTTGCCTCAAAATATTTTCATCTGTTCTTAAAAAACATACTTAAATTTAAGTATTAGCGCAAAATGGACTGTTGGAGTTGTCAATTTTTGTTTTACAGTTAAGGTCTTTTTTTGTTCTTTAGCATCAAGTTTCTCTCTTACTATTGAAATAAGGTTAGAGCCAGGTGCAGTGGCTCATGCCTGTAATCCCAACACTTTGGAAGGCTAATGCGGGCGGATCATTTGAGGTCAGGAGTTTGAGACCAGCCTGGCCAACACAGTGAAACCCCGTGTCTACTAAAAAAATACAAAAATTAGCTGGTGTGGTGGTGGATGCCTGTAATCCCAGCTACTCAAGAGGTTGAGGCAGGAGACTTGTGTAAACCTGGGAGACGGAGGTTGCAGTGAGCCAAGATGGCACCACTGCACTCCAGCCTGGGCACTCTGTTGTAAATAAACAAAAAAAAAAAGGTTAGAAATTAGTAAAGGTTATGGTATACACATTATATCTTAAAGCTAGTAAGCTATTACAAAAGAACAGAAAGCAATGAAACAGAAAAAAAGAATAAACTACAGGAATTTACATAAGTGTTAGAAAGATATAAACTGCAACATGAAATCTAGATAGTTAATTATTATAGATACTATTACATGCACTGCTTAACTTTATAAATTCTCTGAAGTCCTCCTATAAACTAATAATTTAATCTCCTCTGCTAACTTGCTGATCCAGATACAAATTATGTAAAAGCTATCTATCCAAATATGAATTATGTAAAAGCTTCTAGCACAATGGTGGCATATAATAGGTGTCAAATAAATGTTAAAAAACCAAAAAAAAGTTAAAGTATAATTGATAGAGTCAAGTTATATATAGTAGTATAGGGTTTAAAGACTAAAAGATAGCCCATGCCTAAAATAGTCAGGAGCCAATTTAAACTTTTAAAAAATTCTTATTCTTTGATATTATAAATAATATATGCTGTTACACGAGTAACACGATTGGAAAAACATCAGATTAAAAATTCATTTTTAGGCCCTTCTTAGAGTACGATTATTAAAGAACAGTTGAAAATCGGTTTTGTGGCCGGGCGCGGTGGCTCACACCTGTAATCCCAGCACTTTGGGAGGCCGAGGCGGGCAGATCACGAGGTCAGGAGTTGGAGACCATCCTGGCGAACACGGTGAAACCCCGTCTCTACTAAAAACACAAAAAATTAGCCGGGCGTGGTGGCGGGCGCCTGTAGTCCCAGCTACTCAGGAGGCTGAGGCAAGAGAATGGCGTGAACCCGGGAGGCGGAGCTTGCAGTGAGCCAAGATGGCGCCACTGCACTACAGCCTGGGCGACAGAGAGAAACTCCGACTCAAATAAGTAAGTAAGTAAGTAAATAAATAAATAAATAAATAAATAAATAAATAAATAAAATTGGTTTTGTGGGGGTTAGTTGAGTAAAATGATGATTCCCAATCAGCTTTCTACTTATTATGGGGATCTCACAATTTGGGTGACCAAGGAATATTCATTCCAATATAATTCTTCCTTTTGTAAACAGAGAACAACTTTTACATTTTCTGTTAAAAATGTAAAATGGTGAATATTTAGTTCAAGATGTTTATATTGCTCGAAAGGTGTTTTTTTTTTTTTTTTTTTTTTTTTTTTTCTACCTTTCATCTTCTCCTTCCTCTCAGGTCTTCAGAACCAATGAAGAAGAAACCATTACTTATCAAAGAGGGTGAGGTACAGAGCTGAGGGGTCACAGGTTTGCTAGTCAGAACAGCTAGCATATTTTTCAATTTGTAATCTTTATTATGTTTCAAGAATAGCAATGTCTTTGAATTGGAAGGAACTTTAGAAATGTCTTTGTTCATCCCTTCCTTATACAGTATTATTAAAGGTAGGAGCACTTACTATTTTACGAAATCGTAGGTACCATTAACTCTGAATGCTAGAAAAGTCTTATGTTCAATCAAAAATCCACCTCATTGCACCTTCCAATGATTGGTCCCAATCCTGCCCTTATTTTCTCTAAGCTGTAAACTTGGGGGAAGGAGAGAATTCTTCTTTTATAAACAGATGAAAAGATGTTTGAGCTGGACTTTGTAAAATGTTTAGAATTTTTAGGGAGTGGTGTCACCACACCACCAGGTCCTTGGAAAAATACATTGCATATTCCTTCTTTATGCAGATTCTAGAATAGAAGTTTTCGTCTCTCTCATCCAAATATGCCAAGGAATTTAGCAAATTTTCAGTCTTTCTGGGACATCTGCCAACAATTACCAATAAGTCAACGTTAGCACACCTTATGGGAGGAGAAAGAAGGAACTAGAAGTTTCATGGTTTTATTTCCTTCTCTGATGATGTGGTAGGAAGGAAGATTAACTGGTTTGATCTGAAGCCTTACTGGTTATAAATCTCTTAGATCCCTGGCCCAGATTAACTGAATGATCCCAGTATTGAGCATACAGGTTGTCAAGGGTACTTGTATCACATTGATTTGCCTAATAACCCTAATCTGATTGCAACCTCCTCCAACTGTAATTAGGAGGTTCCATTGTCCTTTTCTTGCAAGTTCTAACATGTTATGTTCCCATCTTGATTCGAAAGGGCCTGAGCTGCATGATAATATCTCAAGCTGCCAAAGGCCACAGCTTCTTTATTAAAAAAAAAAAAAAAAAAAAAGAACGATTACAGATCATGCCGCAGGACTCAGGACTGTTAGTGACTGTCTCTGGCTTGGCACATCCTCATCTATTTATTCATCCAAATAATAACTTCAAAAAAAGTTAAAAAAAAAGAGTCACCCTGGTAGCAAGACTGAGATAATGTATATCAGCTTTGATCACATGCTCTGAGGTTTGGGAAAATGAATTATTATAAACTGGGTGTCATCCTCGGCTCTTCCCTGGAAACACTTTTCTTCAGTGTTGCTTTTGATCATATTTTAAAGTTGTAATTAAGGATTCCTTTCCTCTAGTCATGTTTGAGTTAAAACCTTATGGAAGCAATCCAGTGGAATTATATAGCTATGGTTTGACTCACAGGGGCTCTTGGTAATGATTAAGTTTGCCTGGACAGAAGGATATGGAATAGGTGTTTGCCTAGTGGGTGTGTCAACAAAGGGGGTGTCCTTTTTTTTTTTTTTATCTTTCTACAAGCTGGTGTCCCATGAAGAACCCTAGGACATATCTGTAACTAGAAAATTCTTTGATTGAATATATATATATGTATATGAATATATACATATATACATACATATAATACTACATATTACTGCAATTGTATACATATATACTTATATATAAGTATATATATCCCAATGCTTATCATTCATTTGATAGCCATTCAACAAATATTTGAGTATCTCAGTGTGTTGTGCATTGTGTTGATTTATTATAAGAGACAAATAAAGAAAAACATCAATAAAGAAATAAATATGCTATGATCTGGGTATATGTAGGCTTCTATGGACGTATGTAGAAGGTTCCCCTGTCAGTGAGGGTGGAAGAGAGGGGATAAGGAAGACTCACTGGAGAAGGTAAATGTGGCTTCAATGGTGAGAGAACATTCAGGTGACTTTATCCAAATGAAGTATGCTCTCCTGGTAATGATCACAGTAATGGCAAATAGCAGGGTTTTTTAAAAGCATAATCCATGACACAAAAGTCTTTTTAGACACTCTGAGAAAAAGGAATTTTGTAGTCAAATACATCTGAAACTTAACAAGGTATGCTAACAACTTATGTCTCTGAGAAGTCTGGCAGTAAAGAAATCTGATTAACACAGTATAACCCAGCATTTCCCATACTACCCTGACCATAACCATCCTTTCTTGTTGTTGCGGGGACACCTGGGGGAAGACCTATTGCCATCCTGAAGGATGCCATTAAAATTCTTTTTCTTTTTCTTTTTTTTTTTTTTTTTTAGAGGGAGTCTTGCTTTGTCACCCAGGCTGGAGTGCAGTGGCATGACCTCGGCTCACTGCAACCTCTGCCTCCCAGGTTCAAGCGATTTTCCTGCCTCAGCCTCCCGAGGAGCTGGGACTACAGGCACCCGCCACCAGGCCCAGCTAATTTTTGTATTTTCAGTAGAGACAGGGTTTCACCATGTTGGCCAGGGTGGTCTTGATCTCTTGACCTTGTGATCTACCCGCCTAGGCCTCCCAAAGTGCTGGGATTACAGGCGTGAGCCACTGCGTCCCACCCACCCTTAAAATTCTTGACCTCAGGAGGATAATTCCCATGAAAAATGGATGCTATGGGTCAAGTAAATAAAATCGAACAACATATTTTATCTTGTCCATGTTTTACAGGTGACTAAAATAATGGTTAATGAGGATAGCTTTTATAATGGGCAAAATAGGCCATGACTTGGAGTCTCTAGCTTGCTGAAGCTGTGTGCCTAACTCTCAAAAAATCTGCATAGGATCCTCACCTTAGAGGTGAACACACTAAAGCCCTAGGGCAGAATATGTCTCTACATTCCTTGAAACAAGTGTGAAGAAAAAAATTGAAGAACTGCCATCATGAATTGTACTAAAGCCATGATCAAAAGTCTCTATACTTTGAAATATCTAATCATATTAGAGGATTAAAAACACATGAGTGAACACTAACCAATTATTTATTCATTTCCATATCTACTTATACCTTTTAATTTTGATAACATAAATACTGTGGGTTTTTTTTTTTCCTCAATTATACCAACAAAATCTTTCTCCTGCCTTCAGTCTGAGAGGTTCCTTTTGCTATAGTACCTTGTTGTTGTACTTGGACTATAGTCAGTTTCTAGCTTTATCTAAAGCTAGAAAGTACTTTGTGTGCATCTGTTTCAGTAAAAGAAGACCTAAGGGTCGTGAAAGATTAAGAAAAATTCAGATGAGAAGTCTTATCTTTTCTAGGAATAATGAAAAGTGTATAACTTTTATTTGAATGTTACACTTATTTTGTGTTCTAAGGCTCTACTCTTGAGGCCATATAAAAAGGCCATACCCTTAGAGGTAGACATGACCTTTTCTGAAGAACGTGCACATTCTCTGTATCACTTGTCTGGGAGGGGCAGGTCCTCTGACAGGTGATAGAATCTTGGAAGATGGGTTTTGGTCTTCAGCAAAAACTGCTGACTTCCTCTGGAATCATGTTCTTGCTGGACTTTCAGGTAAATGGATTCTTTGAGGATGCTCTCTGGTGGTATGGGAAAGATGGCTTCTCCCAGGGGCTAGTTAAGAAGGCAGTGCCCTTGCAGGGGATCCTAAAAATGAAGTGATAAACTTTCAGATTATTTAGCTTTATGTTTCTCTATGTTCATTCTCATCTGGCTATGCCCAAACCTTGAGTAAAGGCTGATTATTATACTTATGTCTGGCTTAGGTCTTAGTTGTGCATTAAGCACCATGAAAATTTGGAGTTCATGTTTGGGCCAAAGGGCTAAAGAATAGATGGTAGAACTCAAGTTAACATAGAGATATGTGGTTATGGTTATTACTAAGGATAATAACCATCATTTTCATAATCTGTGCCCAGCATTTTATTATGCTATCTCATCTAATCTTCACAAGAATTCTCAAACATAGGTTTTATTAGTCCCATTTTGCAGATGAGGAAACTGAGACTCAGAGAAATTAAGTATTTGGTTACATCCTATAGCTATTGGGAGGTGGAATTTGAACCGAGGTTTCATCTGACTCCACAGGCTGAACATACTCTAGTCAAGTTACATAACTTCTCATACCTTGAGTTTTTTATTTGAAAATATCTACTTTCTAGAGTTGCTGTAAGGATTCCATGACATAATGTATATAAAGATTCTGGGCCATTAACTAGAAGATAATAGGTATCTCCCAAATAGTGCTTATCCTTATGTTTTCCTTCTGCCTTTCTGGCCATTCCTTCTTAATATCCTTCAAGGGTTCCTTTTCCTCTGATGACCTGTTAAATTGGTGTTCCCTAAGTTTGTTCTTCAAATGAACACTCCCCTTGAGTGACTTCATCCAAACCCAGGGCTTCAGCTACTGTTTTTATGCTAGTGACTTCTAAATCTGAACCTCCAGGCCAGACCACTGCTGATATTTCTATTGGATGTCTCACAGACATATGAACTCACTAAGTCCCAAACAGCACATCTTTCTGTTTCACTCCTGGCCTGTCTCTCAGCAAGTGGCATCACTGAATCTCTAGATACCTAAGCCAAGGTCTGGGAATCTTCGTCTACTCATTCTCAGTCATCCCTTACACTCAAATTAGTCATCAGGTTGTCTTAAGTCTCCCTTCTTATCATTTGTATCAGTCCCTCCCTCTCTTCCTATCCTCCCTCAATTTCATTTCCACAGCCACTATCACTGCCTAAATTCAAACTAATCACTTCTATTAGGCATTACTGGCATTACTAGACTAGGCATTACTGCAATAGTCTCCTAACTCATTTCCCTCCAATTTACCCAACCCTCCGATCTGGCCTCAATATTACTGTCAAAATGATCTTTCTAAAAAGCAAATCCATATTATGCATTTTCACTTAAACTCTTTCAAGAACTTCCCATAGCTTTCAGGATAAAGTTCAAATTCAACTCACTAAGCCCTTCAGGATATAGCTGCTTCCTGCCTCTTTAGCTGTATTTCCCACTAATTCTGTATTTTTTCATTTGCACCATTTGTTTCGGCTTTGAAGGATTACTTGAACTTCTCCAAAGGAAGCTATTTCTAGCCTTGGGGCTTCAGGCATGTCCTTGGGTGCCTACCCATCCCCCTAACTCCAAAATCCCCCATCAACTCTTTCCTTAAAGCTCAGCTCAAGGGCATTCCTCTGGACAGTTTTCCTTGATGTTGACTCTGGTGTTTCTGTTTAATGCTCTCATGACACCTGTGCATTGCTGTATAACAGCACTTTTCATACTACACATGTCTGTCACTAGTTTGTAAACTGGACCCCAAAGTTTATTCCACATTGTGTCCCCAGTACGTAATCCCTAGTGCCTAGCTCATAACCAATGCAGACTGCTGGTTAATGAAGGAGTGAATTCAGAAAGAGAGTTTTTAACCCTTGGCTATGTTGTGTGTGAACCTAAGAAGCTGGCTGGGCATGGTGGCTCATGCCTGTAATCCCAGCACTTTAGTAAGCCGAGGGGGGCAGATCACTTGAGGTCAAGAGTTCGAGACCAGCCTGGCCAACATGGTGAAACCCCGTCTCTACTAAAAATACAAAAAAAATTAGCTGGGCATGGTGGTGGACACCTGTAATCCCAGCTACTTGGGAGGCTGAGGCAGAAGAATCATTTGAACCCGAGAAACAGAGGTTGCAGTGAGCTGACATCGCACCATTGTACTCCCGCCTGGGTGACATAGAGTCTGTCTCAAAAAAAAAAAAAAAAAAAAAAAGGAAGCTAAGGGAAAGGTAGGGACTTTGAGTTAAGGTGGCACATAACTGGAGATTCCTTAAGCCTCATTCCTCCTACAGTCCTTTCTTTTCCACTTTACTTATGGCCAGGTTCCACCACTCACCCTAGGAACATGAAGACACAACAGGTTTTAGATACACTCTATGGAACAGACAATTAAGACCCTGAGTATTTCATTTGGTAGGCTAGGGAGATAACAAGAGTCTGATTGGGACCTATCAATGCAGTACACATCCTGCCCTCTACAAACTTGAGATTCAATATTCTTGTGAAAACCTGAACCAGAGGCTGAGTTCTAAAGGGCTCTGTTTGGTTTTGTTTTCACTGGAGAAACTGGATACATTTTTATGACTTTAGTCGATCTCTTCACTTTCTGTTTTTCCATTATTTCCCGATCTTTCTGGATGTTTTCACCTTTTGAAGCTGTTTCCTACCTCTTTCTGAAAGTAATAGAGAGAAAAGGGGTTAAAAAGAAGAAAAAGCAAAACGAACGAATTCAAACATTAATCGAATTTTTAAAAAAGCTTTTTTGTTGGGGAGAGTCTCTGAGTTGGAAAATACCTTAGGAATCATAGAGCTTACCCAATAACTTCAGTTGGTAAATAATGAAATTAAGGGAAAGAGATTACTGACTTGCCCAAAACCACTTAAGCAGCTGAAAGCAAGAGTATTTTGGCTCTAAATCCTCCAAGTTCGTCTTCGCAATCTTTTCCTTGGGAGACTCTCTATACTTGTGCCCACAGCTAATGCATTCTCTCTATGCAAGCCCAGGTAATTGGCAAACGTATATTTATTATATCTAATATGGCTGATATATAATTTTAAAAAACCATATGAGCTTATCACACTAAGAAGAGAAGAGGCCACGTGGTCGATGCTCAGGGCTCAGATTCGGCTCTCTATATTTTGCCCCTGGGAGAGTAAGAAAGGTTGCCAAAGGACCTCAGGCTCTCGGACACCAAGAGCCTCGGGCTGCACGAAACCACTGCTCCTCTAGGGCTTGGAGGGAAAGCCAGGGCCGCGCCTGAGGTGGACAGCAGATGGCCTGAGCAACCTGGAGCCGCGCGCTTCAGTGCCTTCCAGGAATTGGTTAGGAGTAGCCTGCTGAGACCCGCGCTGGCCTCACTTTCCCGCGCCGGCTCATAGCTTAGGGGCCACAGATTTGGGACTCGGGCGGGGCTCTCCGCACGTGACCAGTGGGCCTGGGTGTTTGCCTGCGTCCCGCAGCCGTGGCCTAGGCGGGCAGCCAGACAGGCCGTGGCCGCTGCTTGCCCTCCCTGCTCGCGCCGGGGCATTTTACGAGCTTCGACCGCTGCCCCCAGGTGCTCACAGCCCCGCGTGCAGCCTGTAAGAGGCACTGCGGCCCAGCCTCTGAATCTCCGGGAGAAAGAACAGGCTTGTCTGAGAACTAATGTAGAAATCTCTCGTTTCATCGACGGCCAACGAGGACCTTCGACTTGACCAACGGAGGAAAACGTCTTCGTGTGGAGATCGATTTCCTTTCGAGAGTTTATTCTATACTTGTGCAGCGTCCTTTGGGTAGTAAAAATTGTTTTGCACTGTGAGTAAAAAAGATGAAGTTAGCCTTATGTCGGGGGGCTGGGCGGAGGCAGCTTATTTCCACATAAACTAAGAAACAGGTTAAAAGACAGTGAGGGGCCAGGCACGGTGGCTCACGCCTGTAATCCCAGCACTTTGGGAGGCTGAGGCGGGCGGATCACCTGAGGTCCGGAGTTTGAGACCAGCCTGGCCAACATGGCGAAAACCCGTCTCCACTAAAAATACAAAAATTAGCTGGGCGTGGTGGCACATGCCTGTAATCCCAGCTACTCCGGAGGCTGAGGTGGGAGGATCGCCAGAGCCTGGGAGGCGGAGGTTGCAGTGAGCCGAGACCGCGCCACTGCACTCCAGCCTGGGCGAGCAACAGACCCTGTCTCAAAAACAAACAAACAACAAAAAAAAGTGAGCGCTCAAACCTGAGTAGGGTGCCTGGGGGCAAGCAAGCGAGAGGGAGTGAGATTAAGTGGAAAAAAGCGCGAAAGGGGAGGGTTAGAGACGTGAGAGGTGAGCGGGTGGAAGGAGAAGGAAGCGGGGGGGGGGGGGGGGGGGGGCGGGGAGGGCGAGGAGATGTGGGGCGGGAAGGGAGGGAAAGAGAGGAGGGCTGGAAGGCGGAGAACTGGGCCGGGTGCTGTTCGGTGGGGGCAGGACGAAGCCGGGAAGACGCGGGCGGGCGAAGGGCTGAAGTCGGCGGTGATGGAGAAGGCTAGAGAGGCCTAGGTCTAGTTAGTGTCCACGAGGCCTCTCCACGTGGCCGACTTCCTTTAGAGAAGTCCCATAAGCCCTAAGCCCTCACAGCCTCGCCCACGACACCGTGCCCACCCCTACCCTGGCAGTCCCGAGACCCTGGGCGTGCGCTTCCCGCCCCCCGAGGGCCAAGGCACGGCTGACGCCCGGCCGCAGCCCGACGCCGGCGGCCTCCCCCTCACCCAGCAAGGCACGCGCGTCCCCAGGACCGCCGGTTCAGGGGTCGGTAACCCCTGCCGCCGACGCCGCGGGGAAAGGAAGCTTCTGCGGCTACAGATGGCGCAGGGCCCAGGTCGCAGAGAAGCCCTATGCAACCTGCGGAATGGTCCTGGGAGAAAGGGCCCAGGAGCTGCTTCTCCGAGAGTCGGTGAACGCTCCGTTGAGCCACGTCTGTGTGTTTGCTCGTGGATAAGCGCACTGGGGGATTAAACCGCAATGTGACCGCCAGCGTCCCCAGGGAGGTTGCGGAAAAGTAGAGGCAATGAGACCCGAGCAGAAATACGGACTTTTCGCGGCCGCACGGAAGCAGCTGGGGAGCATCCAGCTCGGCCCTCCCTACAGGCCCAGGGTCGGGACATGGAGGGAAGGCTAGGCGCGCGCGGCAAGGCCAGGGGCGCGGGGCTGGGCTCGGCCGGCACGAGTGCTCGGACCGCGGAGCGAGCTCGGTGAGGCGTTCGGTGTGGATTGGGTAGAAGCGGCCCTGGGCGACGGGCCTGACGTCGGTGGGCGCAGTTGAGGCCACTGCAAGGCCTCTGGATCCCGGAACCGCACTCGAGACGGGGCGGGGGCGGGGGGGGCGGTGCCACACGGGATAACCAAGGGGGCTAACGGGAGTTTCGGGCCCCCGTTCCCGCTCCAGGTGGAGGCCGGGTCGCCGTGCCCGAGGTCGGGCGCGAAGGCCACTCGCGTTTTCCCGCCTTCCGCGAGCAACCCAGGGGACCTGCGGGAGGAGGGGACGGTCCCGGGAGTCCGCCCTTCCCTGCGCCTTCGGGACCGGCAGGAGGCGCTGCGCGGACGAATTAAAAGAAAAGGAAAATCTCGTAGGGAGGTGTTTCCGCATCCTGCCTTTGGACGCTACTCTTAGTTGAAGTGACCCTATTAAGACCTTAGGGGCGTTAGGGTCTCCTCCACCGCCTCCCTCCCCTCTTAAAAATGTGTGTGTGTGTGTGTGTGTAAAACTTAAAATTTTAGATTTGCTGACATAGGCACTTAAAGGAAGGGTGTAAGGCAGACATTCTAATCCTTGACAATGATAGCTCGCTTATCATTGCCGTTTTTTAAGGATCCTAAGGTTTTATAAACACTGCCTTACAAGACAGACACATTCGTAAAGTTTGCTTCTAATTCTTTTGTTGAAATAAAGATTCATACAAGAAGACTATTTCTGCTTATTTCTGAGAGAAGATCCCATATCAGTAACAGGAACAAGGTAAAGTACCTGTACTTCCAACATGTAATTGGAATTCCAGTGTATTTAATATATTATAGTATACTTAGAGCATTTATCATATTCTAATTGTGTAACAGTTATTTGTGTACATGTTTTATTTTGTCTTCTAGACTGTACGCTTCTTGTGGGCAGATACGCTTTGTCTAACACAGTACAAGGCATTTAGTGAATAAAACCAAAATTGTCTAAATTTACTATCCAATATGAATTCATGTAACTTGCTTATAATAAAATGTATAAGTAAATATAAATTTGCCCTAGATAAATAACTTATACACTCAATGTTGTTCATAATCATCTTCATTAGGAGAAAACTAATTTTTTGCTTCATGATGTAAAATTCAGCATTTGGCATTATATTTACTGCAACTGTTAACATCAACCTTATATAGAGCAAAAGTTATAGGGATTTTCGGTATAACCTTTTATGACTAACAATTTATTCACCAAATTACAAGTACTTCTGCAGGCTATAAAGAGCAGAAATGTATGTTATAACAAGACTGTTGCATATATTTTTCAAGAACTGATTAACATTTGGTTATTACATTTATTTTTTAACTCTGTAAAGAAATTAGCAATGTAATGGCAAGATTTTAAAAAATCAAGTCATCAGCAGTTTTTTTTTAACCACTAGAAAATCATTTGAGGCAAAAGGAGTTTTTTTTTTTTTTCCCCCCCAGCTTCATTTATTCTGCTTCCAAAGTTGGTAATGATTTGGTCTTCGTGGAAAATTCTTGCTTCTCACACCAGTCATTTTATATATATCCTACTCACAGAAGTGTACCAGGGAGATATATATATATATTTGTTGACTGAAATTTATTCTATACCCCTGCAGAATGGGAACTACATGTGGGCTGTTTGGAATAATATTCAGTAGTAAGTTTGTTGGGACATTTGATTCATATCTTTTTTTTTTTTTGAGACAGGATCTTGCTGTATTGTTGCCTAGACTGGAGTGTAGTGGCATAATCACTGCTCACTGTAACCTTGATCTCCTGGATTTAAGTGGTCTTCCCACCTCAGCCTCCTGAGTAGCTAGCACCATAGGCGTGTGTCACCATGCCTGGCTAATTAAAAAAATTTTTTTTGTAGAGACAGGATCTCACTATGTTACCAGGCTGGTCTAGAATTCCTGGGTTCCAGTGATCCTCCCACCTCAGCCTCCCAAAGTGCTGGGATTACAGGGGTGAGCCATGGTGTCCGGCTTTCATTCTTACGTTTAATTCAATTAACTATAATTGAATTGTGACTCTGCTGTACCAGCAACCAGTAATATCTTGATTTCAAATTTCATAGAAGACTTGGTGTCCCTGAACCAAATGAATGGATTTGGAGCTAGAGAATGCAGAAACAAGGTTGTGATATAGTTTTGAAGTGACAGTTGTGTGGGGAGAGATGATGTTTCCGGTCTAAGATTTAATATATAAAAGTACAAAATGTGTGTCTTTAAAAACCAATACTGTGATAGATTTATAGCTAAAATAGCTCTGCTTTCTTTGAAAAAAACCTATGCAACTTGAAATTTAAAGTCGTAATCCTAGAATGTCTTTTTTGGTTTGTTCAGCTAAATCAAAGCAACTTTTAAAAGTTTATTTCCGTAAACTTTGAAATGCAATATATTTTGGCCAGGTGACTTGAAATAGAAAGCAGATAAAGATGACTTACTGGTTAGTAAAACACCAGTCTGAAACAGACAGCTTACTTTTTTCCCCCTCATTTCCCCTGGACCAGCTGTTTATGTTTAACCTTCATTTACTACTTCAAGAGCCATATTTACACTTCTGCAGCAACACTTTATCCATATGTTCCTTGGCCTTATACATTATATAAGGCTGTTTTAGGGCAACTTCCTAATCATCTCATTTAAGAAAATGTCACACTCACCTCAAATAACCTTATAGAAGATGTCAGATGATATCCCTGCTAAAATAACCCCATAGAAGTTGTCATCTGATATTACTTATAGGCTTCCTTTCATTTTTACCAGTAATAGTCTTGGCCAGGTTTTTCTTCCTATTTGGACAGCTAGGATGTTTTGTTTTTTCAATTGATGGTAAAAAAATTCTTCTAAAAATACTTCATAATTCACTGTAATCAGATGATGAATTTAGCTTTTGTCTTAGTCCATTTTCTGTTTTTATAACATAATACCATAGGCTGAGTAATTTATAAGGAAAATAAATTTATTTATTATAGCTATGGACGCTAGGAAGTCCAAGGCCATGGGGCCTACATCTGGTGAGGGCCTTTATGCTGCATCATCCCATGATGGAAGGTGGAAAGTGTGAGAGTGCAAAAGAGAACCGCTCCCCAAAGCCTTCCTTTTAAAAGGCATTAAATCCATGCATGAGGGCAGAGCCTTCGTGGCTTAATCACGTCTTACAGGCCCCACCACTCAATGCTGTTATGTTGGCAATTAAATTTCAACATGAGTTTTGGAGGGGATAAACATTCAAATCATAGCAGTTTACCCTTAGCACCTCAAAACTCATTCCTTCTCATATGCAAAGTACATTCATTCTATCCCAATACCCTCAAAAGTCCTAACTTGTTGCAGCATCAACTCAGAAGCCCAAGTTTTCATGTAAATCAGATATGGGTGAAAGTCAAGGCATGATTCATCCTGAGGTACATTCACCTATGAGCCTGTGAAATCAAAACAGGACATCTAATTCCAAAATACAAGGTGGAACAGGCAGAGTATAGACATTCCCATTCCAAAATGGAAGAATAGCAAGAAGGAAGGGATAACTGGTCTCAAGTAAGTCCAAAACCCAATAGGGAAAACAACATTGAATCTTAAACTGGAGAATAATCTCGCTTGACTCTATATCCTGTATCCTGGATACACTAGGGTGGGTATTGGGCCCTCAATTACCATGATGACTTTGCTGGGCTCAGACACCCAGCAACTCTTACAGACTTAAGTCTTATGCTTCCAGCTTTCCCAGGCTAGAGGTGGACCTACAGTTCTGAGGTCTTGAGGACTGCTACACTCCTATGGCTCCAGTAAGCATTGCCCTAGTGGGTACTCTGCAGCAGCTCTACCTCTGCTACAAGTTTCTGCCTGGGCTCCCAGGCTGTCTGCTACATCCTTTGAAGTCTAAGTGGAGGTAGCCACGTCCCCACAGCTCTTGCATTCTGCTAGCCTGCAGACTTAACATCCCATGGATGCTGACAAGGCTTACAACTTGCACCTACTGGAGTGTTGGCCAGAGCCGCACTGGGCCTGCTCGAACCACAGCTGGGGTGGCCAAAGAGCACTGTGCTAGATTGTGGGGAGCAGAGTCCCTAGCTGCCCTGGGGCAGTGAACCCTGGGCCCATCCCCCGAGCCATTCTGCTCTCTAGAGATCTAGGCCTGTGATGGGAGGGGCAGCCTTAAGGATCTTTGAAGTGCCTTTGGGTGTCTCTCTACCATTTTCTTGATGAATACCACCTAGTTTTCTTCTAGCCATACTAATCTCTTTAGCAAACAGTCCTTGGCCACACCTTTAGTATTCTCTCCCAAATGCACTTTAAAATTTTTATTTTATTTTATTTCATCTTATTATTATCTTTTTGAGACAGAGTCTTGCTCTGTCACTCAGGATGGAGTGCAGTGGTATGATCTTGGCTCACTGCAGCCTCTGCCTCCCAGTTTCAAGCAATTCTTGAGCCTCAGCCTCCTGAGTAGGTGGCATTACAGGCGCACGCCTCATGCCTGGCTAATTTTTGTGTTTTTAGTAGAGATGGGGTTTCACCATGTTGGCCAGGCTGCTCTCAAACTGCAGACCTCAAGTGATCCACCAGCCTCAGCCTCCCAAAGTGCTGGGATTACAGGCATGAGCCACTGTGCCTGTAAAAACACACTTTTTTATTCTTAACATGGCCAACCTGTGAACTTTCCAAATCTTTCAGTTTCTCTTTTAATTACAAATTCCATCTTTAAGTCATTTATTTCCTTTCACATCTTACTCTATGTGGTTAAAAGTAGCCATGCAGAAGACTGACTGTTTTGCTGCTTAGATATTTCTTTTACTAGATACCCTAGTTCATTGCTTTTAAATAAGGCCTTCCATAAAGCTCTTGGGCATGGACACAATTCAGCCAAGTTCTTTGTAACTGTATAACAAGAATGGCCTTTACTTGAGTTTCCAATACCTTGTTCCTCATTTCCATCTGGGACCTCATCAGAATGGCCTTTACTGTCCATGTGGTGACCACTTGAGTAATCTCCAAGCATTTCACACTTTCCCTATAGCTCTTCTCTTCTTAGTCCTTACCAGAATTACCCTTAATGCTTCATTCATGACAATCTAGCCATTTTCCACCCTGTTCCTTTAAATTCTTCCAACCTCTACCTGTTATTCAGTTCCAAAGCCACTTTCACATTTTCAGGTATTTGTTTTAGTAACAGTCTCACTTCTTGGTACCAGTTTTCTATCTTAATCTGTTTTGTGTTGCTGCAACAGAATGCCACAGGCTGGATATAAAGAAAAGAAATTTATTTCTCGTCCCTCTGGAGGCTGGGAAGTCCAAGGTCAAGGGGCTCACATGTGGTGAGAGTCTTCATGTCATGCCATCACATGATGGAAGTGGAAGGGCAAGAGAATGTGTGAGAGCAAAGGAGACCTCCTTCTGAAAGCCTTTTAAAAACAAAGTATTAAACTCCTCCATGAGGGCAGAACTCTTATGGCCTAATCACCTCTTAATGGCCCCACCTCCTAATACCTTTACAATGGCAATTAAATTTCAACAGTTTTGGCAGGGATAAACATTCAAATCACAGCAGCTTCCTAAAGAGGATTATAATGAAAGGAAAATTTTTCTTTGTTATAATTAATTGTCTTAAATAAAACAAATTATTATTATTATTAGGTTCATAAATCCATACTAGAACGTTACTGCTTTAAGCCCTTGTAGAGAATACCATAGGAAACAACAGAATAGACTTTACTTTTTGTCTGATAACTTGCTTATTACTGCTGCTTTTTTATGTTCCAGAAACTTAAAGAACTGACAAATAAGGCTTAGGAAGTGTTTTTATGGGCAAATCATGTGATTATATTGACTGACTTGGCTACTTAAAGGTAGTTATACATATTTATTGGAAAAAAGTCAGGTCACTGAATTTTCAAATTGCTTTGTCTTGGTTGGTTACTGGTAGTTAGTGGTTAATTCAGTGAAGCTGGAGTTAATATTCTTTTATTTAAAATCCGTTACAGCACCAGCGTGGCAAGTGCCTATAATCCCAGATACTCGGGAGGCTGAGGTGGGAGAATTGTTTGAGTCCAGGAGTTCGAGTCCTGGACAACATAGTAAGATTTTTCCTCCAAATAATTTTTTAAAAATAAATAAATAAAACCCATTATCAAATTGACCTTTAGTCATTCAATATCACCAGGATCAAGGTTTTCATTTATAAAATAGGTATAATCATATTTATCACCTTTGAGGAATATTTAACATTTTGATAGAAGAGATGCCAGATAAGTTCTATTATAAAAATACATTTAATACATCACAACCAATTATTAGATCACTTGTATCTTTAAAGTTGCTTAGTGATTTACAAATGATGTATGATCTGAATGAATGTGTCTCATTCCTCTCTGCTTTGTTCTTGGCTCAAAAAGATACTAACTTTTACCAGAATCTACCACTCCTTTCAAAGTATACCCAACCAAAAAACCCAAGTTGAACTGAAATTTCATTTTGTCAAAAACAATTTCCTCTTTGCACAGAGTTAGATTGTCTCATCTAGGTTAGTTCCATAGTGCTAATTCTCCATGGTCTTATGGCCCTTCATTTTTAAGCCTGTGGAGTCATCCTTCTGAGTGTCCATTTTGAATAAAACTGTGCCTGAAACTATCCAAAGCAAAAGTTACAGGACTTTTCAATGTAACCTTTTATTACTAATAGAATTCTGTTACCAAATTACACACTACTTCCTTTCCAGACTATAAATCATTATGCCAACTTTGACAGTTGTGAGATATTGACAGCTTCTGACTGTTAAACTAAATTACACTTTTCACATTTAACTTACTACTCTAACTTACTACTCTTAATTCTGACATCCTTATTGCTTGAGTTACTGATTTTGGCACTTAATCAGAGACTTCTATTTTAATATTTGTTTAATGCTTTGTTCCTCTTGAGACTGTAATGCCCCTGAGGTCACGTTCTATGTATTATACTTTTTTTTTAAAGTCTCACAACTCCTGAGTGCAGTTTTGGCATGGCATGTGGTACTCACTCAGTGAAGAATTCTTCAAACATCAACTTTTTTTTTTTTTTTTTTTAGTATACTGTAAGGCTAAGAGATATGAAGAATTAAAATACATGGTTTCTGCCTCTGTGATAGATGCAATTTAGCCAGGAGACAAGCAGTCATACTAAGATCCACATCATTTATTAGATCCAGAATCCCTTTATGCGTAATTCTGAAGTCCAAAAATTCCTGAAAATTTATTTACTTATTTATTTTTGATTAAAGTATTTGGCAGTAAAATCTAACCCAAGATTAAATCATTTGGCAAAGAAACCTGAACTGATGTGACTGAACTGGTGTGACTCTATAGTCTTCATTTATTCTACTTAAGAAGAATATTCATATGTTTCGCTGCAGAAATAGTAATGTTTTTGATTATAATGTTATGTTTTACATAATATATGTGCTATATTACCTTTTGAAATGTGAAAAATTCCAAATTCCCAAATACATCAGACCTCATGACTTTTGGGAATCTCTATAATGTACAAAAAGTTAAATGATAAAATATTTAAATATCAAATAATATAGTAATAGTAGAAATATTTAAAATTAGTATTTGGAAAATTGCCAGTACTTAGGTGATGGTGTCTCTATGGGGTGTCCCTGCAAATAGGCAGGTACTCAGTCCTAGATCCTAGGCCAGAGGCAGGTGAAATGGGAGTATTTTCTGATGTGTCCAGGCATAAGAAGAACCAGAATATCTGTACAAACTGAGTTCTTTAGGGAACACTAAGAGTCAAAACAGGGAAACCGAGTTTAGTCATCAAGGGGTTAAGAGATGGCCCAAGAAAGGAAACAAAGGGACACTGGAAAAGAGAGGAATTAAGGGTAAGAGTCCCGGACAGTTGCCTCAAATGAGGATCATAGATCTATCTGCAACCTATGGATATCAGTGGACAGCTGTGATGTGCAGCACAGAGTTTGAACGAACTGGTATAGACAATTGGTGCTAGGATCTTAGATCTGGAAGGGGCCTTTAAAGATCGTTTACCTCTGCTTCCCCTCCCTGTTTTACAAATGAGTAACATAAAGTTCAATAATTATTTTTCCAACCTCTAGTTAGTGGTTAAACCACACACAAACCCAAGTTTCATGTTACCTATCTGGTGCTTTTTCTACTACTATAGAGAGAAAGTATTGCAGTTTGGAGTGGTCAGGAATTATTTTTCAGAAAATAATGAGATTTGAATTCATGACTATAGTAATTTGCAAAAACTTAATTCTGCATAAATCTCTAAATGTATTTTTGTATATATTTTCTTGTTTTTAAGTACTTTGATGAATACCACTGGGAATCCTAAGACCTGGGTTCTAGTTCTAGCCCTACACAGATTATCTAAACTGCCTTGTGCAAATCACTGAACCTCTCTCAGTTTCAATTTTCATCTTTAAAGAAGGTAGGGTCAGGTGACCTTTAAACTCTCTTATTCTGTCGTTTGGATCTGTTTCTGTATTTGCTAAGACAAAATAATTTCCATTAACAATCACTTATTTTAATTATTTAAGGATGACAAAGGCATAGGTATCTATGGCACAGGTATTCAGATCTCTCTACATAGAGAGAGATATTCCTTGGAAAGTCTAAATCCATATCTGGAATATAGACTCAGATATTTTGGTAAAATGAAAATAAAAAATAAATTAATACCAACAATGCATTCAACAGTAATCAGTTAACATTCACTGTGTGTTTGCAAAGCACCGAATAAGGTGTGTTCTTTTGCTTTCAAGTTGTTTAGGATTTAATTAAGTTTACTTTAAATAGTTAAAAAACTAAGTAAACACAACAAGCTCCATGGAACTCAGATTATGTTCAGCTGGAATGAATCAGCCTCTAAAAGTGCGGTATGACTGGCTATTCAACCTTTTGTTGGAACTGTTGAAATTAGCATTTCATAATGTAAATATTTTGATACCATACCCTCCTTGATTAATATGAAGTGGTTTGCCATCACTGAAAAAAACTTGTAACCCTTAAAAATTAATGCAAGAGTATAATGTTTCTAATTTATTATCATCAAGGATATCATAACTATATCCCCAATCTCTTTTGTCAGAGTCTCAAGCATGTTAGAGGAGTATCATATTCATTTCACTTTATCTTGTATTAACTAATGGTAAAAATATTTGGTTGGAATTGCATAGCATTGTGATTGACTGGTGAACATTTTAATAAAGGAGATCTAAATAAGATAACATTTTTCAAAAGAAAGACATTGCTGGTGCTTGACTACCTGTTCTGTAAGATGTTTATTCAGTCTTGACAGTTAAATTTAGATTAAAAAATTCAAAGTTACCAGTTTGTGATAATTTTTACAGAATGAACCTTTTTGTGAAAATTTCTTGTTGGTACTTTCCTAAACAATGGTTTCTTCAAACTCTTGCCTGCAACCCACAGTATGAAAGAAATTTTGCATTGTGACCCAGTACACATACAGGTAACTGAAACAAAACTTCCGTGAAACAGTACTTACCTTACTGTGTGTGATACACAAGAATTTTTAAATGCTGCTCTGATTTATTATTTTAAAATTGTTATGTGAGAAGCCCACTAAATTGATTCATAACTCCCTAAAGGGTCATAATCTGCAGTTTGAAAAGCTTTAGCTAAACTCTGTTTAGAAGATACTTACTATGTATTATTTACCTTTTATTCTCCATTCCTAGGTCTGTGCTCAGCACATAAATGGTATTCAAATAATGTTTGTTGAGTGTTTTAATTGTACTTGATCTAGTTTCAGAAATGTTACTGGGCTGGGTGTGGTGGATTATGCCTATAATCTTCACACTTTGGGTGGCCAAGGCGGGAGGATCACTTGCGGCCAGGAATTTGAGAGCAGCCTGGGGAATATAGCAAAAGCCGGTCTCTACAAAAAAATACAAAAAATAGCCAGGTGTGGTGTTGTTTGCCTGTAGTCCCAGCTACTCGGGAGGCAGAGGCAGGAGGATGGCTTGAGCCCAGGAGGTTGAAGCTGCAGTGAGCCAAGATCATGCCACTATACTCCAGCTTGGGTAGCAGAGTGAGACCCTATCTTAAAGAAAAAAAAAGAAAGAAAGAAGAGAATAAGGGAAAAAGATAAATATCTATACAGGCTGTGTGAAACTATTGAAAGAGATTAGAAGAAAATTATTGTAATTAGAAGATGGACATGAAACATTTATGAAAGTCATCATACATTTTATAAAAACACAGTAACAAAGTTTTAGTTCTGTATAAGAAGTTATAGAAGTAAGTGCTAAACTGTATCTTTTTCAAAGGCCACTATTTTAAAGTCAGAATGAATATTGGCTTTACAGAATGAATTTATTCCTGTAATTTATCTTGAAGCTATTATCTCAGAACCATATAGTATCTTTCACCTAACTGCTTTTACATGTATATAAGTGTGTGTGTGTAAAGTTGCATTTTGATTGTTATTTTTTTCTAAGAAATATCTTGTAAGCTAACTTATTTTTTATTACCATTCTTTAAACAGTACTCCAAGCCAAATACTATTTGTATATAAATTATATTTTTTCTTTTTTGATTTTTTAACAGTACAAAGGTTCCCCCCCTCTGCGTAGTAATATTTGCTTGATATAGCTTAAGTATGGTAATGAATGTAAACTTTTTAATCTATACCTATTGATAGTTTCTTTGTGGAGATTTTGATAAATATTTCCCACCTTATAAATTCAACTGGAATAAAATTCTATGATAACAAATTCTATTAGAACAAAAATTTCTGCAAAGATTGCCAGTTACTCTCCAGCTGTTGACCTTTTTCTTTGTAACAGTAATTTGTATAATAGGGTTTTGTTTAGGCAAAGAATTAGGTTAATTCAAAAACATTTTCTGGGACTTGATTAATTTAAATAAACAAAAGATACATAATTTATTGGCAGCAGAGTTGATCAGAGTTCAATTACCTCAGGTAATTTTCACAATTGTTACTTTGCACTTAATGATATTCTACTTTATAATTATTCTGAAAATTAATGTTTTCTTCTCAGCCAGATACTAAGTTCTTCAATGGACTCCTCTTTTCCTTCCTTTCTGTTTCCATTTTTTTCCTTTCTTTTTCCCCATTTTTCTCTGTTTCTTTTTGTATTCACAAATACTTCTGTGCTCTATATAATATTGAAACTCAGTGAATGCTTGCTTATTAACCTTGAACGATTTCCTCGAAAATTTAGGCTCACTAAGGCTCTCTGATTTTAATATTATCTAGTTTATAATGAATCAGGGTTTTAAGTTAGAAAACAAACTCTGATTCTGTTTCTTTTCATTAATTAACTCAGTGATTTTAATCTCTCTGTCCATTTTATTGTCTGTAATTTACATAGGGCCAATATTTGGTTTTGCTATGGTCTATTTCATAGCATAATATGAAGATAATACGATATAATTATAAGAATGTTATTTTAAAATTTACAAGTATTCGACATGCATAAATGGTTAGTGAAGCCCTTCATGCATCGTTATGGTGATTAAATGAGATGATGTATATATAAAATGCCCAGCACAGTGCTTGACACAGAGTGAACACTTAATAATGGTGGTTGCTGTTAATATTATTTAACTTGAATATGGATTTATAAATTTCAGTCATTTTATATTTCACATTTTTAGCTTAATAGTCTAAAAAATATTTTTTATAAATCTATTTTTTATGTTTCTTATTTTCTGTGGCTCTGTTAAGTAGAAAGCCCTTTCTCTCCAAATCTGGTCCATTGTTTGTTTCTTATACCTATTTTCCATTTTATAAATTTTTGTATATAAAATTGTTAAAATTCATAATTGGATAATTAAAAATAAAAAAATTCACAGTCATTCTTTGACAGTTATTTCTGTAGTATTGAAAAATTTGAGTTCCCTATTTTGAATTCTGATAATTTGGATTATTAAATATCTAATCATGTAATAAGAGGACATTTAATTATCTGAGTAATAGCAGTTCCTTTGAATTATACAACTTTCTCTGATTTTATTTTATCCTATATTGGATAATAAAATTATATCGCATTTAAAAAAATAAGCAACAGATACTTCACCCACAGGGGGATGTTTCAGCCACTTGAAGATAAAAAAGTATAAAAACAATTTAAATTTAACAATTTAAGACCTATATAGGTAATTATATTTTACTTATTTATAATATTTCTAGGGCTTTCTTCATATTGTTGTCTTCAAACTATTTGTATTTTTGTTTTTCTACTAATACAGTGATTCCATTATAGTAATTGGAGACTTCTTACTTTAAACATTGATAATTCATGCCCTTGCAATTCAAAATTATATAAATGGAAGTTATTGTTCAAATAGTTTAATTATTTCTAAAGAAGAAAAAAAGTGTTCATGTGTGTGTGTTTGTGTGATTTAATTAAATTATTATTCTTTTTTTTCTTCCAGGAACCTTTCCCAAAATGTTAGCAGAGGGACAGAGAAACATTTGCAACTTTTGTTTCACTTGGTGAAGGAGTCAGGAACTGTTTATGTGCAAAAATCCAACATCAGCTTAAGTTTTTTGGCTGTCTTTTCACATGAGCAAGAAAGGTTTTGCTTCCAATTCCTGCACATTATTTTTTTTTTATTGTTTAGTTGGATTTCCCATTCAGCACCACTTTATTTTCATTCTTTTGGTCATTAATCCGTTCATTTTGAAAGGCTAAGTAATTAAAACAGGGTTGAAAACGTTTGTGTGTATGCCTGTGTGTGTGTGTGTGTGTGTGTGTGTGTTTGATGCTTTGTTGGAGCATCTACAAAAGTAATGAAAATGCTTGTCCAAATCCTCAAGATGCAGATGTTGTTATGAATGTTCTGAAGGCAGGAAACCATGCAATCCTATTTTAAGAAACTCTTAAAATATGATTTTTAAGTCAAATAAGTTTCCTCGCTACTCTTTAAAGTACCTGACTTTTTGGCAGAATTTTTATGGCACCCATTTACAGAAAACAAAACAAAACAAAACAACAAAACAAAAGCCTTCCAATTGATGTTTGAATACCACAACTCTTGGAGACAGAGATCTAGGGCTTAATTTTGAGTTAGTTTGTATTTTAATCTACCTAATTGCTGACTTCTTAAAATTGTGTTAATTTTTCATCTGTTTTTCTATTTCCTTCAGTATAATTACATCGTCGTATTAACCAAGAGAATGTCTGTCTTCTCCTCAGCTCTGTATCACTAATGAAGATCTTTAACTGTGTTTCCAAACTTGGTACAGGTTAGTACTTGACTTTTGGTTTGTGCTGACTATATTATCAGTCCTTTATTTATTTTTTGTGTCATAAGTTCTTTCCTAAAATTACTGTATTCTGTTTTCCTAAATCTGTTCTCTAGTTACTTTATCTTTCATACAGGTTCTAATAAAAATCAACCAATGAACCATAGCAAACCCCAAAAAACCCTTCCTGCCTTCCCGAAAATCTTAACTCTTCATATTTAGTTACCTTTTAATTTTATTTCTTGACTATTACCTTCAAAAATTACTTGGAGTCTGGTAGTTTCTGCCTCTAGAAATTTTGCTTATCAATTCTTGTTTTCAAAAAGCCTTTGTCATAGAGGTGGTGAACATCCAAAATGAGATGAAGACTTGAAATTATCCAATAAATCAGAACTGCCTTGGCATCCAAACCAGGTAATACAGATAAAAATAAAATTCACTTTGGGACAACAGCTACTTGGTTAGTATTATCTTAGATTGTCTTCCAAGATAGTCCGCTTCTAGATTTTTGGTATGTGTATGAACAATTGATTCCAGTTTTCCCTTCTCTGTAGAAGCTTTGCAGCATAAATTCATATTGGCCTCATTGATGTTGGAGAAAGGGATTCTAAGCCCTTTGTTAAGAGGCTGTGGGCATTCTGAACTAGGCATTCCAGGAATCGTGTCTGACAAAGGGTTAAGTGGAGAAGGATGGGTTATAGTAGTTTTGTTGTTACACTTCTTTGATCTTTGAATTCCTTCAATAATTTTGTTTTCCTAAGGACAGAACATAGCAACGAACTTTCTTCCATGTTATTGTGGATCTCCTTAGACCACTGTTATTTCTTCACAGTATTTCACTGTGAAGTACTTCACTGTAATTTTCCTTGAAGATTACATAAAGGGCTCCTGCCCTTTATTCTCTTTTCACCCCGTGTGCGCTCAGTCTTCCCACCCTCATTTCCATTCTTGCCGTATAGATCTCTTCTATTTTTAAATCCTTAGGCATCACCTTTAGGTATCTCTGCTCCCAACATTCCTTCTAAGTCAAGATATGTATATAATTGCTGGATGGACATATCTGCTTAGATGGCACAAAACACCTCATTTTTAGCAAAACCAAAACTAAACTAATTTTCTCGCGTACCTACTCTTTCTCCTGTATTTTCCATTTCCGTTATGTGGCACCTAGCCAGGAGGCCAAAAATGTTGAAATCGCCTTAACTCTTCTCTATAAATCCTACGAGTTCGTGCTGTCTTTATTCCTAACACTTCTCAAAACTGCCTCTTCTATATCAGTATGATTTCCAGAGTCTAACAAAGTGATCCATCTAAAAGACAAATGTGAACAGATCACTCCTTGTTAAAAAAAAAAAACCGCTTAATAACTCCCCATCATCTATAGAAAAAAATAAATCAATGATCTAGTTCCTGCCACCTCCTAACACTTACTTTGGTAATATGGTAGTATATGTAATTTCCAAAACTCATTATGTTGCCTTCACACCTCTGTGCTTTGGCTTATGTTCTTTCTTGCCTAAAATTTTATCCCTTTCTCACTCCTTCCTTACCTGGCTAACTACTGTTCATCAAGATTCTACTTGGATATTATTACTTTTAGGAAATCTTACTGGTTGGTCATGTGACCCCATTTCTTTTGATTTTCCATTGTGGGCTTTGCTTAGCTGTATCATGGTACTTAACTGTTTATGGCTAGCATTCACTAAAGAATGAGCTTCTTGAGGGCAAGGGCCAAATTATAGTTGACTTTTTGACAGAAAGTATTGTAAAAAGTACCTGTTGAGGCCAGGTGTGGTGGCTCATGCCTATAATCCCAACACTTTGAGAGGCCAAGGTGTGAGGATCTCTTGAGCCCAGGAATTCAAAATGAGCCTGGGGAACATAATGAGACCCTGTCTCTACAGGTGGGTGCGATGGTGAGCGCCTCTGGTCCCAGCTACTCAGGAGGCTGCAGTGAGCCTTGATCACACCACTGCACTCTAGCCTGGGCGACAGAGCAAGACTTTGTCTCAGAAACAAACAAGCAAACAAAAATCCCTATTGAACTAAACTTCTGTCAGGTCTACATTTAAAAAAAAAGTTGTATGTGCTGTGAAGGCTGCTGATAAAAGGTAAAACCAAACAGAAAAGCACATTGTAGGTTTCTCATAGTTTTATTGATAGAAGGCAACTGATCCAGTAACCTAAACTTTTAACATTTTCCTACTCTGAATCCATTCATGATGAGGGAGTGAGCCACAGCATTACAACCTGAAAATTCTGGATCAAGGGAATTTTTTCTTTACTTTTTTGACAACGGAGTTTCGCTCTTTCACCCAGGCTGGAGTGAAGTGGCATGATCTCGGCTCACTGCAACCTTCGGCCCCGGGGTTCAAGTGATTCTCCTGCCTCAGCCTCCCAAGTAGCTGGGATTACAGGCGTCTGCCACCACGCCTAGCTAGTTTTTTTGTATTTTTAGTAGAGACGGGGTTTTGCCATGTTGGCCAGGCTGGTCTTGAACTCCTGACCTCAGGTGAGCCACCCACTTTGGCCTCCCAAAGTGCTGGGATTACACGCGTGAGCCCCTGTGCCTGGCCAGGAATTTTCTGATTCCTTTGTGGAACTGTCTGACTTGGACAGTTTTTGGCATGACTAATAAACTGTCAGATCATTTTGGAAATGATAAACTCTGTGTAGCAGGTGTGTTTCCCAGTGTATGCTGACAACAGAAAGAAATACACAGCTAACTGATTCCAGCTCCAGAACAACCTCAGTGTATAGCCATTCTCCAAAAGCCTTTGGCAGGAAATATATTGGAATGATCTGACTGTCCGCATTCTTGGATGGATGACAACAGAACAAGTTACTTTTCATCTAGCCAGTTTTCTACAGTTCATGAAGCTTAATCTCTCAAAACACTTTTTAAAGACAACAGAATTTTAGACACATTTAATAAAGCATATTTTGTTATTTGTATATATTCATGGAGTACAACTGAAATTTTGCTGCATTGGTATATTGCATTGTGGGAAATCAGGGCCTTCAGTGCACGCACCATTGGAGCAATGCACAGTGTAATCACCAAGCAATAAGGACACATATTAATATTAATCTCTACCTCTATCCATTCTCATAGAACTTGGACTCATTCTCTATATATTTCTGGGAGAAGAACTTCCCTAGAATTCATGGGAAGTTAGCATTTTAAAACAGTGATGGCTCACACCCATAATCCCAGTACTTTGGGAAGCAGAGGTGGGAAGATAGCTTGAGCCCAGGAGTTTGAGACAAGCCTGGACAAGGTAGCGTGACCCTGTCTCAATTTTTATTTTTATTTTTGTAGAGAGAGTGTCTCGTTTTATCACCGAGGCTGGAGTATAGTGGCATGATCTTGGCTTATGGTGGCCTTGCCTTCCCAGGCCTCAGCCTCTGAGGCTTAAGCCATTCCTCCCAACTCAGCCTCCTGAGTAGCTGTGACTACAGGCGCCCACCACCACATGCAGCTAATTTTAGTATTTTTGTAGAAACGGGGTTTTGCCATGTTGTCCAGGCTAGTCTCAAATTCCCTAGCTCAAGCAGTCTGGCTGGCTTGGCCTCCCAAAGTGCTGAGATTACAGACGTTAGCCACTGTGCCTGGCCCTCAAAAAAATTATTTATTTATTTATATATATTTTTTGAGACAGAATCTTGCTGTCACTCAGGCTGTGCCTGGCTCTCAAAAAAAAATTTTTTTTTTCTTTTTTGAGATGGAGTCTTGCTCTGTCATCCAGGCTGGAGTGGTGAGATCCAGTGGTGAGATCTTGGCTCACTGCAGCCTCAACCTCCTAGGTTCGTGATTCTTGTGCCTCAGTCTCCCCAGCAGCTGGGACTAAAGGCGCGTGCCACCATGCCCGGCTTCAGTTTTGCATTTTTTAGTAGAGACAAGGTTTCACCATGTTGGCCAGGGTGGTCTCGAACTCCTAACCTCAAGTGATCTACCTGCCTCGGCCTCCCAAAGTGCTGGGGTTACAGGTGTAAGCCACCGCGTCTGGCCAAAAATATTTAAAAAATTAACCAGGTGTAGTGGTACATGCCTGTAGTCCGAGTTATTTGGGAGGCTGGGGTGGGAGGATGGCTTGATCCCAGGAGGTCAAGGCTGCAGTAAGCCATGATCCTGCCATTGCTGTCCAGCCTGGGTGACAAAGGGAGACCCTTCTTCAAATGAATAAAAGAGTGATGAGATTCATATACATTTTGAAGGGTACATATGCACTTGTCAATTTATTTATAAGGGTGCAAGAAATGCTATGCATATAGTTTATGTGAGTTGCATTTTTGCTAAATTGACCAATTAACACTTTTTTTCAGCTGCTTCATTAGGAGCATACTAAAACCACCATGTCACTTTATTATAAAAGATATAAATGATTAGGTTTTTAGATATAGTTAAAATTTATTTATGACTGGTAGATAATTATACTGATTATTATCAGATACTATATTTAATTCATCTAGACTAGTGCTGTCCAATAAAACTTTCTATGCTGATAGGGTAACTAATAGCTATATATGGCTACTGAGCATTTGAATGTGGCTTTGTGACTGAGGAACCAAATTTATAATTTTATTCCTTTTTTTTTTTTTTTTTTTGAGATGGAGTTTGGCTCTGTCCCCCAGGCTGGAGTGCAGTGGCGCGATCTCCACTCACTGCAAGCTCCGCCTCCCAGGTTCATGCCATTCTCCTGCCTCAGCCTCCCCAGTAGCTGGGACTATAGGCACCCGCCACTGCGCACGGCTAATTTTTGAATTTTTGGTAGAGACGGGGTTTCACCGTGTTAGCCAGGATGGTCTCGATCTCCTGACCTCGTGATCCGCCCGTCTCGGCCTCCCAAAGTGCTGGGATTACAGGCGTGAGCCACCGCGCCCAGTCAATTTTATTCCATTTTAATTAATTACAATTTAAATCTAAATAGCCACGTGTGGCAAGTGACTGCCATGTTGGACAGTGCAGATCTAGGCTATACAATATTATCAATAAAGTTTTTAAAAAGCTTAAATAGGCCGGGTGCAGTGGCTCATGCCTGTAATTCCAGCACTTTAAGAGGCTGAAGTGGGTGGATCACGAGGTCAAGAGATTGAGACCATCCTGGCTAACACGGTGAAACCCCGTCTCTACTAAAAATACAAAAAATAAGGCATGTGGCATAAGAAAAGTACTATCCACAATCAGCTTATCCATAATCCATAATACTGATTTTGTGTTTTCCTATTAGGGAGAGGCAAATTTTTTTTTTTTTTTTTTTTTTTTTGGTACGGAGTCTCACTCTGTACCCCAGGCTGGAGTGCAGTGGTGTGGTCTCTGCTCACTGCAAGCTCCACCTCCCGGGTTCACGCCATTCTCCTGGCTCAGCCTCCCGAGTAGCTGGGACTACCGGTACCCGCCACCACGCCTGGCTAATTTTTGGTATTTTTAGTAGAGGGTGGTTTCACCACGTTGGTCAGGCTAGTCTCAAACTCTTGACCTCGTGATCCTCCCACCTTGGCCTCCCAAAGTGTTGGGATTACAGGCATGAGCCACCACGCCCGGGGCCATTAAAATTGTACTTTTTTTTTGTTTTTCAGACTGAGTTTCGCTCTCGTGGCCCAGGCTGGAGTACAATGGCGCCATCTTGGCTCACTACAAACTCTGCCTCCCAGGTTAGAGTGATTCTCCTGCCTCAGCCTTCCAAGTAGCTGGCATTACAGGCATGCGCCATCACGCCCGGCTCATTTTGTATTTTTAGTAGAGATGGGGTTTCTTCATGTTGGTCAGACTGGTCTTGAACTCCCAACCTCAGGTGATCCGCACTCCTGGGCCTCTCAAGGTGCTGAGATTACAGGCATGAGCCAGTGCGCTCGGCTGGGAGATGCAAATTTTTGTATGAAAAATATCTTCATGGCCTGAAAAACTCAATGTATTTGATATTTTTTAAATAACCGAATATCTTAAAAGGATACTATCATTGTTCTCAAGGGATCTATAATGGTGCAGAAAAGATAATAAATGATGCTACTTGTATATTAAGAATTTTAATGTAAACCATCTGACACCTTTTGTAAGAGTCTTTCATTATCTTTGCTGAGAATCTCTAAGACCTGACTAACATTTTTTGGAAAACTGAGAGCCAGAAATTGTACATATTACATAATCAACATCTAAAAATTTCACCAGTATAAGGATGTAATCAAACAATTTTGTTCAATAAAGTCTGTGCTTTGGGGTTAAGGGTGGAGGGAATTACCAAAGAAAGGAAGTTAAAGGGTAAGGATAAAAAGAAGATGTGAGGTAAATACAGCTAAGTTGATTCAGGAAAGCTGAAATTATATAGAATATGTGCACAGATTTTTAACTAGACTGTTGTGATCCACAATTACTTCAGAGCTTTGGGAATATGGATATTAAAAAAGTGAAGAAGGGCTGGGTGCGGTGGCTTACACCTTTGATCCCTGCACTTTTGGAGGCCAAGGCGGGTGTATTACTTGAGGCCAGGAGTTCGAGACCAGCCTGGCTAACGTGGCGAAACCCTGTCTCTACTAAAAATACAAAAATTAGCCAGGCATGGTGGTGGGCGCCTGTAATCTCATCTACTCTATAGGCTGAGACACAATAATCGCTTGAACCCAGGAGGTGGAGGGTACAGTGAGTTGAGATTGCACCACTGCACTCAACTCAAGCCTGGGAGACAGAGAGAGACTCTGTCTCAAAAATAAACGAATACATACATACATAAATAAATAAATTAAAAAGTGAGAAGACAAAGAAAAATTTCCTGGAAGTTATTGTTGCTGAGTGGGAGATAAGATTAATGGATAGCCTGAACAGCCCAGAATAAGTCAGAAATTTGGTCTGGTCTAATTCCACTTAGTGCTTCTGTTAGATTGGAATGAAAATCACCTTTGTCACCCATTCTTTATTTCAAATGGTCCTTTATTTCCCCATTTTGTAGATGACTGATCTCAACTAAAGTATGTGAAATATGTGACACTTTATGTGACACTTTAATGTTTCTTGCTGGGTGCCTAAAATATTTTTGCTATGTGAAAAGCCACTGTCAACCCTATCTGTAACACCTTCCAAACAGAAAAAGAGTCGTCGAATAAGGAGACTAAGGTGAATTTTCCAACACCCATAGAGGTGATAGTTCTACCAGCCTGAAACTAATTAAGCAGTTAAAAACAGTAGAAATGCATTATTTCAGAGTAAACAAAGACAAGTCTTTACCATTAATTTATATACAACCCATCTGACTTTCTGTTTCAGTAATATTAAATTTTGGGTGATAGGCTTGTACCTCTGTGCAGGCAGGTTCTATTTAGATTTTCAAGTAGAAAAGCCAAATAAAATGTCTCAAGACATTCCTTGGCACACTTAGAAGCATGAAGTGCCAAAAGGTTTCATGAGAAAAAGACAACCTGTTTTCTCAAGGTTTCTAGTCCGACTAGATGCTTAATTCCTAATATTATTCTCAGTTTGTGGAAGAGAAACCAAAGACTAGAGATGAAGTAACAGAAAGCAGAGTGGCAAAAGGGTGTTGCTACCTGCTTCTTTGCTTGATAGAAGAGAAAGATAAAGTGAGTGCATGTACTAGCACAGGTATAAAGCATAAGCTTCAGGGTTCAAGGTCAGTCCAAATAATGAGTACTGAAGCTGATTTGCTCTGTTTCCAATTTTAAAACACAGTTTAATGAAGAGAAAAGTTCTGTAACTTGCTTAAGGTCACATAATTAGTAGATGCCTTGTCTTTTAAATCAACATCTGCCTGACTCTCAAACCTCTGTTCAGTTTGCCTTGTTTTATCCCTTTCTACGTATTCTTCAATTCTATTTATACTTCTGGCTCTTCTCCTCCTTCTCTCTTTTTTGGCACCAATTTTTCTGTATTCCTTCTTCCATATGCTTTCCTAGCTTTTCCTCACAACCTCTCAAACTCCTTTCCTTTTCTATTAAATAACAATTTTGTTTTTATTCTATTGAAAAAGATGAAGTGGCATCAAAAGATGATTGCATGTTTAGATTAAATGTCTTAAAATTGTTTATATATCCTGACCTTGTAATTCCCTTTTTAAGACTTTTTTCTAAATAATCAGAGATATAGGCAAAATGTGTACACAAGGAAGAAAATCCAAGTATCATTTATAGTATTAAAAATTAGAACAATCTTAATGTCTAATGGTAGAAATCCTGTGTGTGTGTGTGCATACACACCTATATAAAATATAATGAACAAATTATAGAGTTACTTGAGATAATGAATACTTAATGACAGAAAAATGTTCATTATGTATTTAAAAATTCATTATGAGCTCATTTATTATAGTTAGAACATTACCTGTTTCTTTAAATCCCATGTAACACCCACCTGACAGTAAGTAAAAAACAAAAAAGTGTCTTAAAAAGAGTGTATAAAAAAAGACAGTAGTATGTTCCATATAACATAAATATAGTGGAAAAATACCTGCATAGGAGAGGACTGGATATGTATACACTAAAATGTTAGCAGTTCTTACCTCAGGATGATGGCATTATGGTTAAATTTAATTTTTGAATTTCTAATTTTTTTCTTTTTCAATGAACATTTATCAGGTTTAAAATAAAGATGACTGTAACAAATATTTTATGTATATCATTATTAAACTTTATTGTTATTTTCCTTAGGAAAAAGGGTAGGTTGAAAAGTCAAGAATTATTTTTTTTTTCCTTTAGGCTGGGAAGACTGATCAGAGACTGCGAAGTAAAAGGGTTGTTTATGATTCACCATCAAACACATAAGTCTTTAATTATCATTCTGTATCCACGTAACAATATTCCTTTTTGGCACAAGGTCTGTACTAGATGAATGATAAAAAAGAGCCATGAGTGTGTAAGTGCCGTAGTATTCAGAGTAGACAGACAAGATCCTCTCTAGTTGCAGTGGTCAAAAAGGCTTATCGAATAGGAAGGCTGTGATATGAACCTTTTTTTTTTTTAAGTTTAAAACTATTTTATTTATTTTTTCAGAGACAGGGTCTTGCTCTGTCACCCAGGCTGGAGTGCAGTGGCGGGATCAGCTCACTGCAGCCTCAAGCTCCTAGGCTCAAGCGATCTTCCTGCCTCAGCCTCCCAAGTAGTTAGGACTACAGACATGTGCCACCATGACCAACTATGTTTTAAATGTTTTTTGTAGAAACAGGGTCTCTGTATGTTGCCCTGTCTGGTCTCAAACTCCTGGCCTCAAGTAATCCTCCTACGTCAGCCTCCCAAAGCACTGGGGTTACAGGCGTTAGCTACTGTTCCCGGCTTGCATTTGGACTTTAATGGATAAGGAAGACTTAGATCAGCATTGTCAAATTCTTTGGCCTTAGGACCCCTGTATAACACTCTTCAATATTATTGAGGACCCCAAACAGGTTTTGTTTATATGGGTTATATCTATCTGTATTTACCATATTAGAAATTAAAACCGAGACAATTTACAAATATTTATTAATTTGTTTTAACCTAAATTACATGTTAACATAAATATTTTTATGAATTATATTTCCCCAAACAAAAAGTTAGGAAACTGGTATTGTTTTACATTTTGCATTTTAATAGGAGACAGGTGGATTCTTATATTTGCTTCTGTTGTGATACTGCATGTCATGTAGCCTCTGGAAAACTCTGTTGTACACCTGTACATCTCACACAGAATGACAGTAAAAAGGCAAATAGCATCTTAGTATTATTATGAGCATAGCATTGACATTGTGGGCCCCCGAGAAGCACTCTGAGAACCACTGATTAAAAGAGACTAAGGGCAGAATAGAGGGATGGTATAATTTCAGAGGTGGGAAGGTATAAGGCATGTTACAGAGAGAGCAAACAGACCAATCTGACAGTTGTGAAAGATTCATATGGGGGAGGTGGAGGAGATATGGCTCGAAATGTATATTGGGGGATCATGTTATATCAATTAAAAAATACTAGCTTCCTTAATTACGACCATCTTCACTGACCTCTAATTTTGGCATCAGTAAGCTTCAGGGTAGGAATGAAAGAAGAGAAATTCATACCTGGTTTCAGGCAACTTTAAAGTTATGTGGCTGACAGTATTCTAATTGATTTGTTGACTGCTTTAATTAATTTAATGTATTTAGTGTTTACTACATTCAAAGAAGCAAGGTAAGAACTAGTAATACAAAGATGATAAAGACACTGTCTCTATAGGAGCTGTCAATTGAGTGGAAGATTCAGATATTAAAATAAGCAATACATTCATTAATCTGGAGGAAGACAGAGGAGAAGGCTGCTAACCCTGACTGGGTGGTGTCATAGACAGTATTGTACAGGAAACCTTTAAGTCCCAAATACTAATAACCACTGATCTATGACCATGGTGAGATAAACTTGACGTATAAGCATGACAGATTTAGTACTAGAGTTAATACAGTAGTTCTGGTGAGATAGTCAGATAGTCTATAGAAAAATTTCCTGAATATATGTTCTCTTTTGAAAGTAAGAGTGTACAAATTCTCTTTCTCCTAAAGCCCTTCAGCATCTTTCTACTGCTAGGCCTGGGAGACACCATCAGTTATCTTAATGTCTCTATTTTCTTCAGTTGGATCACATTTTTCAGTCTTTTTGTTCTCTGTGACTCAGTAACAAGAGTGAAGGGGAGGAAGAAATTTAGGTAGTTACAACAGCTTTAAACCAAGAACTCAGAACACCTTTACTAGCCCAACTAATTATGATTAAATAAGTAAATAGAGAACCTATCTCCCAGCACCACCTGCAGGGGATGAGGAAGTCTGCAACAGGATTCAACACTTCTTTTCTGCCAAAATGTCTTTAGCCCAACATTCCATCATTGAGAATCTACCAAGTTAAGAGCCTGATTTTAGTGGCTGAGAAGAATACAAAGACCAATAAATATAATCTACCCATACTCTGAGGAACATTATTAAAACTTGGGGATATTTGTGATAATTAGAGTAGCTTGGAAAGAACTGATTAGATAGAAGAGAATCAGACTTCTTTTGTGAAGACTGAATAGTAAAGCAACTACTGCATTGCCATTTTACATCCCCCACTGATAGAAACTAGTAACAAAGGTGATTCCACAGTTTTAAAAGTAAAATAATAATGATTAGTTTTGGAGCTTCAAGTCTGTTAAGTTTGCAACATCATGAGAAAAGCCTGTGTTGCACAGCATCTTACGTGGACCTGTTAAGCATGCTCTTTTCCTAATTTAAGGATGGCCCCAGACAGCTATCCTAAGGCTCTCTGCTAGTCATAAGAGGAATCAGATGGAAAAATATATGTGGGTTAGTATAAATCCATATGCACCTATTCAGTAAGTTATAAGAACTTTTTCCAGTAAGAACTTTTTCTTTACTTATCAAATCATGTCCTAGAATCTAAAGAGAATGAGGTTTTCAAATGTTCCTCATCTTTTGAAATCTCACAAACAAGTACAAAATATTTATTTTTTGATTTCAGAATTTAACAAAGAAGCAGAATACACCAGATACACAAGCAGCAAAAGAAATGAAATGGCATTCATAACAACACCCTTAGAGCACAGAAAGCCTTCTCCTGGGTGAATGATCAGGAATATGAATAAAGCTGATCTGTAGGATGGCTTTCAATGTTTTCCTTTGTTTAGATTTGGAGTTTTACTATATATACAGGCAAGATTTCTAGAGGGAACAGTCAGTCAGCTATCACCCATCCTACAACCCCAAGAAAATGCTCACAGGCATTCGGGTAGTCATATTCAGGTGTTCTCGGTCTTTTTTCACTAGAGTTTTGAACTGCCTATTGTATATTAAGGCTTGAGTTACCACTCCCAATTATACCACTTTCCAAAATCACACTACACATTATAAAAACAATGATATGGATTGGTAATTAGAATAATACACCGTCAGAGGTAAAGGGATACAACATGTCATGTAGTCCTGTTATTTCTTAACATATGGGTTCTATATCTGCAAAATAATTTATTGCTTATTACAAATTCAGACTACTAGGCTCCATGTCAAAAAAAATCATTTTCAAGCCAAGGGTGGAATCCAAGAATCTGCATTTTTAATAAGCTCCTTATGATGATATGTGCATTAAGGTTTGGGAACCATTCATATAGTCAAACTCCTTCATATGACAGATAAGTATATAATATGAGAGAAGTTAAGTGATTTGGCCAAAGTGAACAGTCAGTCAGAGGCAGAAACTAGACTCACACTTAAATCTTGACTCTTAAGCTACAATTTTTTTCAGTTATAAGTAGTTTGTATTTATTTGTAAATTCCCAGTAGACCTCAGTGAAAGGGAATTTGAGGTGTTTGTTCCTTGACAATCCCCAAAGGTTTAATACCAATAATTTACCATTAATGGGCTCCCAGCACTTGCTAAGTAAGCTGTTGTCTTCAGATTTAGGGAATATCAACTATATAAGCTTGTGGACAAAGGTGTTTTGTTAACTTGTTACCATCCCATTCCCCTTCACAATAAGACATGCAAGTTCATTTATCAACAAGAACATATACTCATTTTTCTCAATTCACAAGAGACAATAAAAAGTAAATGGAAAACCCTGCTACTAGTGTTAAACAAGAATATCCCACCCTCTATAACAACATACCATATGGTATTTCCCTACCTTGTTCAGTATTTAACCTAACAATTTATTGCTAGGCTTCTTGGCAGCAAGCTGTGCAAGTTGAAGTGGAATCTGATTGAGGTGAGTTAATTAATGTGGTGGCAGCTCGGAATGTTGTCCAGCTGCCAGTAAGAATTATGTTTGTTTGCCTTTGGCCCAAGTGTGAAATGGCTGGCTGTTGATTTCAGAAGTGTGAGTGTACATTTTTATATCTCACATGAATGAATACATTTTTTGTATCCTACACATTTGGGGAAATGCTAAAATTTATTGGGTCATGTTATTTACCACTTGTGTGGCAGAAAGAGAAAGGTGGAATTTTGCCCTAGAGGTTGACTTTGCATCTGTAGAAAAAGCAAAAGCAGGTGGCATATAAATCCATGAGCAGGTAAATAAGCCGTCTGAAATTAGCTCATCTGGCCTAATGTTTTAAAGAATAACTTTTAAAAGGAGGTAGGCAAGATTTTTTAACCAGAAAAGAATAACTCTTGTAATGATGAAAGGATTTGAAAGTAGGAAACATAGTTTTAAAATTTCCCTTGAAAGACATGGCTTTTGGATTTACTGTTGACTTACATTTACAATTCTTATTTTTACTACACACAACTTCTATTGAATACATCATCTCACTGTGCAGTCTTCCTTTCTATCAATAACTGATGACAGTGATTTCTGTGATGTGTTCTTAATGTTCTTGATAATTTTGACTAGTTGTTACTGATATGAGCAGGGAGTTCTCCAATTCAAGCAGTCAATAACTGACACTAAACTAACAAAGTTCAAAGAACATTTGAAGTGTGTCAGATATTATTCACCTATTTTTTTCTATGTAATATCCTGTTAAGTTAAAATGCCTTGAGAAAAGTTTACCTTAGTAGATTAAGGAAATAGATACTTAAAAATATAATGTATAAACATTTCTTTTATTTTACCATTTTGAAAAAAATTACACTAAAAGCAAAGGAAATAGCATGGAAGTGATGTAAGAGCAAGTAATATGAAAAGTTTGCAAATCTAACAAAACAAGTTACCAAAACCCCTTTTGATGACAAACAGATTTCCTTAAATTTTGATGTTACCATGAGAATATTAAGAAAACTTTAAAAGTGTTCATACTTTGGAAGACATTCAATGAAATTAGTCTGGTAAAAAATCTAGTAAAAATAGTATTTTAGATGCAGAAGTATATAGAAAAAACACAAGCAAATCAGTGCAGAAACAGGACCATGGATTCATAGAATTTTAGAGATTAAAGAGAAAGTGAGGAAAATTGAATGAAGTATGAAATTTAATGAGTAATAATGGATTGATATTTGTTCATTGATCATTACAAATGTACCACTCAGGTATGATGTTAATAATAGAGGAACTAAGCAGATTCCTAGGCTGTTTCTGCATTGGTAAAATTCATGTACATATGAAGTACTTAATGAATGGTATCATTCTTAAGGTATTATAACTTGTGGTGATGTCAGTAATCATCTACTGCATGACAACTTCTAGAGATTCATAGGATTGTGATATTTGTTATGCTAAGGCCTCCTGAACAAAAATGGCACTTTATTTAGAAGGTGCATCAGTGTATTAGTTATTTGTGTTAAGAATTACCTCAAGGCCAGGTGCGGTGGCTCACGCTTATAATCCCAGCAATTTGGGAGGCCAAGGCAGGTGGATCACCTGAGCTCAGGAGTTCAAGACCAGCCTGGCCAACATGGTAAAACCCCATCTCTACTAAAAATACAAAAATTAGCTGGGCATGGTGGTGGGGACCTGTAATCCCAGCTACTCAGGAGGCTGAGGCAGGAAAATTGCTTGAACCCGGGAGCCAGAGGTTGCAGTGAGCCGAGATCACGCCATTGCACTCCAGCCTGGGTGAGAAGAGTGAAACTCCATCTCAAAAAAAAAAAAAAAAAAAAAAAGAAAAAAAAATTACCTCAAAATCTGGTAGATTAAAGCACTAAATATTATCTCACAATTTCTGCTGTGGTTCAGGAATTTAGGAGCAGCTTACCTGGGGGTTCTGGCTCAGGGTCCCTCATGAGTTTGCAGTCAAGATGTCATCCTGAACTAGAGTTATTTTATTTTTTTACACAATGAATTACTTTTATTTCAGTATGCATCCACATTTCAGCATTTAGTGGCTCTGAACAGAAACTGGAAAGACACAGCAATTTGCCAGGAGGTCAAGCCCGCCAATTTCAGGGATCTGCTGTGCACACTGGGTTCTTTCTTAATCCCTGCTGAGGATCTTGAGAAGCAGCAGCAGCACCAAAACCATGGCATGCACTAGATTCAAGGTTCTTTCTGTTCCAGTTGTCAGATTCCAAACTAGACCTCAATGGATTGCAAGGATGACCAAATGAAAGCCCTGTTTAAAACTTCTTCAGTTTTTAAAAGCAAAAGCAATTACAGGAAAGTAAAACAATTCAGAGGGATCATGTGTGCTTACAGGTGTCTTCTTGTGGTCTTTCTCCAATTTCAACCACCAAGGACTCCGAGAGCTGGCAGGTCTGAGTAACCCTGGTGACTTTCCTTTTCACCTTACCAAAACCTGAGCTAAAAACAATGCATCAGCTGATGACAGCAGAGGATGGCAGGGCTGAGGACCCAATATTCATTTCCCAGGCTGGTGGAGAGTGAATAAGTACGGTTCCAAAACTAATCAAGGGAGGTTAGAGACTTTCTACCCTTACCTGATGGCTTCTGGCCAAAGCAAGGAAGTGTCATGGAAAGTACTGAGTGGTGATGGTGCAAAAAGGAACTTGAGGAGGAGGGAAGAAAAAGCAGCATCCCTCTATAAAGGTGGGGGAGAGAAGATACGGGGAAAGCCCTAAATTCCTTACCAAAGGCCAATCTCAGAGGGGAGCGGAGGGGTTACAATCTATGCTTCTGCCAAAGGCAGGAGTGGAGAAGTGTGGGGAAAGGATGATGGATTGGAAGGGGCATCATTTAAGACTTAAAGAAACCAGGGGTGCAGGCGAAGCACCCCACACACCCAGCAGTAGTCCCACAGGCTGCAACCTGAAACCTTCACATCCACTTTAACAAGCCAAGCTAGAGGGCTGTTGTTGCAGGGAAGTGGGAGGTGGGAGGGTAAGGGGAGAAGGCAGAGACCCCCAGGCCATGTAATCAGCAAGGTGATTGTGTGATGTTTCTTTTCACAGTTGAGTTACATGTGCCTCACCAGTTCTGATGGGAATCAATTAGAATTTCTTGATTCCAGAAATTCAACTATGTGGACAGTGGTTACACTTGATAGGATGATTTGTTATAGCACAATTTATATATCTGTCACCCAAGCTGGAATGCAGCAGCATGATCTTGGCTCACTGCAACCTCCACTTCCTAGGTTGAAGCGATTCTCCTGCCTCAACCTCCCAAGCAGCTGGGACTACAGGCATGTGCCACCACGCTTGGCTAATTTTTTTGTATTTTCAGTAGAGATGGGGTTTCACCATGTTGGTCAGGCTGGTCTTGAACTCCTGGCCTCAAATGATCTGCCCACCTTGGTCTCCCTGAGTGCTGGAATTACAGACATGAGCCACCATGCCTGGCTGTATTTATTTTGAGACAGGGTCTCACTGTGTTACACAGGCTGGAGTGCAGTGGTGCGATCTCAGCTCACTACAGCCATGACCTTCCAGGCTCAAGCAATCCTCCCACTTCAGCCTCCCAAGCAGCTGGAACTACAAGCATGCATCACCATGCCCAGCTAATTTTTTGTTTATTTTTTGTAGAGATGGTCTTACTGTCTTGCCCAGGCCAGTCTTGAACTCCTCAGCTCAAATGTTCTTCCTGCTTGGCCTCCTGAAGTGTTGGGAATGATTACTGGCATAGGCCACTGTGCTGGGCCTCTTATTTTTATTTTACCTTATTTATTTTTTTAAGAGACAGAGTCTTGCTCTGTCACCCTGTTTAGAAAGCAGTGGCACAATCATAGCTCACTGCAGCCTTGATCTTCTGGCCTTAAGTGATCCTCTCGCCTCAGTCTCCCAAGTAGCTACGACTACAGGTGTACACCATCATACCTGGACAATTAAAAAAATAAAATACACACACATTTTCTTTTAAAGAGATGGGGTCTCACTATGTCGCCCAGGCTGATCTCCAACTCCTGGTCTCAAGTGATCCTCCTGCCTTGGCCTCCCAACGTGCCGAGATTACAGGTGTGAGCCACTGTACCCAGCAATGTTCCTTTAAAATTTGCTTTAAATAATTAAGATAATAAAATACCTGTAAATTCCTTTTTGGAAAAAGTTAGATGATTTTTTCAAAGTGTGATATAAGATTGAGAAATATTATTTCAGTTAATTTTAATAATCAAGTATTTTGAAAAAATAAAAAACATGAATAACACCCATGTACTCAACACCTATCAAATATTAACATTTTTCCTTTTATAAAATAAGGAAAACATTACAGATACAGTTGAAGACCCAGTATTCCCTTCCCATTTTATTTTCCATGTCTTCCTCTTCAGAGATAATACTATCCTGAATTTGGTATTTACCTTTATCATAAAAGTTTTAAAAATTATTCCTTTATATAGATGTAGGTATCACAATACATAGCATTTCTTGAATGCCATATACATGTATATGTAGGTATATATATATACACACACATACTACATAATATGCTATACTCGTTATTTCTTCAGATTTATTCATGTTGATAAATATATAACTGTTCAGTGTTTTTTTTTTTTTTCAAACTGTAGGTTTCAAATCATTAGTAGCACAGAAAATCAATATAGCAAGTCATGAACTGCTTTAGAAAAAAATAGAACAGAAAATAGAATGATGTATCATAAGTACTCAATTTAATGCCTATATACATATATGTATGTGATGTATATATATGCATATATGTATTGAGTCATGGTATGAAATATATTTCTCACTGTAGGTAAAATATTTGGAAGTCATACATTCATTTTCACTACTATATAATATTCTATTGTATGAATATGACAGTTAACTACTGTCCTACTGACATTTTTTTTTTTTTTTTTTGAGACGGAGTCTCGCTCTGTCGCCCAGGCTGGAGTGCAGTGGCGCGATCTCGGCTCACTGCAAGCTCCGCCTCCCGGGTTCACGCCATTCTCCTGCCTCAGCCTCCCAAGTAGCTGGGACTACAGGCGCCCACAACCGCGCCCGGCTAACTTTTTTTTTGTATTTTTAGTAGAGACGGGGTTTCACCGTGGTCTCGATCTCCTGACCTTGTGATCCGCCCGCCTCGGCCTCCCAAAGTGCTGGGATTACAGGTGTGAGCCACCGCGCCCGGCCCCTACTGACATTTAAATTGTTTCCACTGTTTTACTGATACAAGTTGAGCATCCTAATCCCCAAATCAAAAATGCTCCAAAATCTGAACGTTTTTGAGTGCCTGCATGACCCTCAGAGGAAATGTTCTTTGGAGGATTTTAGATTTTTGGATTAGGGATGCTAAAGTGGTAAGTATAATGCAAATATTCCAAAATCTGAAAATATTTGAAATCTGAAACACTTCTGGTCCCAAGCATTTTGGATAAAGAATACCCAATTGGTACAAACAAGGCTGCAAAATAGTGTTAAACATATCTCCTTGCGCGCATAGGCAAGTTTCTTTTTTTTTTTTTTTTTTTTTGAGACAAGAGTCTTGCTCTGTCACCCAGGTTGGAGTGTACTGATGTGATCTCCACTCACTGCAACCTCCGCCTCCTGGGTTCAAGCAATTCTCCTGCCTCAGCTTCCCAAGTAGCTGGACTACAGGCGTGCACCACCACACCTGGCTAATTTATATATATATTTTAGTAGACATGGAGTTTCACTGTATGTTGGCCAGGCTGGTCTCGAACTTCTGACTTCAGGTGATCCGCCTGCCTGGGCCTCCCAAAGTGCTGCGATTACAGGTGTGAGCCACTGTGCCTGGCCCGCAAGTTTCTATAATACTTACAAGTAGAATTGTTGGGTCATAGGGCATATGCAGCTTCAACTCTGCTAGATATTGCTTAATTCCTCTCCACTGTGTTGTTCTTAGTAACAGTGTACTACTAGGTTCCTATCATACCACTCATTAACATTATACATTAAAAATACTGTCAATCTGATAGGTATGGAATAGGTCATTATTGTTTTAAATTGAATTCCCGATTAGTGAAGCTGAACATGTTTTTTGTGATTATTATACTTTTGGGTTTCCTCTTCTATGAATTGATCAGTTTTCTATTGGATTTGTTCATTAATTTGTAGTTTATTATAAAATGAGTTCTTTTTCTCTGTTGAATAATGAACATTTCATCATCTTTATCCAGCTTGTGGCTTGTATTTTGACATGTTCTTTGATGAACAAGCTTTTTTAATTTTAATGTATAAACTTACTAAGCTTTTCCTTGAAAGTTTGTCCTTTTTATATCTTTGTGCCTTACCTTACTTAAGAAATCCTTCCTCTCTGAGGCATAACAATTTTTGTCCTATAATTTCTCTAAAAATTAAAAAAACATATTGAATTTTTAATCCATTTTGAGTTTATATTTGTGTTTTTTGTGAACAGAGGTAGATTTACTCTACCATCACTTGTATAAGCTCTTTCCAAGGCTCTGGGAGAAGCCCAAGTAATGTTCACATGGGTTGTGGTTTTATAAAATTTTCAAAAGTAATTTATTTTGGAATTTCCTTAGGAATCCCCAAATTATAAGTTTTTGGCCTCATTAAACTTGGACTTCTTTCCTACATCTGAGATAGGAATCTAATTTTAATCTTTCTCCATACGGGTAGTAATTGTTCCTAGTATCAATTATTGAAATATGCACTCTTTGCCATTGATTTGTAATGCTGCTCTGTCATATATAAAGATGCCATATTTGAAGGGGTTACTTTTTGGGCTCTTTATTCAGTTATATTGGTATGTTTGTCTATCCCTCAGATTTGTTTTGATGTAGTAGAGATTTCTAGGACTCTTTCTGTCTTCCAAAAGGGTCTTAAACTAGGTCATTCCATTGATGATTTATTTTAGTGAAAATTACAGTTTTCTGATTTTGCTTGAAAGGCTTAGGTCAGTGGGAAAAAAATACATTGTTATCTGTAACTGGTAACTCCTCTCTTAAACCTTGCCTGATTTTCTCACATAGTTCTAAATGATTTTTTACAGTGTCCCACAGCACTTTTTACATAATCCAGTTAATCATATGATATTTTAATAGGTCATTTATATCTGTGATTCCAATGAAACTGAGCTCCTTCAATGTGGGCATGCCCAAGTGACTGGTATGGTGTATAACACATAGTGGGCATTCAAAGAATGTCTGAGTTAATGAGTAAATTCAGAATATTAAACTAACATACATAAATAACTTGAGCCAATCATGATTATTAGTTTCTTGCCAACTGGACTTATGAACTATACTGTGCCTAATTTTCAGTGAGATAATATCTACGTGACTTGGATATTTGTTTACACTTAACTCTGAGGGTATATTAAGAATGTTAACCTGCTGTAACTCTTTAGGAAGCCAGTCAGAAGCGTACTGTACAGCTGCTTAATGTGTATGACTTTAAATCCGGAAAACTTTGTTGTTCTATTGATTGTCGTAATTAATGGTTTTTCTTTTTTCCTTCTCAAAAGGGGAGAAGTAAAGTCAGAAGACTTTGGTTGATTACAATTTTAACGTTTCTGAAATAACAAAGTTGAATTAAGGTCAGCTTATGTCTAGTATATGAATTGTTTAAAATAATACTTCCTGCTGAGACAGATAACCCTCCAAATCTCAGTAAGTTTAACAGTAGTTTATTTCTCAATCGTGGAAAATCCTAATGGATGTCACTTATCAGCAGTTGTTTCTCTAGGCAATGACTCATAGATTCAATCTCCTAGTTTTTGTCCTTAACCTCTCCTTGGACCTTGGAGTCCTCTGCACATTTTTATCCTGCTTGGTGATGGAGAAAGACTAAGGCTGTCATGTGGGAGGCTTTTATGAGCCAGGCCTGTGCCTACATCACTTCTATCCACATTCAGGTGGTCAGAACTCAGTTACTTGACAACACCTGGCTGTTAGACAGCCTGAATAATAATTTAGCTCTGTGTACACAAGGAAAAGGTAAGCAGATTTCCTGAATAATTGTTAAAGTAAATCACTGTCATAACCTATTAGGTACCACATAATATGCGAGGTGTTAGGGATACAGGTCCCTGTAATTGAAGATCCCATATATATACCACACATAATAGAAAACTAAACAAAAAAACAAGCCTTTCTCTACCTTTTTCAATCTTTTAATCTTGCAGCTAGAAAATGTAAGCAGGGAGATGGAAATAAATAAGAAAATTAAAAACAGAAATGAAGAAACAATGGTTAATAACCTGAAGTGGAAAACACTATGCTTAGATGGGTTTGCTGGTGAGTAATACCAAACATTTAAGGAAGAAATTATACCAATTCTCTATAATCTCTTCCAGAAAATAGAAGCAAAGGAATACTTCCTAACTTCTTCATGAGCCCATCCTTACTATAATACCAAAATTAGATAAAGACATTATAAGAAAACCAAACCAATATTTCTCATGAACATAGATGCAAAAATCTTCAACAAAATACCAGCAGATTAAATCCAACAATGTATAAGAGGAAGTACAAGCCTTGACCAAGTGGGACTTATCCCAAGTATGCAAGGCTGGTTAAATATTCAACAATCAATTATTGTGATCAATCACATTAACAGGCTAATGAAGAAAAATCACATGTTCATATCAATAGATGCAGAAAAAGCATTTGACAAAATCTAACACCTATGTTATGATAACTCTCAGCAAGCTTTAGTTTGCTATAGAACATCTACAAAAACCCTACAGCTAACAACATACTTAATGGTGAGGAACTTGAAGGTTTCCTGTTAAGATCAAGAACAAGGCCTGTCTCTACAGAACCAACCTGCCTCAAAGTCTTGAGAACACTTAAACAATATTTGTGGGGGGAAGAAAAATCTTACAATACAAAGACATAATAGATTTGGAAAAGACTTGCCATTTGACATTTAAAAAAATGAATTAAATTTATCTTAACTGCTTATGGTAAAGGGCACAGTGGGATACAGGTTGAAAACTACAAATTTTTTGAAACTTAAACCAAAACACAGTGCCCAGATAATTTTCCCAAGCCAGTAATTTGTCCATTTTTTGTTGGTTCCAGGAGAAAAATGGCATATGAGAACAAAAAATGTTTAGCATTCCATATGTCATTTGTTCAAATATCTTAGCCACATTTCTACTCCTATATTTGGCCAATTTATCTTAATATAGTGTTTTTATTTAATAGATCACCATAAGAGAAAACTAGGCCCTTTTTCTCTAGAAAAATGACAAGACGTGGAGCTACTGTTGTAGACTGCTGAGAGGTTCTATACAATTAGTGCAACCATTTTCTTTATGTTAAAACCTCTAAGTCATGGCTTTGACCTGTGTTTCAGATGAAGCAGATAACTAAAAAAGAAATTAATTCATTTGTATAATTTGGCAAGTTTTGATAATACTCAAATATTTGAGTTATTAAGGCGTTCTTGTGAAGGAACAGCGTTCTTGTGAAGGAATTGGCAATTAGCTGCTGCCTCTTTTGGGGAAACGTATTTCCTTATTTTCAATAACAAAATAAATCTAAACACCTTGGCATCCTCAGGCCTCTTTTCTGTTGCAGTTACTGAAGCTCTTTCAAGAAATGGTAATTTTGAATTCCAGGAAAGAGCTTTAGGCATGGGTGGTTATTTAGTAACTTTTTAAAAAAAGTCTAGTTTCTCTTTTTTTGTTTTGTTTTTCGACAGTCTCACTCTGTCGCCCAGGCTGGAGTGCAGTGGTGTAATCACGGCTCACTGCAGCTTCCACCTCTGGGGCTCAAGTGATCCTCCCACCTCCGCCTCCTTAGTAGCAGGGACTACAGTACAGGCACCATGCTCAGCTTATTTTTGTATTACTAATATTTTTGTAGAGACGGGTTTTTTCCATGTTGGCCAGACTGGTCTCAAGCAATTTGGAGGCCTTGGCCTCCCAAAGTGCTGGGATTACAGGTGTGCATCACCGCGCCTGACCAGGAGTCTAGTTTCAAAATGCAGTGGTAGGGGTTTTTTCAGCGCTAACCAAAAATAAGACAAGCTGGGCAAAACTTGGGCAGCATGTCCTATGCGATTCCTTTAAGCCCAGTATATATTTTCCGAGTTAATGTTTGAGTTTCTTGACTTTGTTAGCTTGCAAGCTATTATACGGAAAGGCAATATTTTATACACTCATTACAGCCTAATAAAACCAACACCGACCCTTACAACTCTGAATTCATTACTTATCAGTTATATTCACTTTGTCTCTAGAACTCTCAATTCCGTCTTCATTTTGGTTATTGCCGCAGCTTCCCTAAATCTCACGTCAGACTGCAATCCTATGGTTCCCCGCAATATTTTGACCATCCCTCCCCCGCCCCTCATCAGCAAACTAGGGAGTACTTCACCATTGCTTTGTGAAAGTAACAATGCGAGAGCTTGTCTATACGTTTGGCCAAAACGCGTCCTCCAACAGTGTACGTCCTAATCCCTTCATTTATCTTCCCACATCCACCCTCCTTCCAGCAAATAAACCTCGGAACTCAGTTGAAATCTGTCACTTACTTCGCTCCTCCTACCAGCGGCCTATTGCTTCTGCCCTCCCCAGTGAACCCAACCTAGTTCCTCTTCCCAGTCCTCCCATTTCTCAAGAAAGACAACCACCTGTTTTTTTCAGGGCTTTAAGTGCTAGGTGTGGTTTCTTCCTCCGCAACCAGCGACCCTCCGTGCCTCCCCACCCAGGACGGACCTCCACCTCGGGAACCGCCGACCGCGCAGCGGCCCCAGGACCCGCAGCCACCCTCTCCCCGGAGCACTACTTCCGGATCTCGGGTGTTTCCCCTTTACGGTTCCCTCCACCCGCTCAGACACCTCCTAGATCTTTATACTAACTAGCAGGGTCGCAGCTGGGACCCTGGCTAGCCGAACGCAACAGTTCTTCTCCACGAAGACGCGCAAAGTAGCTTCTCCAGCCTGAGAAATCCGGTCCGGCTGCGTAGAGTGGCGGCCGTGGAGGGACACTTTGTTTTGAACACCAAGTAGGGCACACCCGGAAGTGGCGCGGTACAGGAGCAGCGCTGCCGCCGGGGGTGGGTGCCAGGGACCTGGAGGTGGAGGGGACGCGGCGATACTCTGGCGTGTGAGCGGAGAGTGGAGTGCTGGGGAGCGGGAGCGGGAGCGGGAGGGGGGGCCTTCTAGCTTTCGTTCTATGGTGGCAGATCCGGCTGGGTTCCGGGAAGCGAGGGCCTCGCGGAGTGACTGGGTTGGTGAAGGGCTACTGCGGCCGAAGGGGAGTCCGCCTCACTTCATTCTTCCACTCTGAGGGACCCGCTCTCTTCTGGTCACTACATCTTCCTCCCTTACTTCGCTTGGCAAGGGGTGTTGTACTTGTGAGGAAGTCGCAGCTGGAGCTGGGAGTCCTCTTGAGTTTTCTCTGCTTCTAAGAGGAGGCGAACGGCCGCCTTGGTGGGGACTTACTGCTTTTGGCCTGAGATAACTAACGCTCTTTCCTTCACTATACGGCCGACTTACAACGTTTCTGTCTACTCCTTTCAGCTTCCGACTTTGACTCCTTACCTTAAAAGATGCTGGAGTCATACGTAACTCCGATTTTAATGAGCTATGTGAATCGCTACATCAAGAACTTAAAGCCGTCGGATCTACAGCTTTCGCTATGGGGTGGAGACGTCGTACTTAGCAAGCTCGAGTTAAAGTTGGATGTGCTGGAACAGGTAAGCTATGTAGCTGTCATGAACTGGAAACAGTTTTCAACTTGTTTAGACGGTAATCTGTTGTATCCTACGCCTTGACTTTGTGCTATAAAAACGAAACTTTTCTACTGATGTATTTTGAACTACCCTGAAACAAGGGAGGCTTATTTTACATTATTTTCTTTTTTTTTGAGATGGCGTCTTGCTCTGTCGCCCAGACTGGAGTGCAGCCGCGTGATCTCGGCTCTCTGCAACCTCCACCTCTGGGGCTCAGGCAGTTCTCCTGCCGTAGCCTCCCTAAGAGCTGGGATTACATGTGCGCACCACCACGCCTGGCTAATTTTTGTATTTCTAGTAGAGACGGGGTTTCACCATGTTGGCCAGGCTGGTCTCGAACTCCTGACCTCAGGTGATCCGCCTGCCTCGGTCTCCCAAAGTGCTGGGATTATAGGCGTGAGCCACTACGCCCGACCTGCATTATTTTTAAAAATAGTTTGTTCCCAGGTGACGGTATATTAGAATGGGATTACTTAAAGTTGCCTTGACAGAAAGACGATTTCATTGTTCATGTCAGAATTGTTCTATTTAGTCAATTTTCAAGCATTATGAATGTGCTAATTTATGTTGTCAAAATTCTGTATAAGCCTGGAAAATATTACATTCTCATTCTCCTTTTTGGGCAGTGGAAGGGTTTGAAGGCCATCAGGAAGTGTGGCTGGCTGGTGGGGGTTGAGGAAAAAAAGATTAAAAAAAAAAAAAAAGCAGGTTCAGATCATGAGGAAAGATGACATTTCCCACAGCATCCTCAGAGTGTTGAGTAGATACATTGAGAATGGCAGTAAAATTGGAAACTTCTTTATTAATCGTTTTAGTTTCTTTTAACATGAGATTGGTCTGATGCAAAAGAACTCTTAACTTCAAAGATCACGTATTCATTAATTCACTTATTACATTTATTAGTAACATATGCCAAGAAATTCTGTTAGGCTTGAGGATCTGTGCAAGCTCAGAAGAATCAGAGACCAAATGATTTTTAGGAGATAAGGGAAGACTTAATCTGACAGTGATAGTTATTGATAATTTTTAGGTATAGTCCACAGCCTCTTTTATTACTCTTTTATTAAGTCAGTCTAGACTTAACACCAAGAAATAATACTCCTGGCTGCTGCTTTTTCCTGTTTCCAAGGTTAGTTGAGTGGCTTAGTATTTTCATTTTCTTTTTTTTTTTTGATGAGCACAAATCCCAAGTATAACAGCTGAGTTTTTTTTTTTTTTGAGACAGAGTCTCGCTCTGTCGCATAGACTGGAGTGCAGTGGCGCCATCTCGGCTCACTGCAAGCTCCATCTCCCGGGTTCACGCCATTCTCCTGCCTCAGCCTCCTGAGTATAGCTGGGACTATAGGCGCCCGCCACTACGCCCTGCTAATTTTTTGTATTTTTAGTAGAGACGGGGTTTCACTGTGTTAGCCAGGATGGTGTCGATCTCCTGACCTCATGATCCGCCTACCTCAACCTCCCAAAGTGCTGGGATTACAGGCGTGAGCCACCGCGCCCGGCCAACAGCTCAATTTTAAAATGTTTTACACCTGTGCAACTACTGTCCAATAAAAAAATAGAATGTTTCCAGCACCCCAAAAGGTTCACCTGTTTTACTTTTAGTAAGTACTCCGGGCTGGGCGCAGTGGCTCATGCCTGCATTCCCAGCACTTTGGAAGGCCAAAGCGGGCAGATCATGAGGTCAGGAGTTCGAGACCAGCCTGGCCAACATGGCGAAACCATGTCTCTACTAAAAATACAAAAAATTAGCTGGGCGTGGTGGCATGCGCCTGTAATCCCAGCTACTCGGGAGACTGAGGCAGGAGAATTGCTTCAATCCGGGAGGGGAAGGTTGCAGTGAGCCAAGATCACGCCACTGGGCTCCAGCCTGGGCGACAAAGTGAGACTCCATCTAGGGTAGGGGGACGTACTCCCCATTCCTAAAAGAGGTGACTGGTAATCTGACTTCTGTCAACACAGATAAGTTTTACCTGGTTTTGAACCTCAAAAAAATTGGAATCACTTGTGTTTGGCTTTTTTCTTTCAACCTTTCTAAGATTAACCCCTGTTGTTAGAAGAGTTTGTTTTTCGTATTGTCAGTACTATTCCATTGCATAGAGATTCCACAATTTACTTACACATTCTCCTTTTGATGGACACTTGGTTTTTTAATATTTGTGGCTGGTGAAGAAAGCTTCCATGAACATTCCAGTACATCTGTCTTGTTAAGATAAGTATTAATATCTCTTAGGCATATACCTAGAAGGTAGGGCCTGTGTTTAGCCTGTGTTTTCATTTCATATTGCCAGATAGTCTTCCAAAGTGGTTATATCAATTCCAGTCTCACCAACAACTTATGAGCATTCCAGGTATTTCACATTTTTGCTACTACTTGGTATGTTTGTTATTTTCATGTTAGCCTTTCCAGTGGGTGTGTAGTGATATCTCATTGTAATTTTAACTTCTATTTTCCTCGTGACTAATGATGTTTTTATATTCTTATTGGCCATTTAGCTATCTTTTTTTTTTTGTGAAGTCTAAGTCTTTTTTCCTTTTGTAAAGATTGAATGTTCTGTCTTATTGATGTATAGGAAATCTTTTTTTTTTTGAGACAGAGTCTCACTCTGTCGCCCAGGCTGGAGTGCAGTGGCGTGATCTAGGCTCACTGCAAGCTCCACCTCCCGGGTTCACGCCATTCTCCTGCCTCAGCCTCCCGAATAACTGGGACTACAGGCACCCACTACGATGCCCAGCTAATTTTTTGTATTTTTAGTAGTGATGGGGTTTCACCATGTTAGCCAGGATGTTTTCGATCCTTTGACCTTGTGATCCGCCTGCCTCGGCCTCCCAAAGTGCTGGGATTACAGGTGTGAGCCACCATGCCCGGCCAGGAATTCTTTATATATTTTGGAAATGAGTCCTTTGCCGGATAGATGTTTTGCAGTATTTACTTTCAGTTTGTGGCTTGTATCTTTACTCATAAAGGTGTCTTGATGAATAAAAGTTAATAATCTTACTGAAGTCCAGTTTATCAATCTTTTCCCTTGTGGTTAGGGTTTTTCTTGTCTTGTTTAAGAAATCTGTGCTTAAACCAACAATATATATTCTTTTATATTTCTTTTAGGAGCTTTATTAAATTCCATGATTCATCTCAAATTTGTTTTTCTGCATATGTGTAATAGAGGTAAAGATTAATTTATTTCCATTGATAGTTGATCTATACCATTTGTTGAACTCTTCTTTCCTTACTCAATTACAGTAAGCCTTTACTGTAAATCAGGTTGCCATATGTGTGTGGATTTGATTCTGAACTCTTTATTCTATTGAGTGGTCTGTTTGTCTATTCTTGTGTCACTCCATATGGTTAGTGTAGCTTTTATAATAAGACTTGGTATCTCAGTGTAATTAGTACAACTTTGTTCTTTTCTCCTTCAAGATTTTCGTAACTATTTTAGGTCCTTTGTATTTCCACATATATTTTATTTTATTTATTTGTTTTTTTGAGACAGAGTCTCGCTTTGTAGCCCAGGCCAGAGTGCAGTAGTGCGATCTCGGCTCACTGCAACCTCCACCTGCCTGTGGAGCAGTTCTCCTGCTGCAGCCTCCCTAGTAGCTGGGATTACAGGTGTGCACCACCACGCCTGGCTAATTTTTGTATTTTTAGTAGAGATGGGGTTTCACCAGGTTGGCCAGGATGGTGTCAATCTCCTGAGCTCAGGTGATCCACCCGCCTTGGCCTCTCAAAGTGCTGGGATTACAGGCATGAGCCACCATGCCCAGCCTATCATATACATTTTAATTTCAACTTGTAACTTTTATAATTAATTTCTAAAAAGGAAAGCTGTTAGTGTTTTTGCTGAGATTACATTGAATCTATAGATCAATTTTGGATGAATTAACATATTGAGTTGACATAGTTTTGAGTTTTTCAATTCATGTACAGAGCATTGCTTTCCATAGTTTTAGGCCTTTAATTTCTCTCAGCAATGTTTTGAACTTTTTAGAGAAATTTTGCATGTATTTAATTAAATTTTACCTCTTTTTATTGATGGTTAAGTAGCATTTTAAAAACCTGTTTTCTGGCTAAGTGTGTGGTGGCTTTTACTTGTAATCAATCACAGCACTTTGGGAGGCCAAGGTGGGTGGATCACTTGAGGTCAGGAGTTTGAGATCAGCCTGGCCGATATGGCAAAACCTCGTCTCTACTAAAATTACAAAAATTAGCCAGGTGTGGTGGCTGATGCATGTAATCCCAGCTACTTGGGACACTGAGGCACGAGAATCACTTGAACTGGGAAGGTGGAGGTTGCAGTGAGCCGAGATCGCGCCACTGGACTCCAGCCTGGGCGACAGAGTGAGACTCTGTCTCAAAAAGCAAACACAAAAAAACCTCTATTTTTAAATAATTTGTTACCAGTACAGAGAAATAAAATTGATTTTAGTATGTTGACCTATCCAGTGACCCAACTTGTCTAACAGTTTTTGGTAGGTTCTTTTGGATTGTCCATGTGCAATCATGTCATCTGCAAATAATGACAGTTTTACATCTTTCTATCCAATACTTGTATCTTTTATTTCGTTTTATTTCATTAATGCACTGGGCTAGGACCTTTTATATAATGTGGAGTAGAGGTCATAAGAGTAGACATCCTTTTTTGTTTCCAATTTCAGTGGGAAAGTATTCAGTGTTTTACTATTAAGTATGTTGTTAGATATAAATAACCTTTATTGAGTTGAGATTTTCTTGTATTACTACTTTTCCAATGAGTTTTAAAAATCGTAAATGAATGCTGAATTTTATCAAATATTACATTTAATGAGTTGATACATGATTTTTCTCTTTTGTTTTATTAATGTGGTAAATTACATTGTTTTCAAATCTTAACCTTGCATTCCTGGAATAAACCTGATTATATATTATCTTTTCTACATATTGTTGGGTTCAATTTGTTAAATTTTGATTGATTTTGTTGTGTATTTGCTTATAAGCGATACTAGCCTGTGATTTTCCTTTCTTGGAATGTTGTTTCCTGGTTTTGAATGTCATATATATATGTGTGTGTGTGTGTATATGTATATATAGGACTTATTGATTTATTTGTGAGGTATTCCCTCTTTTTATAATCTCTGACAGTTTAAGATCAATGTTAGTAGTTTTTTTAAAATTGTGATAGAATATATATAATACAACCTTTATCATCTTAACTTTTTTTTTTTTTTTTTGAGACAGAGTTTCACTCTTGTTGCCCAGGCTGGAGTGTAATGGTGCGATCTTGGCTCACTGCAACCTCTGCTTCCTGGGTTCAAACAATTTTCCTGCCTCAGCCTCCCGAGTAGCTGGGATTACAGGCGCCCACTGCAATGCCTGGCTAATTTTTTGTATTTTTAGTAGAGATTGGGTTTTACCATGTTGGCCGGGCTGGTCTCAAACTCCTGACCTCAGGTGATCCACCCACCTTGGCCTCCCAAAGTGCTGGGATTACAGGCATGAGATCATGCCTGGCCCATTTTAACCATTTTTAAATGTACAATTCTGTGATATTACTTATGTTTACATTGTTGTGCAACCATCACTGCTACTTATCTCTAGAATATTTTCGTCTTCCCAAACTGAAATTTGGGAAGTACCCATTAGACACTAACTCCCTATTTTCCCCTCTTCTCAGCCCCTTGCAACCACTATTCTACTTTATGACTGTATGAATTTGACTATTTTAAGTACCTCATATAAGTGGACTCATTCAATGTTCTTTTGTTATTGGCGTATTTCACTTAGCACAATGTCTAAAAAAGCTTATTCATGTTGTAGCATATGCCACTATGTCCTTTGTTTTTAAGTCTAAATAATCTATTAGATGTACATGCCACATTTTGTTCATTCATTTATTCACTGATAGTTGGGTTGCTTTCATCTTTTGGCTATAATGCTGATATGAAGGTAGGTGTACAAATATACCTGAGACTGTGCTTTTAATTTATTTGGGTATACACCCAGAAATGGAATTGCCAGATCATATGATAATTCTGCGTTTAATTTTTTGAGGAATTACCATACTGTTTTCCACAGTGATTGCGTTGTTTTACATTCCTACCAGCAATGTGCAAAGGTTCGAAGTGCTCCATGTCCTCACTAACACTTGTTGTCTTACTTTTTTTTTTTTTTTAATATAGCTAACCTAATGGGTATGAAATGATATCTCAGTGTGGTTTTAATTTGCATTTCTCTGATGATTAGTGATGTTGAGCCTCTTTTCTCATGTACTTATTAGCTATGTTTGTCTTCTTTGGAGAAATGCCTATTTGAGTCCTTTGCCCAATTTTGAATTGGGTTCTTTGTTTTTTGTTGTTGTTGAGTTATAGGAGTTCTGTATGTATTGTGGATATCAATCCCTTATCAGATACATGATTTGCAGATATTTTCTCACATGCTGTCAGTGGCATCTTACTCTATAATAGCATCCTTTGATACAACAAAGTTTTTAATTTTGATGAAGTCCAACTTAGCTATTTTTCTCATTCATTGTCTGGATTTTTGCTGTCATACCCAATCATTGTCAAATCTAATGTCATGAAGCTTTTATCCTGTGTTTTCTTCTAATTTTTTTGCTCTTACATAGTATAAGGTAGTGTTGCAACCTCTCTTTCTCTTTTTAAAATGTGGATATTCAGTTTTCCCAACACCATTTGTTGGTATCTGTACTTTCACACTAAATGGTCTTGACACCCTTCTCAAAAATCATTTGACCATAGATGTGAGGGTTTATTTCTGGGCTCTCAATACTATTCCATTGATTTATATGTCTGCCCTTATGACACTATCACACTGTTTGCATTATTGTAGCATTGTAGTGAGTTTCAGAATCAGGAAGTGTGAGATTACCAACTTCTCAGTTTTTTAAGGAAAAATTAAACATGAAGTCATCTGGGTTATGATGTAAAGTTATAAACTGCTGATTTAATTTAAGACGTGTAGGATCATTTAGACTTTTATTTCTGCTGTTGTCAGTTTTGGTGAATTGTATCTTTCAAGGAATTTCCCTATTTTTTGAAAATTCGGGATCAGCAAACTGTGTCCTGGGCCTGCTTTTGTAAATACAGTTTTATTGAAACATAGCTACTCATTTTATTGTCTGTGGCTGCTTTTGCCCTAAAACAGCAGAATTAAGTAGCTAGGACAGAGACTGCGTGGCTTGCAAAAGCCTAAAGTATTTACTGTTTCCATCTGTACTGAAAAAGTTTGCTGCCCTGCTCTAAATTGTTATATGTAAGGAATAAAGTTGGGTTTTTTGTTGTTTACTTTTTATTTTTTAATTTTTATTTTTTGAGACAAAGTCTCAACTCTGTTGCACAGGCTGGAGTGCAATGGCAGATCACAGCTCTGTGCAGTCTTGACCTCTCAGGCTCAAGCTGTCTTCCCACCTCTGCCTCCTCTGAGTGCCAGTGCCACCATTTCCGAATGATTTGTATATTTTTTGTAGAGACAAGGTCTCGCGATGTTTCCCAGGCTGGTCTCAAACTCCTGGGCTCAAATGACCTTCCAACCTCAGCCTCCCAAAGTGTTGGGATTACAGATGTGAGCGCCTTATGCCCAGGCTGGTGTTTATTATAAAGCTGCCTGACTTAAAAAAATTTATCTGTAGGATCTGCAGTGATATCTTCTTTTCATGCCTGATGCTGGTAATTTGTATTTTTTCCATCAATATTGCTAGGGTCTTACTAATTTTATTAATATTTTCAAAGAACTAATTTTTGTTTTCGTTGATTCTTTTTTGAATTGTACTTTTGTTCTTATTTTTATAATTTCTTTCACTTTTTTTGGATTTCATTTACTTTTCTTTTTTCTAGTTTCCTGAGTTGGAAACTTAAGTCATTGCTTTTTTTTCAGTCTTTTTCTACTGAAATATATATATGTAATGCTGTAATTTTTTTCTCTAACCATATATTTAGCAGTATCACGTGGGATTTCATGTTGTTTTTTCATTAAGTTAAAAAAATTTTATAATTTCCATTTTGATTTCTTTGATTATTGGGTTATCATTTGGCTTACTTAGAAATATATTGCTTAATTTCCAAACATTTAGGAATTTATTAATTATCTTTCTGTTACTGATTTCTATTTAATTCCACTGTGGTCAGCAGCACATTGTCTATACGATTTTGCTTATTAAAATGTATAAATTAATATATAGTCTGTTTCTGTATAAGTGTTTAATGTGCAATTGATAAAAAGTGCATATTCTGCACTTGTTGCTGTAGCGTTCTGTAAATATCACTTACCAGAAATTGGTCATTAGAGTTCTTCAAATCTTGTAAGTCCATATGACTTTTCATTGTTTGCTTATTCTGTCAGCTACTAGATGTTGAGGTATGTCTGCAGATATAGCCATAGCTGGAAGTGTAACCTCCAGTTATGATTGTGGATTTGTTTATTTCTCATTTTTAGTTTTGTCGGTTTTCACTTTATATATCTTAAAGTTATGTTATTAAGTGTATACATATTTAGTATCATGACATCTCATTGTTTAATATACTTGAAACAAATCATTCTGAGAAGTGTCCCTCTTTTTTTATTTTTCTTTTTGTTATTGTGGTCCCTCTTTTTCCTTGTTTTGGGTTGGGTTTGATTTTGTTTTTCTACTCTCAAGGTGGACATTTAGGTTATTGATTTGAGATCTCTTTCTCTCTTTCTTCTTTTCTTTTTCTTTCTGGACAAGGCCCAGGCTAGAGTGCAGTGTTGATCATTGCTCACTGCAGCTTCGACCACATGGGCTCAGGTGATTCTCTTACCTCAGCCTGGAAAGTAGCTAGGACAACATACCTGTACTATCACGCCTAGCTACTTAAAAAAAAAAAATTATTTGTAGAGGCAAGGTCTTGTATGTTGCCCAGACTGGCTTTTTTCCTGTTGCAGACATTTACAGCTGTGCATTTCTTTAGCTGCATCCCATAAATTTTGGTATATTGTGTTTTCATTTTTACCCAGATCAATTATTTTCTGACTTCTCTTGATATGAATATGTATTTTTGCAGTTGCTGTAGTTGTTGGATGGAGTCGTTAGAGATGTATAGATGTCAGGTATAACTGGTTGATAATGTTGTTCAAACCTTCTCTGTCCTTGTTCACTTTCTATCCAGTTATTCTGTCCACTATTGTAAGTGAGATATCGTAGTCTCTGCTGTTATTGTTGAATTATCTATTTGTTCTTTCAGTTTTCTTAGTTTTTGCTATATATAGTATTTCAAGGGTTTGTTGCTATGTTCATCAATGGTTTATATCTTCTGCATGAAGGGACTCTTTTATCCTTATAAAATGTCGCATTTTGTTTTTAGTAACTTAAAAAAAAATAAGTCTCTTTTGTCTGATATTAGTATAATTGTTACAGCTTTCTGCTGTTACTATTTGCATATCTTTTTCTTTTCAACTCATTTATGTTTTTGAATCTAAAATGTGTTTGTTTTAAAGAGCCTATAGTTATATCTTGTTACATTTTAAAATTCAGCCTGATAATCTTTGCCTTTTAAAAATTGACATATAATAATTATATATGTTTATAGGGCACAGAGTGATACTTTGATACATGTATATAATGTGTAATGACCAAATCAAGGTAGTTAGCATATTCATCACCTCAGACGTATATCATTTCTTCATGTTGGGAACATTCAAAATCCTCTCTTCTAGCTATTTGAAAATCTACAGTAAATTATTGTTAACTGTAGTCACTCTACAGTGCTATAGAACACTAGAACTTATTCCTCTCATCCAACTGTAATTTTTTTTTGTAGTTCTTTTTTGATTTTTGATTTTAATTTTAGTGTGTACTTGGTAGGTCTATATATTTATGGTGTACATGAGATGTTTTAATACAGGCATGCAATGTTTAATAATCACATCATGTAAAATGGGGTATCCATTCCCTCAAGCATTCTTGGTGTTACAGACAACCTAATTATACTCTTTTACTTATTTAAAAATGTATAATTAAATTATTAATGACTATAGTCACCCTGTTGTGCTATCAAATACTAGGTCTTACTAATTCTATTGTTTTGGTACCCACTAACCATCTCTCCTCCTTGCGCCTTCCACGGGCTCTACCCTTCCCAGCCTCTGGTCCAGCTATAATTTTGTATCTGTTAATAAACATCTTCATACTCCCCATTTTTTCTTTACCTTCCTAGTATCTAGTAACCACTGTTATACTCTCTACTTCTATGATATCAACTTTTTCATCCCTGTGTATGAGTGAGAATATGCAATATTTGTCTTTCTGTGCTTGACTTATTTCACATAACATAATGACTTTCATTTTCATTCATGTTGCTGCAAAGGACAAGTTTTTTTTTTTTTTTTTTGCATAATAGTATTCCATTATGCATACACACCACATTTTCTTTTCTTTCTTTTTTTTTTTTTTTTCCGAGACAGAGTCTTCCTCTGTTGCTCAGGGTGGAGTGCAGTGGTGCAATCTCGGCTCACTGCAACCTCTGCCTCCTGGGTTCAAGCGATTCTTCTGCCTCAGCCTCCCAAGTAGCTGGGACTACAGGTGCATGCCACCACACCCGACTAATTTTTGTATTTTTAGTAGAGATGGGGTTTCACCATATTGGCCAGGCGGGTCTCGAATGCCAGACCTCATGATCTGCCTGCCTCTGCCTCCCAAAGTGCTGGGATTAGAGGTGTGAGCTAGTACACCCGTCCTATACCACATTTTCTTTATCCATCATTCCTTTGTAGATGGATAGTTAGGTTGATTCCATATCTTTGCTATTGTGTATAGAGCTGCAATAAACATGGGAGTACAAGGTATCTCTTTATCATACTAATTTTATTTGTATGTACACCCAGTAGTGGGATTGCTGGATTATATTTAGTTCTATTTTCAGCTTTTTAAGGAACTTTTATGGTGTTTTTCGTAATGGCTACTAATGTACATTCCCACCAAGTGTGTGTTTTCTTTTCTTTATATCCTCACGAGTATTTTGTTTGTTTGTTTGGGTAATAGCTATTCTAACTGATATGATACTTTATTGTGGTTTTTATTTACATTTTCCCTATGATTAGTGATGTTGAACATTTTTCATATACCTGTTGGCCATTTATATGTCACCTTTTGAGAAATGTCTACTCAGAGCAATTCCCCAATTTTTTTTTTTTTTTTTTTTTTTTGAGACGGAGTCTCGCTCTGTCCGCCCAGGCTGGAGTGCAGTGACTGGATCTCAGATCCCTGCAAGCTCCGCCTCTCGGGTTCACGCCATTCTCCTGCCTCAGCCTCCCGAGTAGCTGGGACTACAGGCGCCCGCCACCACGCCCGGCTAGTTTTTTGTATTTTTTAGTAGAGACGGGGTTTCACCGTATTAGCCAGGATGGTCTCGATCTCCTGACCTCGTGATCCGCCCATCTCGGCCTCCCAAAGTGCTGGGATTACAGGCTTGAGCCACCACGCCCGGCCGCAATTGCCCATTTTAAAATTGGAGTCTCTCTGTGTGTGGATGTGTGAGTGTGTGTGTGTGCGCGTGCGTGCATGTGTGCTATTGAGCTGAGTTCCTTGTATATTATGGATATTAACCTCTTATACAATAAAATATTTGTCTAGACCGAAGTCCCAAAGCATTTTCTCTTGTGTTTTCTTCTAGTAGTTCCATAGTTCCAGGAATTACATTTAAGTCTTTAGTCCATCTTGAGTTGATTTTTGTATATGGTGAGAGATTGGGATCAAGTGTCACTCTTTTGTGTATGGATATCCAGTTTTCATGGCACCATTGATTGGAGAGACTGTCCTTTCCCTAATGTGTGTTCTTCGTGCCTTTGTTAAAAATCCATTAGATTTAAATATGTGGGTTTATTTTTGGTTTTGCTGTTCTGTTCTCCTGGTTTGTATGTCTGTTCTTATACAAGTACCATGTTGTTTTGATTACTATAACTTTGTAGTTTATTTTGAAGTCAGAAATTGTGATGCTTGTGGATTTATTCTTTTGTTCAGAATTGCTTTGACTATTCAGAGTCTTGTAGCCAAATACAAATTTTATCTTTGCTTGTTATGTACCTGTAAAGAATAGCATTGGTAATTTAGTAGGAATTACATTGAATCTGTAGATCTTTTTGGGTCATTTTAACAACAATTTTTCCAATATGTGAACATGAAATGTCTTTCTAATTTCTTTGTGTCTTCCTCTGTTTCTTTCCCCAGTGTTCTGTCACTTTTTTTGTAGAGATCTTTTACCTCCTTGGTTAAATTTTTTCCTAGATATTTTATTTTTTTGTAGCTATTGGAAATGGGATTGCTTTTTTGATTTCTTTTTCAGCTAGTTTGTTATTGTTGTAGGAAACACTACTGATTTTTATATGTTGATTTTATATCCTGCAACTTTACTGAATTTATCAGTTCTAAGAGTTTTTTGATAGAGTCTTTAGGTATTTCTGCATATGAGATCATGTCATCTGCAAATAGGGACAGTTTGACTTTTTCTTTTCCAATTTGGATCCCTGTTCAAAAAATTTTTTTTCCCTTGCTTAATTACTCTGGCTAGGACTTCAGTACTATGTTGAATAAGACTGGTGAAAATGGGCATTTTGTCTCTTTGCAGTTCTTAGAGGAAAAGCTTTTTGTCCCATTCTTGCATTCCTGGGATAAATCCCATTTAATTATGGTGTATAATCATTTTGCTGTGCTATTGGATTTGGTTTGCTAGTATTTTGTTGAGGATTTTGCATCTGTGTTCATCAGGCGTGTTGTCTTGTTTTCTTTTTCTGTTGTTCCCTGTTAGGTTTTGTTATTAGGGTAATATTGGCCTTGTAGAACGAGTTAGGAAGGATTTTCTATCCTTCAGTTTTTTTGGAATAGTTTGAGAAGAATTGGTATTCTTTTTAAAAAGTTTAGTGGAATTCAGTAGTGGAGCCATTCAGTCCCAGGCTTTTCTTTGTTGGGTGATTTTATTACTGATTCAATCTTATTACTCGTTATTGGACTTTTCAAGTTTTCTGTTTCTTCTTGGTTCAATCTTGGTAGATTATGTGTCTGGGAATTTATTTGTGTTCTCTAGGTTCACTTATTTATTGGTGTATACTTGTTCATAATAGTCACTAATGATCCTTTGTATTTCTGTGGTTTGGTCTCTTTTCTTCTTAGTCTATGTAATAGTTTGCTGATTTTGTTTATCTTTTCAAAAAACCAGCTTTTCATTTTGTTGATCCTTTGTATTGTTTGGTGTCTATTTCATTTATTTTGTTCTGATCCTCATAATATCTTTCCTTTTACTAATTTTGTGTTTGTTTTGTTCTTGCTTTTCTAGGTCCTTGACATGCATCGTTAGGTTGTTTATTTGAAATCTTTCAACTTCTTGATACAACTGTTTAATGCTAAAAACTGTTTGTACTGTTTTTGCTATATTCCATAGGATTTGCTATGTTGTATTTCTATTTTCATTTGTTTCAAGAAATTTTAAAATTTCTTGTTCACTTTATTGATCCATTGGTTATTCAAGAGCATGCTATTCAATTTTCATGTATTTGTACAGTTTCCAAAGTTTACTTGTTACTGATTTTTAGTTTTGTTCTATTGTCGTTAGAAAAGAAACTTGATATGACTTTGACTTTTAAAATTTTTGGAGAATTTTTTTTGTGTACTAATGGCAAGAATGTATTCTGCAGCTGTTGTTCTGTAAATATGTTAGGTCTATTTGGTCTAAACTGCAATTGAAATTTGGTATTTTTGACTGATTTTTTGCCAGTGATCTGTTCAGGGCTGTGAGTGGGGTGTTCAAGTCCCCAATTATTATTGTAAAGGAGTTTATCTCTCTCTTTAGATCCAATAATATTTGCTGTATCTGAGTGCTCTAGTAGTGAGTGTGTATATATTTATAGTTGTTATAGATGCTTGTCAAATTGACTTCATTGTTGTTGTTATTATTATTATTATTATTATTTTGAGACGGAGTCTTGCTCTGTGGCCCAGGCTGGAGTGCAGTGGCCGGATCTCAGCTCCCTGCAAGCTCCGCCTCCCGGGTTCACGCCATTCTCCTGCCTCAGCCTCCTGAGTAACTGGGACTACAGGCACCTGCCACCTCGCCCGGCTAGTTTTTTGTATTTTTTAGTAGAGACAGGGTTTCACCGTGTTAGCCAGGATGGTCTCGATCTCCTGACCTCGTGATCCACCCGTTTCTGCCTCCCAAAGTGCTGGGATTACAGGTTTGAGCCACCGCGCCCGGCCCAACTTCATTATTATTATATAATGACCTTTGTCTCCTTATATAGTTTGTGACTTAAAGTGTATTTTTTCTGATATAAGGATAGCTACTCCTATTCATTTTTGGTGGAACTTTCTTCATTTCTTCATTTTAAGTTTATGTATATGTTTACAGAAGTGAGTTTCTTATAGGCAGCATATAGTTGGGTCTTGTTTCCCTGCCTGTCCGCCCCCCCACTTCCCCCTCTCACGCTGTCACCAGGCTGGAGTGCAGTGGTGCAGTCTTGCCTCACTGCAACCTCTGCCTCCCAGGTTCAAGTGGTTCTCCCGCGTCAGCCTCCCAAGTTGCTGGCATTATAGGTATCCACCATCATGCCCAGCTAATTTTTGTATTTTTGTGGAGACGGGGTTTCACCTCGTTGGCCAGGCTGGTCTTAAACTCCTGACCTCAGGTGATCTGCCTGCCTTGGCCTCCCAAAGTGCTGGGATTACAAGTGTGAGCCACGATGGCCAGCCGGTCTTGTTTTTTGTTAATCCATTCATCCAGTTTATAGCTTTTAATTGGGGATTATAGTTTTTAATTTGGCATTTTTATTTGTTTACATTCAAGGTTATTATTGATAGGTGAGGAATTTCTCTTGTCATTTTGCTAATTGCCTTTTGTTTCTTTAAAATATATATCCATTCTTTCTTCTTTAGTTTCTTATTGTTTATCTTTGCAGTTTGGTGGTTTCTATAGTGATAATTTTTACTTCTCTTTCTCATTTGTGAATCTGCTTCATCAATGAGATTGACACTTCTGCATGTTTTCATGATGGTAGTTATAGTCTGTTCGTTTTCAGTTCTAGGATTCCCCTAATCATTTCTTGTCCATTCAGTCTAGTGGTGATAAATTACCTCATTTTTTGCTTCTCTGGGAAAGATTTTATTTTTCCTTCATTTCTGAAGGGGAGGTTTACTAGTTATGGTAATTTTGGCTAACAGTTTGTTTTCTTTCAACATTTTGAATATGGCATCTCATTGTCTCTTGGCCTATGTTTCTGCTGAGAAATCTGCTGTTAGTCTTATGGAGAGTCCCTATGTGTTACTTCACACTTTTCCTATTTTTAAAATTCTCTTTGTGTTTGAATTTTGACAGTTTCACTGTAATGTTCATCTTTTCTCAGTTTGACTATAGTGTATCCTGAGAGGACCTTTTTGGGTTGAGACTATTTGGGAAACTTTGAGCTTCCTGGACCTGGATGTTTATATTTCTCCCATGACTTGAGATGTTTTCAGCTATTATTTATTTAAATAGGTTTTATATGCCTTGTCTGTTCTTTTCCCCGGACCTCCAAAAATACATGCTTTTTTTTTTTTTTTTTAACTTAATACTATCCCATAGGCCCTGTATGCTTTCTTCTCATTCTTTTTAACTGTTTTTTATTTGTTTCTTTGTTTTTTTTGGCTAACCTGGGTACAGCAGGACCTCAAAACAATGTTCAGCATTGTTTAGTTATAATGTTGCTGAGACAAAAATGATTTCTGGTCAGGCCCTCTGTCTTTATGGAGTTTGCTTGTTCTCCCCATGTCTGCATGGGTTTTCTCTGGATAGTCTGGTTTCCTTCTGCTTCCCAAAGATGTGAATGTTTGGTTAACTGGTATGTCTAAATTGTCCCAGTATGAGTGAGTGAGTGAGTGTGTGTGTGTGTGAACTGTGATGTAATGGTGTCCTGTCCAGAACTGGTTTCTACTTTTTACCCTGAGTGGCAGGATAGGCTTCAGCCACCTGTGACACTGAACTGGAATAAGCAGGTTGGAAAATGAACAATTGCATGATACTATAAAATAAAAATTCATAAAGTATATGATAATCATACAAATGCACAATATATGATGCATTCAGAAAGCACTCAGTGATCTCACAGTATTCCTTGTTTTTTAACTGTGTGGCATTAGAAGATGCTCCTCTTTTCACTTTCCAAACATTTGTTTCATGATTTCATTCACAACTATTGTGACTGCTATCATTCACCGATTGACCATAAATTTGGTAAATATTTATTAATCTTAATTTTATTAATTTAATAATGTAATAATTTGATACTAATTTAATACTAATTTAATAATTTCATTAATCTTTCTTAAATGTACATATAGCCTACATCTATTTCAGTATTTGATATTAGAAGTGGTTTGACTCTTTACAATATTGGTCATGTTTTTGTGACTAGACATAGGCTGTAGGAACTTTTGTTTATATCAGTTAGCCTAGGTGAAATTAGTTTTGTTTTTTTTTTTTTTGAGATGGAGTCTTGCTCAGTTGCCCAGGCTGGCGTGCAGTGGCGCGGTCTCTGCTCACTGCAAGCTCCGCCTCCCGGGTTCACGCCATTCTCCTGCCTCAGCCTCCCGAGTAGCTGGGGCTACAGGCGCCCGCCACTACGCCCGGCTAATTTTTTTGTATTTTTTTAGTAGAGACAGGGTTTCACTGTGTTCTCCAGGATGGTCTCGATCTCCTGACCTCGTGATCTGCCCGTCTTGGCCTCCCAAAGTGCTGGGATTACAGGCGTGAGCCACCGTGCCCGGCCGTGAAATTAGTTTTGTTACATGTTGTTTCATTTAAATGACAGTTTCCAAGAACCCACTGATGATGTTAGGTGAAGATTTACTATATTTCAAAAGCCTTATGTTCAAGTTCACAAATTCTTCTGCTTGATCTCGTGTATTGCTGAAACTTTCAATTGTATTTTTAAATTTTATTCATTGACTTCTTCAATGCTAAGATTTCTGTTTGGTTCTTTTTTATGGCATATATCTGTTGAATTTCTCATTCAGATCATGACTTGTTTTTCTGATTTTGTTGAATTCACTATCCGTATTCTTTTGTATTTCACTGAGTTTCCTTAAGAAATTACTGTGAATTCCTTTTCAGGTATTTTATTGGTTTGTTTTCCTTGGGGTATGTTATTAGAGAATTACTGTGTTCCTTTGTGGTGTCATGTTTCCATGCCTTTTCATGTTTCTTGTGTCCCTAGCTTGATATCTGTTTATCTGGAAGAACAACCACCTCTGCCAATTTTATGAAGTAGTTTTCATAGGAAAAAACTTTTTCCTGTAGATTTGACTTCGGTATTGGTTGAGTAGGGTGCCCAGGCTTTTTTCCTCATTGGGTGCAGTAATGTAATTTCTATGTGATTTCTTCAGCCGTCATCAATATCAGCATTTTCTGTGATTGCCTCAGTGGGCTAGACTGTGGGTGTTTGTGGAGGCAGTGGTGTGGCTTTGCTTGGGGTGAGGAATGCTAGACAGGCTGGTCCTTAGTCCCTGAGAAATGGCTGCTATTTCTCAGCTGCCATTTTCTGATTACAGGGTCCAAGGGATGTAGAGCTGCCAGGGCTGTTGAGCCCCAAGGCAGAATGCACTCTAGTAGTTGCTTCATTCTCCAAATGATGTAGTACTGCAGCAGCTTGGATCCTGGGGAATTCAGTGGATCAAATGTGAATTCTCTTTCTGGAGCAATCCAGCCTTATGGACCTCAGGCAGCTCCCTATACTGGACTCAGGGCTTGTGAGGACTGTGGAGCTGCCCTGTAGCTTGGATTGCAAGTATCCACAGTGGTCATGGGGACTGCTGAGGATGTCTTGCTTAACTTTTCTCGTCAATGGAGAGCCCCTTCTGGCTCCAGGCTGATTTTGGCCAGGTGCTCTCCTTTCCTCTTTATGCTGACATGTGGAGTTTTCTGTGCCTCAGAAGATCTTCATTACTTCCTGATGAGTTCCATTGTTCTCCCATAGACATTCAACTCAAAGTGCTCTATTTGTTGTTTTGGTTTTTCTTTGTGGAGGAGATGAGCATTGGGTTCCATTTTGATTGAAGTTTTTAATCTGTTCACCTCTAATTTTTATTCATATGATTGGATTTACATTTATCATTTTGCTATTATTTTCTGTGTGCCTCATGTCTGTTTTGTTCCTCTGATACTCTTATTAATTTCTTTTGTAGTAAATTGATGTTTTTCGATGTTCTATTTTAACTCCTTTATTGACTTTCAAATTACTTTTGAATTATTTTCTTTCTTTTTTTTTTTTTTTTGAGACAGAGTCTTGATCTGTTGCCCAGGCTGGAGTGCAGTGGCGTGATCTCGACTCACTGCAAGCTCCGCCTCCCGGGTTCATGCCATTCTCCTGCCTCAGCCTCCCGAGTAGCTGGGACTACAGGCACCCGCCACCATGTCCAGCTAATTTTTTTTTTTTTTGTATTTTTAGTAGAGACGGGGTTTTACCGTGTTAGCCAGGATGGTCTCGATCTCCTGACCTCGTGATCCGCCCGCCTCAGCCTCCCAAAGTGCTGGGATTACAGATGTGAGCCACTGCGCCTGGCCTGAATTATTTTCTTTGTGGTTGCTTGGGGGATTATAATATGCATCTGATTTACTGCAAACTACTTGAGATTATTGATAACTTTATTCTATTAAAATAGAGAACATTTCCCTACTATAGCTCCATTTTCTTCTGCTGCTTGTGCTGTTATTGTCATATATATTGCATCTTCACTTGTTAAAAGTCAAACAATACAATTTTATCATTATTGTTTTACGCAATTTCCTTTTAAATCAGAACAACACGGGAGAAAAAAGCATTTATAATGTCCTTTACCAGTCACCAACATAATTACCTGTATTTTTTTGTTGTGTGAATTTGTTTTATCATCTGTTGCTACTTCCTTTCAGTCTAATGAACTTCCATTAATATTCTGCTAGGAATCAATTATCTTATTCTTTATTTGAGTATCTTTTAATTTGCTTGCATTGTTGAAGGATAATTTTGCTGGATATAGAATTCTGGGAGAAATTAGGTGTTAATCTACTAAAAGTTTCCTTGTACGTGAAAAATTGTTTCTGTCTTTCTGCTCTCAGCTTTTTTTTTTTGTCCCTGGCTTTCTGCAGTTTGACTATGATATATTTGGATTTGAATTCACTGATTCTTTTGCCAATTCAAATCTGCTGCTGAGCCCTTCTAGTGAATTTTTTATTTTGTTGATTGTACTTTCAACTCCAAAATTTTCATTTTTTTGGTAATTTCTTTTTATTGACATTTTCTAATTGAGGCCGGGTGCAGTGGCTTATGCCTGTAATCCCAGCACTTTGGGAGGCCGAGGTGGGTGGATCACTTGAGGTCAGGAGTTCGAGACCAGCCTGGCCAACATGGTGAAACCCCATCTCTACTAAAAATACAAAAATTAGCTGGGCGTGGTGGTGGGTGCCTGTAATCCCAGCTATTCGGGAGGCTGAGGCAGGAGAATCGTTTGAACCTGGGAGGCAGAGATGGCAGTGAGCCGAGATCACACCATTGCACTCCAGTCTGGGTGACAGGGTGAGACTCCATCTCAAAAAAAAAAAAAAAAAAAAAAAATTTGTATATGGTTTCCCTTATTTCTTTGAACATATTCGGAATTGATGTTTTGAAGTCTTTGTGTACCAAGCCCTGCATTTGATCTCCTTCAAAGATAGTTTCTATTAACTGTTTTTATTTCTGTATGCTTTGCATGTGTCGTAGTTGTTTGTTGTAAATTGGACATTTTGTTTAATATATTGCAGCAACTTAGGATTTTGATTTCTTCTCCTCCAGGAGATGGTTGTTGTTGCAGGTTTGTTTATTGATTTGCCTCTACTAATTTTGTGATGTCTGTTTCGTGTGCCCTCTGATTTCTCTGCTCATTAAAAAAAAAAAATTCTCTTTTCTATTTTTAAGCCTGGCATTCTAGGAATTTCACTGGGTTACTATAACTTAGTCATCAGCCAGTGATTGGAGATTGTTTAAACCTTTGAGCTAGTAAGGTATTTACTCTTTGACATGGGATATATACATTTACTGGGTAATACTTTCAAAGTCAGGAGATTATAAGTCTGATTTTTTTTTTTTTTTTAAATTCTCTATGTTCATGAGGCCTCATGGTTAACTAGAAATGAGTAGTTTGCTGGTTACTGCCCTCTCTTTGTGGTTGCTTGGGGGATTGTATCTGTATATCTGGTGGAACAACAGATATACAGTCTTCTGAATAAGTGCATTCTTGCATATGCGTACAACTTTCTAGACTACCAGTAATATATATGTGAGACCTTGGCAAAATCCCGTTAGGCTATATCATTTTCCAGATTTCTCTGTTAATTTTTGGACTGATCTGCTGTTTTGTTGCCTGACCCAAATTGTATTGTGACCTTATGCTAGCGTTACTCTTATTGCTGCTGAGCTGTCTGTTATTTTTGACAACTTTGTCCTTTTTGTCATTGCTTTTTGGGGAGAGGATTTGCCGAGCTCCTCATTCAGCATTCTTGAAGTCTTGTCACTTATGTGTATGTCTGTGTGAGTGTGTTCTGATAGTAACAAATATGTGACATAAAATTTGTCATTGAGGCTGGGCATGGTGGCTCGTGCCTATAATCCCAGCACTTTGAGGGCTGAGATGGGAGGATAGCTTGAAGCCCAGGAGTTGAAGACCAGACTGGGCAACATAGTGAGACTCATCTGTGCCAAAAATTTAAAAAATTGGTTGGGTGTGGTGCCATGGGCATATAATCCTAGCTACTTGGCATGCTGAGGTGGGAGAGCCCAGGAGTTGGAGGTTTCAGTGAGCTGATTGTGCCACTGCACTCCAGCCTGGGTGACAGAGTTAGACCTTGTTTCTTAAAGAGAAATGACCATCTTAAGCACTTTTAAGTATATACTATATTACTGTTAACTATATGCACATCCTTGTGGAGCAGATCTTCAGAACATTTTTGTCTTGTAAATCTGAAACTCTGTCTATTGAACCAATGACTCCCTTTTTACCTTTCCCCTGCCCCCGCCCTTGACAACCACCAGTCTACTTTCTAAGAGTTTGACAATGTTAGATACCTTATATATGTGGAATCATACAGTATTTATCTTTTCATAACTGGCTTATTTTATTTACCATAATGTCCTCATGTTTTGTCCATGTTATGGTATATTATGGGATTTGCTTATTTTTTAAGGCTGAATAATATTCCATTGTATGTGTGTATTACATTTTGCTTATCCATTCATTCAAAAATGGATATTAGAGTTGCTTTTACTTTACAGCTATTGTGATTAATGCTGCTTTGAACATGGGTGTGTGAATATCTCCTTAAGATTTTCTTTTAAATTATTTTGGGTATATACCTAGAACTGGGGTTTCTGGATCATTGTAATTCTGCTTTTGATTTGTTGAGGAACCTCCATATTATGTTCTGTAGCAGTTGTACCATTTTATGTTTCCACTAAGAGTGCATAAGTATTCCATTTTCTCAACACTTATTATGTTTTTGATAATGGCCATTGTTATGACTGAGAGATAGTTCATTGTGGTTTTTGATTTGCATTTCCCTAATGAGTAGTTACGTTGAGCTTCTTTTCATATACTTGTTGGCCATTTGTATATCTTTTTTGTGGACATGTCTTCAATTCCTTTGTCCATTTTTAAATAGAATTACTGTTATTTTGTTGTTGATTAGTCATGGAACTTGTTTATATATTCTAGATAGTAGTACCTTATCAGATAGATGGTTTGCAAATATTTTTGTCCATTTCATAAGTTATCTTTTTTATTCTTTTTCCTTTGTTGTGCAGAAGTTTTAAAATTTGATGTCTCATTTTTCTATATTTGCTTTTGTTGCCTGTTATGTTCATTTTAAAAGTATCCCTTTTCTCTGTTATTTTATAATACCTTACCTATAATTAGATTTTTGAGATATATTCAACTCTCTTCTGAAATTCTTTGCTACTAATATCCATTGCATTATCATAGATGTTCTGATTTTAGGGATGCATTTTACATGATGTATTACCTAAAAGTTATACATAAATAAAATATTTTAAAGTTGTAGATTTATATATTTCAAGAAGGAAAAAGAATGAAAAGAAAATACCTTTTTTGGTTACCTCAAGGAAGATCCATTTGTTATAACAATCATCATTTGTGTTTCACCTTTTAAACAGTATATATAAATATATGTTATTTATTTATTTTTCTTTCCTCTGTGATTTTGAAATTGAAACTATCTTGCTTATAGTCAGATCATATGTCTCAAAATTCCATGTTCTAATCCAGAAAGTTACCTCTTGTGTTAATGTTTGGTTAGTAGCATTCTGATGACACTAAGTTCTTGAGTTTGATTCAGGTGTCTTTAAACATCTGTACTCTGAGAACTCTGAGACAATCTGATTTATGCCCTTAGACTGCAACTTTGATAGCCATTTTGCAAATGTATCATTGTTACACAAGGCATAGGGTGGGAGAGGTGGAATTGTAATCTGCTCATTGTCCAGTTAGGTAGATAAATAGCCAGTGGAAACATTTTCAGTGCTGATAATGGAAGTGTAGAGGCAGTATTATAGTGGTTAAGAGCCATGGCTCTGGCATAATATTTCTTAATTTTGAGTCCAGGCTCTCCTAGATGTTTCATTTTGGGAAGATTCTTGACCCTTCATGTCTCAGATTCTTCACTGTAAAATGGGGATAATGGTATTTACATTTTGTGGTTCTTAGGAGGAGTAAATAATTGTTTACAAGTAAGGTGCTTAGAATAGTGCCTGGTACATACTCAGTGCTTAGTAAATATTGCTTTTGTTACAGGCACTGATCAATATATAATCTTGTGCTAGCTGAACAATGCTTGAAGAAATTAATGCATTTTAAAAATACTGTGATAATGACAAAGGTCTAAAAATTGTGACATTCTATTAGCATAGAGTACTAACAATAAACTTAATAGCTGCCCTTTAAAAAAAAAAAACCTCTGGTTGAAGAAACAAATTAGGCCCATACTTTTGTAATTATAATAATAATATTTAGCACCTTTATAATGATTTCTCTGTGAGGAAGGTAGTATTCTAAGCTTTATATATTTTAATTGATCTAATATTCAAAATATAGTATTTTTATACAAATTTTAAAGATAATGAAACTGAGGCACAGATACAATAAAGTCTTTGCTGGCTGCAGAGTTATTGGTCTTAATCACTTTGCTATACTGTCTGTATTTAGGTATATTGCTACTGTGTTGCTGAACCAACTAGGTAGGCTAAAATGTGAATGAATAAGCTTAATATTTTTATTAACTTTCACAAATAGAGTTACAATAACTGTAAAAAATGTGATGGGAATACATTTTTTTCTTCGTCCTTTGTTGATTTGTAAACAAATTGTATCTAGAAGTGAGACAAATGAGCATAAAGCAATTTTGGTGAAATTTTTCATGTCTAATCTTTTATCTAATGATAATGGAAAGCAGTCAGAAAATATTTAAAATTTAGGACCAAGTAGTATCCAGTTCAATTTTACATTAGGTGAAGTGGAATACATTTTTTTTTTTTAGGTTGATCAGTTTTCATTTTGTCAAGTTATTCTCAAATCTCCAGTTGAGCTCCCCTTTCAACTTGACTTAGAATACTGTTCTATTAGTTTAAAACATATTTTGAAGACATATTTTTAGATGGAGACTTAAAAAATTACATCATTTCAGGTATCTCAAGTACTGCTGCTATATACTGTTGTACTACCATCTATGAGCTTACATCATGTACCAAGTATTATATATTATTTCCATTCAGCAAAGTAGGAGACAGGCCTAGAGTGCTTAAGTAACTTATTAAATGTAACTTGTACTATAAATTATTATTTATCATTAAGTATGGCCTAACAAGGTATTTGATGCTACTTTTTGATAAACAGTAATTCTCAAAATATTTTTGTGTTGGACATTTTATTTCTCTTTTAAGAAAGGAATTTGTACATTAGAATGAAAAATATTAAGCACTAAACAGTAAGTCCCCAAATATTCTTGTGTTGGAAATTTTATTTTTTAAAAAAGGAATTTGCATATTATAATAAAAAATATTAAACACTTACTAACTTATGCAATGTTTTGTGTTTTAAGGAACTGAAATTACCATTCACTTTTTTGAGTGGACATATTCATGAATTAAGGATTCATGTACCATGGACAAAACTGGGTTCAGAACCAGTGGTAATTACCATCAATACTATGGAATGCATTTTGAAACTTAAGGATGGGATACAGGTAAGACATTATTGAACTAAGTTGTTTATGTTAACTAATTTTAGTAGTATTTGACATTTCTTTACCTTTTTGAATATATCAACTGTTACATAAACATAGCTTATATACTTAATTTTTTTTTTTTTTTTTTTTTTTTGAGAGAGTCTCACTCTGTTGCCAGGCTGGAGTGCAGTGGTGCGATTTCGGCTCACTGCAACCTCCGCCTCCCGGGTTCAAGCGATTTTCCTGCCTTAGCCTCCTGAGTAGCTGGGACTACAGGTGTGCACCACCACGCCCAGCTAATTTTTGTATTTTTACTAGAGAAGGGGTTTCACCATGTTGGCCAGGATGGTCTCGATCTCTTGACATCGTGATCTGCCCGCCTTAGCCTCTGAAAGTGCTGGGATTACAGGCATGAGCCGCCGTGCCTGGCCTTTAATTTGTATATGCCCTTTTAAGTTACATGATTATTTGCAATGGGCGTTTTTAAATTTGAATAAAATATGTAAAGGTTGTTTTCATACAGATTTTACTTACTTTGTCATAGCTCTACTAGGGACCTTGCAGATTGCTTATTGCTTATTACATCTACAATGAAAGTGCAGCCTAATTGTGTCCAATTTTTACATTAACATTTTTAGATTTTTGCAAAAGACCTGTATGAATTTTTTCTTTACATAATTTTTCTAAATCTGAAGGGAATTTCTCAGGTTATTTTTTGGGAAGATGAAAATATATTTGCACCAAATTTTATAATTGTTTTTGAAGTTTTGGTATAAGAAACTGATTTTTTCTTTTTTCAGATTTATTTCTTCCTTCTCTGACCCATCTTACATTTCTTGCTAGTGTTTTTTTGCAGATGTGTAATATTGGTTTTAAAGAGTTTCTACCAAAAATTTTCCAATCTAGGAAAGCAAAATAGGTCAGGACCATAGCTTATTGTGGAGAATGTTTCCACTTTCACCTTGCAGAAGAGTGGTGTGTCTGTCATTCATTTTTATTAGTTTTTTTTTTTTTTAATCAGCTACTTAACATTTAACTTTTAGTTTTAAGGAAGATTGGCTATAATCAAGTAAATTGATAAGTATTATTAAAATGACTTCATGTGAATCTGTATGTAGGTTTAACATATTCTAAATGTAACTTTAATCTTTGTGAAGTTAGGGTTATATATGAACTGTTAAAATTATTTCCTATTTTAAGTGGATGCTTTGAGTGTCATATCAACCCACTGGACTCAGATGTTTTTTCCATTTATGAAATCTTTGATTCCAAACATGTATTATCCAATTTAACTTAATATAGTTTCTAGAAGTTAATAGACCAATGTTATATTCTCATGAAAATGAAAAGTTACTTTGTGATCTTTTAATATTTGAGAGATTAATTTAGAAATCTGTGGATAGTTACAAAAAAGTTTTACTTTACATTTATAGTTGGTAATACTTAAATGGTTCTTAATTATTATCTTTTCTTGGAATTTATTTTTTTTTCAAAGTCTGGACTTGGTTATACCACCCATGCAGTGTTCCATATTAAAAGAGAAAAAAAAAAAAAAAATCCAGACACTAAGTATTTTTTCATTGAGAAGGTGGAAATTTCAAGGCCAGATGTCCTTTAAGAAACACGTTTTAACAGAGGCAAATTACAACTAATTATAGAGGCTGCAGAAAAAGACTTGTAACACATGACTTAGTGCAACCTAGAACTAATACTTGATATTGGACTATGCAGATGGCTACTGCAGAAATGATCAGGTTTCCTGCTTGCATGGTAATTGAGACTTGAATTTTGTGGTGTGTACAGCAAAAGGTTAAATGTCATGAATGTAAACCACTCTCAAAACAAGTATTTTTTACAGATGTTTAACATTTTGGGTTAGAGAGGATTTTCGAAAATTGCAGTTGACATTTGGACAAATTATTTAGCAGTGTACACCCCTGGAGAGTAATGCTTGGGTTTATGCTAGTGATTGGAATTAAATTTTGAGTAAAAACATTGTAGATGAAACAGATTTTAAAATAGTTTATTTTCCTGTTTTAAGCTTTGGTTAGTATAGTATGTAATTAAGCTGAAAATTACGCATGTAGTAGTAAAACTGAATAAGTTTATATTCAAATTATTTCAGGTTACTGTAGAATCACCACGAAGAAAAGATGTATTTTCTAAATAAAATTGGGGTTGGAATGGTAGGTTTAGTGAAGGGGCCTTTTAGAGTTATAGGTACTCAAAGATATGAATCTGTTAAAAAACTATTATATATATGAATGTATTGAAGTATGATTAAAAGGTATGAATATAAGGCTTAAATCAGATAAGATCATTCCAAAAATAAGATATTGTTAAATGCCTTGATATGAAGGCATGTCTTGTTTGTGAAGGTAAATTTAATTCTACCAACATTTATTGGTTGTCTACTCTGTACTGCACTGAAAAGCATTGCTAAAATATTTATATAATCTCAGCAAAAGACACTTAGAAAAAGATTCATAATGATTGTGATTCTAGTGGTCATGGTTTAAATACACTGCCTTAACATATCATTATAATCAGTTTTACTTATAGAGATTTTTAGGATGAGTGGGTGACCAAGTTGTTGTGTTACGTAAAATGAAATCCATCTTGATGTTTACTCTGAATTTTTAAAAATATATTGAAACTTCACTCAAGAAATAGTTGTTAACGATTTCCTATTTACTCTGAGAGACGTATATATGTCAGTCATTGCCCTCACTTTTAAATCTTGCAGAGTTACTACTTGTAAACTGTTTATCCTGTTTTTGATTTCAGATACACAGTTTTTGATTCATGACACATCATGTCCATGCTAATCTAATAAATACTTGTTAACATAGCTCAAGAGCTAAAACATTATCAGTAACTTCCATTTAACTATGTACTCCTCTCCTTTTTCATATTCTTTTTTGTTCAGCCTGTATGGGTCTCATCTGTAAAACAGGACAAGACTTGCTATACAATTTTAAAAATTATATGATTAATGTGCTTTCTTTGATCATTGAATTAAGTCTTGACTGGGCACGGTGGCTCATGCCTGTGATTGCAGCACTTTGTGGGGCCGAGGCGGGCAGGTCACAAGGTCGGGAGATCGAGACCATCCTGGCTAACATGGTGAAACCCCGTCTCTAATAAAAATACAAAACATTAGCTGGGCATGGTGGCCGGCGCCTGTAGTCCCAGCTATTCTGGAGGCTGAGGAAGGAGAATGGCATGAACCCGGGAGGCGGAGCTTGCAGTGAGCCAAGATTGCGCTACTGCATTCCAGTCTGGGTGACAAAGGGAGACTCTGTCTCCAAAAAAAAAAAAAACTTCTTCAACCTAAAGAGAATGATAAATTTGTTTCTAAACCACCTATTTATTCTGGTTTTTGTACCACCTGGAACATAAATGTTAAAATCTCTTTTAATCTAATAAATGTAACTATTTGTAAGGCTGTTTATGGAAATACTACTTATTTTTCATAAAAAATTTGAAAAGTGGGAGGCTGAGGCAGGAGAATTGCTTGAACCCAGGAGGCGGAGGTTGCAGTGAGCAGAGGCCGCGCCATTGCTTCCAGCCTGGGCAACAAGAGCAAAACTCCATCTCAAAATAAAAATAAATAAAATAAAATTTGAAAAGCATCTTTTGAACCTAAAAATCGGAGATTATCTTCTAATAGGAGAAATAGTTGCAGTTTCACTCCAGATGAAACTTATTTTTATGTATATGTTCTTACCATCTTTCTCCTTTTTAGCTTAGCTTCTTTTTTTTTTTTTTTTTGAGACAGAGTCTCGCTCTGTCGCCCAGGCTGGAGTGCAGTGACCGGATCTCAGCTCACTGCAAGCTCCGCCTCCCGGGTTCACGCCATTCTCCTGCCTCAGCCTCCCAAGTAGCTGGGACTACAGGTGCCCACCACCTCGCCCGGCTAGTTTTTTGCATTTTTTAGTAGAGACGGGGTTTCACCGTGTTAGCCAGGATGGTCTCGATCTCCTGACCTCGTGATCCACCTTGCAAGTTCATTTCTTTACTGTCATAATCTTTTACCACCTTTCTCCTTTTTAGCTTAACTTATTTTAAAATCATTTTTGCAAGTTTAATTTTATTTCTTTACTGTCATAACCTTCTGATTGTTGATATGGCTGTTTAAGATTACAAAAATCTTCTGTTTGAAAACCTAAGGTGATTTTATTCTTTTATCTCATGTACCTACAAGTTTAGTTAGATTTTAAACAAAAAAGTGAAAATATTTGTATCTGTGGTATTTTAATTCAGAGAGAGTTTTCTGTTTCCCATAAGCACAGATACCTTTCTTAAACATTTTAAGTCAGAAACCAGTAAGCCACTTTTTGTTTGTTTTGTTTCTGTTTTTGATACTGGGTCTTGCTGTGTTGCCCAGGTTGGTCTTGAACTCCT